>NW_024039228.1:722500-935032 GCF_016077235.1 Cyprinodon tularosa | reverse complement strand
GGCGGAGCCCGCCATTGGTGATTTCATCACTGCAATGGCTCTTAGAAGGCGGGCGAAGCCCGCCAATGGTGATTTCATCACTGCAATGGCTCTTAGCAGGCGGGCAGAGCCCGCCATTGGTGATTTCATCACTGCAATGGCTCTTAGCAGGTGGGCGGAGCCCGCCATTGGTGATTTTTTTCATTGCTGCAAGGGCACCTAGCAGGCGGGCAGAGCCCGCCAACTGCGCTTTACCCACTGCGGTTCAATATGGACAACCCATATTACCCTTGTGCATCATATGCTGTGCACGTCTATTTCCCAGATTTCAGCACAAGTGGCACACAGCTCTCTTTGCCCATGACGTCGCCCTCTTTCCTTCCCTCAGCAGCCCTTAAAGGCGTAAGCAGTTGGTCTGGGGAGCCCCAACATCACTTGCCAGGGCCGTATTGGCCCGGATCCCCAGACGGGCAGTAGGTGGCCCCCCTCAAAATTTCTTTAGAAATTTTCTAGTTGTTATCTTTGTTCTGTTTAAGTGATATAACTTGATTGAGCCTTTTCTAACATTCACCATTAATAGAAAACTAATAAAAGATTATAATTGCTCCTAACATCATATCAGGTCAATATCAGTATCGGTCCATGCTCAAAGATACACTATCGGAGAGCTTATACAAACTAGAATAGAATCGATTCATTGTGTATGATCCAGTTCTATTTCATCCCTACTGACAGCCAGAGGGTGGTGCTGAAAGCACAGAATCTTCTGTTTGCAAATGCACAGTTTTAATATTTATACCAACAGAATCACACTTGTGACACACTGGATGACCACTCAGAGGCTATATGCATCCAGGGCTGTGTATCTCCTTTCTTTTCCCGTTCTGTTTGTCTTGTATGACAGCAGTTTTCTTGCCCCCTCTCCCAGCGTAACTGACAGTGCAGCTGACGGCTTTCTGAATTTGCCCCATACAGTAGTTACTGTTTTTTGGACACTTCTCACTTGCCTGTAAGAATATAATTGGTGATGGCATTATTCGCTTCCTCTCTCCCATTTCAACCTATTTTGTATTGAAATCTGAATTTGGTTGAGCCCTGCAGTCCATTTTGGACATGGATGGCTCCTATTGCTGTACGGATTGTGAAGTTGCACTTCAGGCAAATGACGACCACAGCCTGTGCCCTTCCTGGCTTGGCCGTGATCATCTTGTGGAATCACTGTCTGAAAATCCCTGCATAAACTGCAGCTTCATCCCCCATGCAGTGATGGTTGCTCGGTTGGCCCAGCTGTGCCCTCATGAGGACTCAGACTTCCAGCCTTCTGGGCAGGTGAGCCTGCTCAAGAGTTCAAATCAATGTGGTGAGACCACCGTCTGTGTGCCCCCCTCTAAGGAGGAAGTGAGCCAAGTCTGAGCAGGGCCTGGCTACAAGGGTCATGAAATTGTCTACAGAGCTGAGTGAGATGAAGATAACAAAATCTCCAACAATAATCACAGAGAATGAGAGGCCTTTTTGTGTTATCTCCATTTGTTATTTAATCTGCAGGTTAAGAACACACACATCTGAGGGAGAGCAGAAGAGCTGCTCTTTTTATAATCAGTATATGTTTTACTTTATTGCTAATTTCTTCTGATTAATAGAAAAAAATATTTTTTTTTCCATCAAACTCTCTGATGTCATCTTTTACAAGCTAAAAACGCTTTGATTGTCATTTGGAGACCTGTCCAAACATTGTGGTTAAAAAAAAAAAATTATGCTAGCTCAAACATTGGCTGGAAACAGGAAGACAGTTTACGTTGGTTAGCTTGGAAACAAGTCACAACTCAAGATGCGAGATTTCGTGAAAAAGTAGCCAATCACAGGCTGGGTTGCCCTCCTCCTAAACAATGTATCTCCCACTGGATGTGCACGTCATCAACCATGCCTACGGTGCAGGACGCTCCTCGCTGCCGGTCAGTGGGAATGCCCACTCTACCAGAAACGTCTCTGTTGAGGTTTTGCTGGAGGCAATATGCGCCTCTTACACCATTTTTACCACATTATATTTCCATCGGAAAAAAACACTAAATAAAATATTGTTATAACTAATCATGGATCCCTTTAAAGGAGCACTATGTAACTTTTAGCCTCTAGGGCCGCTAGACCTTTCAGGTTTAGCTCCACTAAAAGCAAATGGCAACACTGTGCTGTCACAAAAATTAAACAGCCTTTCTGTGTGTTTAAAATCTGACAGCACACAACTTTGGACCAGCATATTGGGAAGTAATTAATTTTAGAGACAGGACCACATTCACCCCTTAAGATTAAATTCCACATCAGAGAACCAAAATGTCTGCTGAGGTGAATGTTTTATTTGTTTTTTGGCCAACAACAAGGTTTAACTTTGTTACCTTAGACATCTTTTAAGCGACATCACTCACATGAGCCATTTAATGACAAAGCCAACCCTCTCAAGTCAATCCAATACTCAATTTTATGACCAATTTTCCAAAATCAATATCAGACTAATTCAGCTTATAAATTCCCAATTAGTGTTCAGGTTTACTAACATTTAATGTTTGTGGGAAAATCCGTTTTAGATTTGGCTGTAAAACCTGTTACAAACGGTCTTATATTCCCATTGTTACCTGGGAGTTTAGGGCTACAGTGACATCCAGGGGCAGCTTTTGGTAATCGGCTGTACACGTGCCGCTTCCTGCTGATCTGCAGACCACCGAGCCGCCACGCTGAAACACAGGAACCTGCCCAAAGAGAACACCAGTGTCACTGCATTCAATCGGAAAAAAGATTTGGACTGTTAGTTTAGTTACTTATCAAGTAAAGAACTATTATTAATCAGTGGGTGCTACAAGATCAACTAACAGAGTCCAGGTTGACTGGGAGACTGAAACTCTTTCCTCCTTTGTACACCTTTGCAGAGCGGATATCGTACCAAATCTAAGAAAAAGAGAAATCTTTAGTTTCACAACAGAGGTATTTTATATTCATAAATAAAAATGCCTATAGATGTTATAAATATAAACACCTGCTGATTGATTTTACCTCAGCTGATCCAGGAAGAAATACTTTGATGGTCTTAGCACCTGGTTCCATCACAGGACAGGCTAGCAAAGCTCCCCCTTTAGGAGAAAAAAACAAAAAACAATTAACTTTAGAAAAAGAAAGGTACAACATTTACAGGCAAAATAGTGAAATTAAATCAAAAACAGTTTCCTAACCAATCATGTAATTATTGTCCTCGGTGAAGATGCCCTCCTCTTTCGGGAACTCCACCCAAAGAGGTCTATGGAAAAACATAGACATTTTTAAACTTCTTCTGCCATTGACACAAATATCAAACCAATTCCCAGGTAAGTTGTACTTGAACAACAGTAATGCTATGCAGAGCTCGCAGTGAGTGAACTGCAGGTGGCAGCAACACTAACCTGACTGGAGGCAGGCCAGAGGTGTGAGCATAGTGGAAGAGAGTGTACCAGTATGGCAACAAACAGTAGCTGGAAGCAGACGAGGAGGGTAAGTTTAGATTATGATTTTATCACAACTTTATGAAATGTCTTATTAAAATAATAATATGTATTATTTAAAATTCCTTTCAAATATTAGCCCATAAACCATGGTAATGATTGTAGACATTGGGAACCAATGTCTCCACTCTCCAGGTACCCCGGCTTCCTCCCACAGTCCAAAAACATGACTGTTAGGTTAATTGACATCTCTAGGGTGTACCCTGCCTCTCACCCATACACTGCCAGAGATATGCACCCCTGCAACCCTAATAAGAACTGAGCGGGAGAAGATGGATGGATGGATGGATGGATGGATGTATGGATGGATGGATGGATGGATGGAACCATTGTCCCTAGCTTATATTAACCATGTTCATTGGAGTAGGGGAGGCCATTTTGCTCTGCAGTAAGCTCTCAATCACCAATCTCTAACTGCTCCAAAGTCCCCTCCCCCAAGACAGTATCACAAAACACACCTACAGGGGGAAGTGCCCCTGCCCCAAGGTGCCTTGGGGACAATGCAACTGTCTCATGTCTGCTTCTTTCTCTTTGGGGCCTAATCTATTTGGTGACTCTAAATACAATTAATAAAATTTAAATACAATTTAAATTCTACAATGGATCTTTCTCTCATACCGCTGTTGGATGGCAGTGCGGATTGCTGCAGTGACTTCCTCCCCGAAAAGCCAGGGTTCACGTCGCTTTGTGTCATTTGCAGAGTGGCCTCGGAAGAATGGCTGCAGGGCGGCGACCTGGTACCAGCGCACCAACAGCTCTGGATCCGGGTCTTTCACAAACCCACCAACGTCGGCTACAAAAGACAGAGAACATCAGTGCTGAATGGGAGTTTATAATCAAGAAAAAGACAACATTTCTTGCTCAGTTTGCCAGAAAACAATAAAAAAGCAAGAAAGTGATTATTTACACTGATACTGTAGGTTTACCTCCACAAAATGCAATGCCGGCAAGGTTCAGGTTCAGAACCATTGGAACTGAAATCTTCAGATACTCCCAGGTGGCTATGTTGTCACCTGTCCACACTGCTCCTGCATCCCACATAAAAAAAAAAAGTAAAGTCCTGGATTTACCCAAGAAATGCAGAGGGAAACTTAAAAAGTATGAGTCCCTCACCAAGCCTCTGAGATCCTGCGAAGAAGGAGCGTGAAAGGACAAATGGCCTCTCTGAGCCTCCGGAGCGAGATATCAGGCCTTCAGCTGTGGCCATGTGCTGCAAGATGACCAATGGCGACATGCTTTAACTTATTTGGTAAATCCCGGTGGGTGGGAATTGTTACTTAAGAGATGCTGACCTGGTAAAAGCCGTACAGATTGTGCAAATCCCGGTGCTCCCAGCCCCCATGGTGCACCGCATCCTTTGGCATTGTCACTTCCGGCCCGTTGAAAACGGACGGCTCGTTCATGTCATTCCATATGAACAGCGAAGCAGTCGATCCCTTTATTAGGTGTAAACAGTTTAATTATTGGTATTCATTCCAGGGAGTGTTAGCTGTCTTTGACAGACCATGTTCCAATGCACTGGAAAACTCATCTTTTGGACAGCCTGATAATATGTCTTTAATAATCTCTGTCCAATCTCTATAGACCTTCAGAAATCTCTTCAAGGTTTAAAACTGAGACCAAAACTTAAGTGTTTTTGTTATGTTAAGTTCTGTTATCCATGCCTTTGCTGATTTGTCCTGATTCTGTATTTTAGATCACCCAGATGAAAGATTCCACCCAGATGAAAGATTCCACCTTTCATCTGAGGGGAGAATTGACAGACGGATTGGTGCAACCAATACAGTAAGGAGGATGTAAGTCCCTGTAACGTTAAGAAAAAAGGGTGTGCAACCCTCACAATCAAAAGAACCCTCCTTTCCTCAGTGTGGCTGAATCAAATTTACTTCTTTAATTTTATACAAAATTCTAGATTAAACAAATAATTTTTGATAAATATAAGCAAGAAAATTTGTCTTTAATTTTTAAGAGACCCATATTAATTTTTTGTTTTAGGCTTCAATTTGCAAAAAGAGCATAAGATGTTGTTCTGTGCAATGCTGATGTTTGTGGAAATAGATATAATTTCTTAATGTTTTAGTATTCCTGAGTGTCACCTTGTATTTATTGAAGCTGAAGCACCTGGAGTACCACGCTCGGGTTGCAGGATTGCTGAAATCGAGATAAGAGGACTCGCCTGTAAGAACGGTAAACATAATCTGCAGTTAGAAGGAAAAGATAATTTTTCTCAGATGTTTCCAATCTAACTCTAGGAAGACACATGTCACCTGGCCAGCATGTGCCCCGATAGATCTGTCCCTCTCTGTCCTTCACAAAATGTCCTCCATCTCTGGCCTCACAATAGAGGGACCAATCAGGATCAACCTTGATATGTGGATCACTTATGGCGACCATCTAATAGAAAAAAAACAAACTTTTAAAACAGGAGGAAAAATCAGATTTTTATTATTGAGTTCAGATACAGAAACTAACCCTCCGGTTCTTTTTCTCCAGATGGTTCAGCAAACCCACTGGTTTGGGAAAAAGAGCAGGGTCCCAGGTGAAGTAACGCTTCCCGTCCGTGTGCTCAATGTCCAGCCAGATGACATCATACGGGATCTTGTGGCGATCGAATCCAGCATCCACAGCCTTCACGTCAGCCTCGTCGATGTAGTTCCAGCGGCACTGGTGGTAACCGAGGGAAAACAGTGGCGGCATGGCTTGATACCCTAGAGGTGAAAATAATAAAAAGCGATCTGTTTATCGGGCCTTGTTGATTAATCCACAGCATCCAGCACATTCCCTACACACCTGTAAGCTGCGCATACTGTTTGAAAAGCTGTTGGGGTCTGGGCCCGAGCAGAACCATGCAGTCGATCACGCCGCTCTCTGAGAGCCAGTGAACATCAGTCTGAGGCCGCAGCCGCCTCCTCTTCACTGGGGGTGTTTGATCATCCTGTGTGATGCAGCAGAGTTTGACATTGGAACAAGTCTTCTGAAACATGTATTGCATTGTTCAACACTGGTCAATTCATTTTGCTGCCAAATGACCCCATTTTAATCAGGAAGCAATCCTGCAGTAAGATGCTGCCACCATAACGTTTAATGCTGGGGTGGAGAGCTGATAGTGATATGAAGCATTTTTAACCATCCAACTTAAAGCATGTTCATGCTGAAAGTGCACGTCTCTAATGGATACAGTTGTTTCCATCTTGCCTCTATGTAACGGCGCTTTCAGGAGTGACTAAATGGGTGATGTGAAGGACTCATATATTTGGCAATCAGAGCGAGGCGACACTGTGACAATACACACTGTGAAATGCAAAAAACCTATGATTGGCTGCTTTTCAGGAAATCCTGCCTCTTCAGATATCACTGTTTTCTTCCTAGTTGCGGCAAAAAATGCTATCAAAGCCTCTTCAAGCTAATTTCAAATCATTTAAGAGTTAAATTCTGACTTCGTATTAAAACATCCATCTCTGTCATCAACAGTCCAGGAAAGAAAAGGAATGCTTAACAGTAGCTGCAAACTGATTAGAAATGTCTATATCTATCTACAACTATAAACTGAAGTTCATTAAAGCCTCTGTTTCACCAATATAAACTGTAAAGCAAACATTAGCTTAGCACATATGTAGTTCAACATTAAACATTATTAATTTTAGAGCATATTGCTAGTGCAGTCAGAACATTTGTAACTCTGTTAAGCAAAATTATTTAATACAGAAGCATATTACATTCACCTTAAACAAAAAATATATTGTTTTGTTTTTCTGAATTAACAAGTAATTTTTGCAAAAAATTTATAAAAAACTGTATTTTCTATTAACGAGATATTTCTATACAAAATAAATAAAAATGTGTTTTTGATAACAAGATAATTTTTCATAAATTAGATAAAAACATTTCCATTTTCTGAATTAGGATATTTTTTTTCAAATAAATAAAAAAACATATTTTTCTGAATAAGAACATAATTTCTGTAAAAAATAAACACAAAACCCGCATTTCCTGAACTTATTAGATAAACCGTGGAGAGAAGAGGAAAGGACGAAACAACCGTGTCAAAAGTAGCGCCCAGCATGCAAGTCAACAAACTAATACTGATCCCATCTACATAACTAAGAGACAAGATAATTTCATTGATACTCAATCACAAAAGAAAGTAAAGATGAGTTAAACTCATCAAACCTAACATGTTGAAGCTTCTCTGGAGGAAAGGTGTCTCTTGCTTAGAAACATGCAGTGCTAAAAGTAACAGAACATTCTCTGAAACCACAGGAGCATTACCGGTATATCATTCATTCAGTAAAGCTTAAGATTTATAAGCAATATTTTGTTACTCAGAAAAAATGTTTTTAATCTATTTAAAATGATGTTGACAATTCAGAAAACCACATTGTTTTGTATAAATGGTCTTGTATATTCAGAAAAACACCAATTTATTTTTTTCTAGGTGAGTGCAACCTGCTTGCATTTTTTGATGATTATAATATTTTGAATTACTTTCTCTTGCTTTGTTAACCTGACCAGCTGCAACAAGCAAGGAAACATTACAGTCTAAAGAGGTGAGAATTACTGAAAAGTAGCCAATCACAGGCAATTCACTTTCCCGTGTTGGTATCAGCCTCAAAGTGACAAAAATTGACATGAGCAACAGAAACAGGTCCAAACATGACTAGGAAAAAATCTACAGGCACATAGAAACCATAAGAGCACAGAGAAGGAGCATGAACTCATGCTAGTAATATATGGGGGGGTGCCGTGGCGTACATAAAAACCAACCTGATTGTCACTGGTGGAGTACTTTATGTTTACAAAAGTTTCTGATGCATTCAGCCAGAACACACCGATGGTCCTGTCTGGTTTGTGAGCCACCATCAGAGGCACGGATCCATACAGGCCAAGCCGGCAGTACAAGTCGGCGGCAAACACGTCTAGGTTGTACAGCCGATAGGGTTCTCCATCACTGTGGAAAGGAAGAGATTTAAAAAACACAACCAAACACAATGTTAAAGTGATATAAATGATTATGCACCTCGTGTCTCTGAGATGCAGCCTCTCTGGGTGTTCTGGCAGGCCGTAGACATGCTGGAACCCATGAAGGCAGAGGTCTGCGCCGAGGCTGCTGGGACCTGAACAAAACAACTCATAACAATAAAGATGAAACCCAAAACAAGCAGCTGGTTACCATGGGAAAATCAACCTGAGAAGAAGTCTACTTTATTCTACTTTACCTGTATTTAATATTCCCTTACCATGTTGGGATAGAGATCAGAAATAGAATAGAAGATTAATTAGTGTAATATTTTGAAGTTGGTTCAAAATAACATTTAACAGATGTAAACTTTGATCCTATCTGAATATGACCTATGAGCTATCACCTTAATTTTTCAATCATAATTCAAATAGAACCATAAAGAAAAAATTAAATGGGACATCCTATTGCACTACTCTTTGAACTTCATTATGTGTTAAGATCCACACCCAGGGGGGATGATTGAAAGGAAAGAAAGGAAAAGAAAATCAATTAATCAGATTTGTTAGGAATAAATTGGAAGATTTTATATTTTAAGCCATATTACCTTAGCTGGTCGATTATATTAAATATTTAGAAAATACACCAAACTGTACAAAATTGAAAATAAAATAATATTAACCTTAGAGCAGGTACAAACCGTTTGCTTTGATGTCCACAAACTTCCTAAAAGTTTCCTTCCATAGTGAACTGGTCTCGTCTTCTTGGAGCTAAAGCAGAAAAACAACAGTGTTTTAGTGAACGACTGAAGCTTTCAATATGTGAAGGATAAAACTGCAGTCAGAGCTTCCTCCTTCTCTTACCTCACTACGTTATTATGATGTCCCATAAAAAATACAAAAAAAGACTGTTAAAATAATCACAGAGGCTACCACCTTTCCTAGAAGACGCATTTTGGATTTACCTGGGTTTATTCTGTAAGCTTTCAAACCACAGTTTGTCCTTTGAGTTGAAGGTAACCATCACTTCATCCTCACACAGAATCTCCAGTCGGAGAGGGAAGTGCCACGCTCGGATTTTGTAATGTCCGGAGGACCAGGAAAGAGTGATGGAGTCCTTAGTTTGGCTCTCCACTCTCAACCTGTCATATTAAGAGGAAAAGGGTTAAAGCAGCACAGAGTTTTATTGATTGCGAATTTACAGCCATTCCACAGCTAACCTGAACAAAAAGGATAATTTAAATAAAAAAGCATAAACTGTGGATAGAGAAACAATACAGATGCAGCTACTACCATTCGCTCTGAGGTTCTCCAGTGAGCACATCTTGAGCTCGGTAGCGTGCCTTCATGGGTCGGGCCTCATCTATTACAATCCTTACAATGTCATTTTTGCAAGGGGTCAAAGAGAGAAGCAGCCTGGTCTGTGAAAATATATAAAGTGTTTATTTGCATTTTTAAACATTTTTACACATCAAAGATGCTGAAAAGGTGCACATTTTAAGGGGGCACACATACAAACACTCGGGATGGTAGACTTTAACTTTCTTAATAAGTTTATATACTGGATTAATACATTCATAGATAATTTAAAATAAAGTGATTGAAAGTCTCTGCATTATTTAAGAGACTAATCTTAAATATATTCCTTTAACATGAGGCTTAGAGAGTACTTAGTACAATCTATTGACTTTATTCATTTTATGTAATCTATGATAGAAATGTCTTTTTTATTTTATTTTATATACGTAAATGTTTTGAGTTGATTTTTGTATTAATTACTGCTCTGTGTACGTTATCCTTTCAGCACATGGCATGTTTTGAAGTTTGTGTACCATTGCTCCAGGTAACAATTCATTTGCCAAATTAGTTTACGATTATTTCAATAATTAATTACAGGGACAGGTTTTTGACAATGATAGCCCAAATAGAATATCGATCACACAAAGTGTTGAATATTGAGCGAAAAAAAAAAAAAAAAGTAATTTAATTTGTCTTAAATTAAGGTGATATCTGAGTCAAAAGTTATGTAGCGTTATTTTAAGATATCTGACTCACACAAATTCAGATAAGGGCCAAAACCTAAATCTCTTGAGGTATTCTGTCACACAACAAACATTTTTCAAGACAAAATTTATCAGGAAGTACAAAGGAGAATTAGGACCACTGTAGATGAAAGAAAAAAAAAGGATGAGTAAATTTCAACCAATAAACTCAGAAATCTGGAGAATAATTTCATGTGTTTTCTTTTCCTTTGAGACCTTAAGCCTTTATATGCATTAAATACTGGTGGCTTGTGCAGAATGTGAGATTAGTTACCAGGGTATAGAGAAAATATTATGGATAAGGAGAATCAATGCTAGGAACAATAATAATAAACCTTTCTTGTTGACCACATATTTATTTGTGAAGCACCAGCACCCCATAGTGGCTAAACTCTGCAACCGATGCTAAAAAGTATTATCTCTGTCACGGCAAACCTCACTGTGAAGGAGCCAAACCCTCAAGATCTCCCTCAAGCACCTCCTAAACACCTTTCCAAGTTGACCAAAGCAATTTAAAACAGCATAATCCCAGAACCAATGTCCTCTGTTTTCATCATGATCAAATCATCCATAATGAATGTAAGAACTCATTAATTTTACTTGTGGACTGAAAAGGCATATCATCGGCTGATGAACTTCGATGTCACAGGCCCAGCAAAGACTTGTCCTGTGAGGATAAATTGCAAAGGCTTGGCCAAGGTTAAGGACAAAGTTTTGTTGTCCAAAAAGCTCTCAGAGACAGTCTACAATAAGCTCAAAGGATTCAAAGAGTCTAAGGACATTTCCGGATTCTCTTAATGGATGTTTTCAAGAAACGCCACCTAGAGAAACTAGGCCTTTTGTCACAGCCACATCTAGTCCGTGATTGTTTTCATCGCGAATACACTCAAAAGTTCAGCTTTTTCAACCCGTACAAATCTCGCTTTGGGCACCTTACAGGTGGAGCAAACCTCTCACCCCACTATATTCCCTGAAAATATGCCTTTCACGTTGCTAGAACAACATCCTTTACCTCACAGCAGTCCAGAGCTGCCCTCTTCGTAGGGATAACGTGAATCATTGGCTCCAGGCGCAAAATTTGCTTTCAGTGTGAATTACTTTAAAGGTGTCTAGACTTCAGAAGAACCAATTTACTGAGAAAACTAGTGTATGCATTATTAGACTTACAAAATGACAACACATCTGTCAGGGAAAAAGGAAGAAAACAGCTACAAGCAGATAGCCAACTTGCTTGGTGTACGCTACAACTAACAGTTGTAGAGAAGCAGGTTTTAAGAGGTCATAACTCATACCTTAACATTACCTTTGCCCCCTCTTGAACTAAATACTTTATACCAGTTAATTATAACATTATAACCACCATTTTTACAGCAAAAACAATGGCCCCATTTGACAGAGATTGCTGATAAGCTAACACATCACACCACAATACATCACACATCACACTTCAGAGGAGTGATGTGGGGCTTTTTATCAGATTTAACTGTCCCAGAACTTTAGCCCCAAGATAAGTTGTACTATCAGAAGACCATGAGTATTGTTGGAGCCTCAAAACATCAGACAATGTAACAAAATCAATTTTGAGTCAGTCACAGTAAATTAATTGTCTCCTGTGTCTCTTTTATTTATCATTCAGCCTGTAAAGGTGTGTGTGATGAACATTAATGAACTACTACCAAGAGGTGAATGGACGCTAGCTAGGGTCTTAAAGGCTGCGTCTCAATTCGCAGGCTGCGTACTTGGTAGGACGCATTTTGAGGCCGGTGACGTCACAACGCTGCGCGGAGGCCGTCCCATTTGGCAAAAATTCTGAGGACGCTTAAAATGCAGCCTTAAAATGCGTCCTCCTTTTCCCCGAATTCTGAGGATGCATCGCTACCGTCCTTAGTGGCCTCGCCTCCCACAAGATTTCCCGAGGTGCTTTGCGCGCTTCTTTTTTTTTTTTTTTCTAGTAGTTGAAGAAGAAGAAGAAGAAGAAAGTCGGATTTTCTTCAAGTGTTTTTTGAGTGTTTTTTGGCAATGATGGACTAGTGAGATGTGGCAGTGGTGCAAGGGTAAGGTGTGCAATCAATGTACGGAGGCCTTAGTCCTTAATGAGGCTGTCATGGATATGACTCCCAGCCAAGGGCGTAGGAATATGTTTACAATTGGGGGGGACACATGTCGGAAATCTGAGATTCCTAAATATTCAACAGAAACATATCTTAAGTACGCTACTTAAAAAAAAGGCTATTTAATCTTTTACTTTATTCCTTTATAAATGTGTTTGCAAAAATAATGCATTTAAAATGTACATAATGCATTTGTTCATAAGATGTGAGCATATCACCAAACAAAATGACTGGAGTCTTTTATTCAGCAAAGGGAGATGTCTTTCAGGGCTTCAGCCCTTGGCATATTTAGTGTCCGCATACGCACTAGAAAATCAAAACAATTCAGTAGGCCACACAAGTGCAAAGTTTGATATGTTTTATTTTGTCAAACTTGCAATAATGGTCAAAAATGAATTTATATAGGTTGACTGACAGAGGGAGCTGACGGTGTGTTGAAGAATTATGGACAGGGCGCTTTGAAGCATCTGGTTCAAAAACGCATTATCAACCTTTGGTAGAAATCCATCCATCCTTCCATTTTCTGTACACCCTGTCCCTTAGTGGGGTCGGGAGGTGCTGGTGTGGGGTCCACCCTAGACAGGTGGCCAGTCTGTCCAGACCTTTGGTAAAAATGGCGCCTTTAATTCCAATTTGCAGGACAGAACAGAGAAAACTACAGATTTGTCAATGTTGTGTTAATCTGTTTATAGTCTAAAAAGAGGAGCCAGCAGTTTGAGGAAATAAAGGTGCAGAAGTTAATTAGTTGGTTAATTACTGGTTGCACAACCAATGCGACCGTCCCTGCTAAGAATTAAAATGAATTCTCCCTGTGGTTAACTAACGATCAGGAGCGCGGCAGGTATAACATCTGTCCATTTTGGCGAATCAAAACCGTGCAAAAAATAAAAAATCCTCGTAAAATGCACGCCCAGACCGGGCTGATTTCAACACAAGTTGTGTTAGGTGACTGTTACTCACACTGACGTTTCTCTTTAAAAAAAAATCTGAGTAAGTCCTACTGATGTTTCAGCCTTTTAGTTGGTGGTGGCATTGTACTGAAATGAGATATAAAAAAAAATATATAAAAAAACATTTTGGCTAGCGTGGCAAACGTCTAGAGAAAGTTAGCAGTTAAATATTGGATGAGTGATCATCCCAAGACTACGGAAGAGGATTAGGGCCACTGGAAAAAAAAAAAAGTTGAGTGATTTTTACATTTTATTTCAGTTTAATACGGGAAAAAAGTCTTTTATTTTCAGAATTAAGATTTTTTTTCTCAGAATTCTGACTTTTATTTTCAGAATTAAGACTTTTTTTCTCAGAATTGTGGATCTTAATGTAGATAGGCACCATGAAGGCAGAGATGTGGAGCACTCAGCTTCACTGACAAAGATGTGAGTTGTTTGAGAGAGCCAGTGACACATTGGTGGAAAATGACAGAATTAGTTAACTTTTTACGTGCCCGAGGGGTCCCCTCATTAATGGAGGAGCAGAAGGTCATTAAAACAAGAGAGCTAGTCTCTAAAACAGACATGGCTATGGCTTGATGCTAACTTGTTTGTTGTTAAACATACTTTTGTTATATTACATTTGTGTTGTGTTTTCCAAATAGTGTAGAAAATGAATGGTGGGTTTATAATGTTTACATTTTATGAGCAGGACAGGAAGCAGAGAAGTGTAGCATTACCTCCAACTAGTTAAACTCATAATTATGAAGTTATTCAACAAATTCCTCAAGTAAAAAAGTGCAACTTTTTTATTTATTTATTTATTTATTTTTTACCAGATTTGTGGATTAATTTCAAAATTATGTATTCCTTCCAAATTTCCAAATCTGAAGAATTTTTTAAACCAATATCTACATTATTTAACATTTAGTTTATGTTTTAGCGCTACTTCCTGTTATATTTCTTTATACGTATATTTTACATTTTCTTGCACAGCAAGCTCAGCAGATTTGAAATTGTGTGCTTGTGTAAACACAAGTAGTCAATCTTTACTCTAAACATATATCCTGGTTATTTTTTAGGTAGACCTTCTTGTTTTTATATATTTGTATAGTCCCCCCTCCCCCCACCAAAAAAAACTGTAAACTGATTAGAAATATTAATCATCTGTCAGATTTCTGAGAAAAAAGTCAGAATTCTGAGATTAAAGTCAGAAATCTGGGAAAAAAAGTCAGAAAAAAAAGTCAGAATTCTGAGATTAAAGTCAGAATTCTGAGAAAAGTCAGAATTCTGACTTTTCCCCCAATGTTAAACTAAAAAAACATTTAAAAATCAGTTAACGTTTTTCAGTGGCCCTAATCCTCTTCCTACAAGACTAAGATGCCTAAACCAAAAAGATTCAGTTTCTATATATGAAAGTGAACTGACAACAAGACGTTATAAATAAGCAATATTCATAGCAGCATTCCCGACAGACCATTTTACCTCATTAACAAGTTTCTGACTTCCTGTATCGCTGTTTCCCTCTGAGTGCTCAAACACTCAACAGTTCACAGAGGGGAGGGGGAGTACAGTGACGTAACGCTATGCTGCGCCTTCAAAATAAAAGCACGATAGTTAAAAAATTGTCAAAATCTAATATTTTGCGGTACAATTTTTGGGGGGGACATATCCACCTGGCTTTTATATTGGGGGGGACATGTCCCCCCCGTCCCCCCCGCTTCCTACGCCGCTGCTCCCAGCACACCGTGGTTTCATTTATTTCTCCCTTACTCCTATCCTATTCCATTCTACACACTTTCAAAAAATTATTAAAAATAAAACTCTTTAGAGCCTGAAAAAAAAACTGAACTTCTGAGAAGACTAAAAAATCTCCTTTGGAGCTATAAAAGGCTGTATGGTAAAGGTTGACCCTCTTGCAAGCATTCTACTGTAGCGCATCCAGTCCCAAAGCTAAGTCTAAAATTGACATTTCTAGGTGCTGATAACTAGAAAGAGGTATTTCTTGTTGACAAGAACAAATTCTTGTCCTTTGTACACAGAGGTTGATAAATTTTTCTTGCATGGCCCCCCTTCGCTTCAAAACAATGTTTTCATGTCTCCCCCCACCATCACCACCACCCCAAAATAATTTTCAGCCGTTCAGCAAAGTAAAATGCTGTAGATTACATTTTGCAATACAAATTAACTCCAAAAACTTTCTGTAACATATAAAAACTTTCTGTAACATATATATATATATATATATATATATATAAATGAACTGAATTGTGTTAAAATGCTCAAGGAAATATATCATCATTCTTAAATAATTATCATTTCCTTTCTATTTTAGGAACTGATAACGTATCGTAAATATGCAATAAACCCTTTATATACCTGGTCAGTAGTTTTTTTTAAACCATTGATAAAAGCAGCTTCTGGTTTCAGTTAAGAAGGGCTAAAGGTCTTTATGTAGTATAATAATCAGTCAGAATGATAAGCAACATGGTGATCAACGCTGCAACAAAACCACTGATGGAACCAGTTCCAAGTTATCTCAAACTGATCTGGACAACATGGATGAAAAAGTTAAAATTATCTTTTAAATATCTTTTTTTTTTTTTTTTACATCAAAGGATCTTAACTTCGAGCATGTTTCCTAGTAATTTCCAACGATAATGAGATTCTGGCTTGAGTTTCAAAAAGCTTTATCCAAAATCCTACATGTTACCACCATACTATTACATTTTTCTTCTATCTTCTTGGGAAATCTGAATAATCTCAATAGCTCCCAAAATAAAGAGCTTTTAACAATTTTACCAACAGCAGCAGCCAGGAAGGGGATCGCAAAGCTTAGTAAACTGAGCCCTAAAGCAAAGCTTACAAACTCCTTATCTAACTTATGAAAAATATGTTATCTTAAAATGACTGAAACCTAAAGCCAAATGTAATTTAAAAAAAAAAAAAAAAATTTTTAAGTAAACTGTAAAGGCGAAATAATTGGTCCAAGGGATGAATCTGTTACATTCTCTTATGTCTGCCCATATCATAAGAACTTGATTTAGTATTACACTGTAAAAACATGATTAATAAAAGTAAGAATATCCTAAAATAAGTGAATTTACTCTAAATGTAGATGTTATTATTATTATCTGCAAAAGGAATAGTTTTTTGTTTTTTTACTTTAGTCACCACATTGGCAAATTATATAATTTACATACTCAAATATAAGGAAAATACACTTATTTCAAGAAAACATGTCCTATATTTACATTTTTGAGTTGTAGGCTTTCAGTACAGGGATCATAACACATTTGCAGTTAACTGTGAAAAATTCCTGTTTATCAGTAACAAAAAACAAAAAAAGATTGTGGCTGATTGCAGGTTGAAAACAGAGCGGGAATCTGCCGTCCTGTAAATGAGATCAGCCAAACATTCAGCAGATTTAATACACTTTGACTTCTCAAACGCATGAGGACTGGGGCTTCTTTAAATCAACTTTATATCTTTGTTTAAAACACACCTCTCTTAAAACAAGCAAAAACACCCATATAAATTATATTTAATGTGAATTAGAGAACTCCTGTTGATTTGCAGTAAACCAACCTTAGTGTTTTCTTCCAACAGTTCAAAGTAAGCGCCCTTCTCACTGATCACCTGGGAATCCAAAAGAAGTCTGTGTTTCAGGTTGGGACCCTGCGTCTGTCGCCTCAAGAGTGAATAACAAATCATCAATTAATTAATTAACAATTATTAACACATGTATCTATGTGATATCAGTTAAAAATCATGATAAGCTATCTAAATAGACAGATCACATTAAATAAACACTAAATGTAATCATTTACAATTCCCAAATAATAACAATAATAATAATTTGGTTTAACATACCTGTAAAAAGCAACATTCTCACTTTTTTTGAACTTTTCCTTCCCCTCATCCCCAGGGATAACACTGACACCCAGGTGAAAAAGAAATAATGAATATACAGTTAATCAAAATCTTACCAATAAATTAGGGAAATTTAAACCTTGAAATAATTACTTATGTATTATCTAAAATATAATTCACTGATTTAAACTTTCAAACCAAAGGAAAATATTAAAAAGTTTAATCTGGAACTTTTCTCCTTCGCTCGCATACAGGATATACGAATGTCAAACTTGTCGCTGCAGGGCAGATATAGCCTAAAAACAAAATACTCATTAATACCTAACGATAGGTTCGCTCTTTCCCGCCATTTTAAAACAAACTCGGGCAGAAACCGCAGCGGTTCACAATCCTCCTGGCTTCTTTAGTGGAAAAACGTTGACTGATTTTCCTGAACCTGACTTCAACGGTTTTGTTTGACAGCTGCTGTGTGTGAGCAGCAGGAGGAAGTACGTCAATTCCGCAATAAACGATTGGAAGTACGGTGAGGATTTTCAAAATAAAACACCCCCCGTGTCAATGGATCGTGTCCGCCATATTGCGAGTGGCAGACCTCTTGTCCTTTTAAAGACATTTTATTGGCGGTTGGGAAATAGCGAAATATAGTGCATTACTGTCAGTGTGGATAGAAATTACTACTTATTTCTTACTAATGCAAACCAAATCAACAAAATAAAACAAACTGAACAAAATCAACACTACAAAAAGACTCCAAACTATCTCAATTACATTAATAGTTCTAAGAAAGTAAAAAATAATTCCATAAAACTAATGTTTTGAGTTCATTCTAATAATGTCTATTCAATCAAAAATATATTCTTTTCATTCTAATTTTAAGTACCATCCCGTCTTCATACGTCTTATCATGTATTATGACATGATTTAATGTCTCTTATTAATTAAATTCAATTCCGTTTATTTATATAGCGCGATGTCACAACACACATCATCTCAAGGCACTTTACAGTTCAGCAGATACAGTCAAATTGATTAAAAGTTTTCTGTCTAAGGAAAACCAGTTGATTGCATTGACCCATTGACTGGGATGCAATCCCTCACACTAAGCATGCTTGTAGCGGCAGTGGAGAGGAAAAACTCCCTTTTCACAGGAGGAAACCTCCAGCAGAACCCGGCTCAGTGTGAGTGGCCATCTGCAGAGGCTAACTGGGGTTCAAGGAGACAGAAGCACAGATACAAAAAGCAACTGTATAAGGCGGCCCCGTCCAGGAAACACACAGCCAGGTAGACGAGCTCAGAGGATGAAGAGAGCATATCCAGCCAGTCACAGTCAGAGGAACAGGACTACACTGGAAAAACACACCTTTAAATAAAATCCAGTTTAATCCTGAGTGTCCAAATCTGAGTCCTGATTTAATCGCCTTTTCTCTTCTGTTTCTTCCTGCCCTTCTCAGTTCCCTCACTATCCTTTGAATTTTGTAAAACCACCATATGTATGGGTTGCTGTTTGTGATAAACATCTTGAAATGTACTGTATAAATAAAGTTAATTAAGGCCTACGTAATTATGTATTACAAAATGTTTTGTTCGGATTTAGGAATATGTTTATGATACTACAAATATTTATATTTGAATAGCTCTCACTTGTGAAACATTCTGAATATTTTGAAGTTACCCAGCTTATTAAAAAAATTCAGCTTTAAAAATAGAAATCCCGACTGAATAGAGCAGGAATGTGTAAGAAATAAGCAATTAAATTAACATCCACAAATTGAGCTAGAATTCATACTATAAAATTAAAGTTTTAATGATTGCCATCATGCAAAAGTACCTTTTTCATTCTTTTGTTCTTTAAACATATTTTTTTCCCTGATCTCTGTCTCCCTCTGGTGACGATTGTGTGAGTTGCAGTGCCGGACCTGGAGGCGGATACCAGTCCACCTGACCCTGTGGTGGATTCCTAAATGAAGATGCTGGATGCCCAGTCTCGTCGCTTGTATTTGCTACTTTTAGCGTTCGGGTTTCACCTCGGAGGAGCGGCAGAGGTGTCAGTATGGAGCGTAAATATAAACTCGGTCAGTGTTTTTCCTTTTATACAGAGAATAGCCCATACTGTTGCTAAGCAGCTGGCAGCTAACAGCGACTAGCAAAGCTTCTTCTTCCTTCATGCTCCATCTGTTAGGAAGGCTAATGATAAATTACTGCTTTATTTTGCTCTTCATTCGCTTTATACCGCGACTTTTGTATCTATAATAAACTAAAAACGGGTTGTCATAGCTTTAAATATGATATTGCGCTTTTAATGCTGATCTTGAGCCAAAAATAATGTTAAAGAGCGAAATAAAATCTAGTTATTTCGTAACTAAAATACATTTTTTTTTTTTTATCTGGACGGAGAATTAAAATATCTGAGTAAAAAGTCAGTAAATATAGTATTGACTGAATGTTTCACATCTGTATGATTTTCTTTTATCTCTATTTGCCTCAGTGTCTTATCATCTGATAAGAGTGGACATATGGAATCAATATATTATAATATTTTGTTGTATTTATATCAAAATACATCCAAATTGATTGTAGTATTTGCTCATAAATTTCTCAATTAATAGCTGGAGCCCTAAAAATATAAGAATTAAAACTTTTCTCCCCATCTACTCATCTCAATTGATTAGTTGTTGTTTTTTAGTTTATTTTTCATTTTATTTGCAGGTTGGCCTTAAAGGAAACCTTTTTCATGCTATTATATTGAGGGATGTCCTGAAACAAATGTTTAATTTCCTTTATGATTCAGCTTTCCTCTTTCAACCAAGGTTAATCTAGAGTTGATTGATACTATCGATCAACTACTGATTATTTTGATAATCTTTCATAGCAGGAAGTACAGATAAAAATAGTAAACATAATAAATTATTAATTTATTGTGCCACCTGTTGTTATTATTATTATTGTTATTATTTGATTTCCTTTTAGAGTTAAAAAAGACTTTTCTAATTGATTTGAACAGCTGTTAAAACTGACAGGAAGAAAAACAAAAACATATATTGTTGCACATTATTTATTTTCTTTAAAAGATATAATAAAACATATCCAAACAAGAACCTAGTAGTTTAATGAATACAAAATAAGATTAATACTGTGAATATTTGATAGAAAATATAGAAGTTTTATAGGAAGGTTACTCAACTTTAAGTTCATATGTAAGTGCAATTAAAGGGAGAAGGGGTATGAAAAATAAGTTTTATTTCTTCATACCCCTTTTCAGACAGTTTACATGAATCGATCTCACTTCTCTGGCTGTATATACCGACAGGTTTATTTGATGGAAAATTTTGTTACTATTTATGTTCAGGTGAATTTAGTTAGTTTAGAAATTGGTGTTTGGTTGATGTTAACCAGTCTCTTTTGTCTGTATTTGGTTGATACACCAAATTCTCATTAATTAATTAATTCATTCATTCATTCAAAGCAGGATTCACTTATTCCATCCAAAGATCAGAAATGTAACTATCATTAAAATTCAGGGTATGCCATTCTGATACGCTGTCAAACTATTTGCCGTTTGGTTTCCAAGAAGTCGATGCTAACTGTAATGTATCGCTCTGTTTTTAAGCGTAATCCAACAATCTAGTGCTGCTAGTGTGGCTTTTAAACCAGTTGTTCTGTTTGCTCTCAGAGAAATGTTCAAACTTAAAGCCCGTCTACTAATGCGGCACCCTCTAGCCGATGGTGGCGACACTACAACACTGAAAGAAATTCCTTATCAATTAATTGGATACAATAAATTTTAATGTAATAAACCAATAATCAACACTAAATGGTAAGTCGATTGTTTCTTTACATTCTTGGTATTGACGGATAACCAATACCTGATCAGCAGGAATTATACATTCTCTCCTTGTTTTTTAATGTGGAATTTTACTGAACCAGAGAAAAATGGTACTAAACATTTTTTACAAGAACAGCCTACCTGTTTTATTATTAACCAATTGGTGACATAAATTATAAAGATGTGCTTCTAACCTGCTGCTTTTATTGGAGATTTTAAATGCCGGTTGAAATATTTTGATGCACATTTATGTCTGATATCAAACAGATTTTCAATATCTGACCATGATTGTTTAATGAATTTCTACTCTAGTGGCTGTTTGGTTTCATGCAAAGGCTTTCAGATTAAATCAAGACGCTTTTTTGGCTTTTTATATTTAAATTTCTGTGGTTTACTCTTTTTGTTTCTTGCTCCATTTGGTTGTAAACTTAATAGTTTTGATAAAATACAGAGTTTGCCAAAATTATTGGATGCCAAGAGGAATAGGACAGGACGAATGCCTGGAATTAAATGCAAACTTTGGAGTTTATTGAAGCTGAAACCAAAGCTGCTGAAGCCTGCAAGTTGATGGGTGCGATTTTAATCTATGCCAGCAGATAGCGGTAGAGAAATATATATTTTTGGGTTAGAAAAGACTAAGTAAACACTATCAGGGGGAGCTATGGATGTATACTGCTTTACTTTTAAATTAACAAATGATTTTTGTTCATTTAAAAAAAAAGGCATATTAGGTGACTGAGTCCCTTTGAAACAAGTTAATCTGTAGATTAATCTGCAGTAAAATTGTCAACATTTGAAATTTGTGCTTTGAAAGTAAAAAAAATAAAACTTATTACAGTGAACTAGTCTGTATTTTTTTATATAAAACATTACAGGGCAGCGTATTTTACCATAACGTTATGTTTAAAAAAAGTTACAGTTATGCTAAAAATCAGGCTCTCTTTGAAGTTGCACTAAAATAGATCCTTCCTGCATTTAAGTCATACTCAGCCTCATCCACTGTGTGCCCCTGTTAACTGTCTTTGAGTTAAATTAGGTAACGTAAGATACAATTTTGTTTTAGTTATGGTTAAATTATGTTTGCATATTGGAATTTTTAAAAATAAAGTTTACCTATAATAATGCTAGGTATGTGACACGTCTCCTCCTCTCAGTATCAGTAACGTTTACCATGTGTTTTCAGACAAAGTATGCCGTGTTTCGGAAGACGCTGTACGCCAACACCACCATCTTTATGAGGTGTAAGTAGCGTTGGGTTTTTCTCTGGGCTGAATTGGACTCTTTGGATCCTGGTTGCTTTTGTTTTGCCTCCTGATAATATATTGTGTGAAAGTTGTTTTATTCTGGGATGGTTTCCTTCCTCTCCGCAGTTCTAAATGACACAGGCTCATGTGACCGAAATCTGGCGTTTAACATCAGCTGGTACCTACGCTCGTCCGTTTGCTATAATGAGGTCTTTAACACACCGGTGAGTGAGACTACTGTCTTAAATCTGGAACTTCGCCTGTTTATTGAATCATATTTTGATGCTTTTTACTCTTGTTTTTCTCTTTGTTTTCCTTTAAAAGGACAACAAAGCGATGAACATGATCGGCATGGACCACATGCTGAAGGATGGCTGGAGTGGCTTCTACAGCCAGGGCTACATGTACTTTGAGAACTGCTCCTCCCTCTTTGTCCCCAAGGTAAAAACCTGACGCATGTAACTCCTGAAGTACAAAAAAGAAAGATTTTTTTATTTAATTTCTCTTCATAATTGTTGCCTCTTTCTTACAGGTTTATTTCCCAGAATTCAACCCGTATCAGCCCCTCTCCAGTCCAAAGGTGGGGGATTGAATTAATCCACCATATCGCCTTTAAAAGCTTCTATATTCTTTAACGGCTCCTTAAACTTTGATTTTCAGAGTGACCCATCAAATCAGACCCTTACTTGGCCCGACAAGCCGGTGAGAAACGATTTTAATCCATTAAAGCAGCGTTTCCCAATCTTTACTCCTTTGATCTAAAGAAACTTCTCTCCCCTCCCTACCAACCATTTTAACACTTAAATGAAAAAACATGAACCGCAGTAAACCCAGACATGTACTAACTGTAGCTACATGAACCCGCATACATTTTCTTTAACAAAATACACTTTTAGGAGTAGTTTTACTTTATAATACTTTTAAATTTTGCTTAATGATTATATTCTTGTGAGAGCATCGCCACTTTTAAGTAAAATTTCTGGTTTCTCTACACAACTTAAATAACTTAATTTGGAGATTCAGTGAAAATACAGAAACCAGTAGATGTTTTAGTAGGAAATACTTAGTAGGTAAATAATGCACTTACATATGTGCATTATTTACCGTAAAGATTGGTTTTATAAGTGACTATGGAGTGGATTCTGTTCCAGTATTGTTGCAAATATGTTTTTTCTAAAATGTAACTTTTTATATTTTATTGTTTCAGCTTTTATTTTTTTTAACATTAAATTCTGTTTGACTTTTTTTTTTTTCATATTGTATATTGAAGAAAATTTTTCTTTCAAAATTCTGTTTTTCACTTTTGAGTTTTATAAATTGCATTATTTTTCAAGTTGCATTTTACAGATCACATTCTCCTTACTTCCAACCCAATACAAAACGCTCACTCATGACCTATACTGTTCTTGCTAACGTCCATGGAGACCAAAAGCATGTTTGATCTTCGCTCCAGAGGAAACTCCGCCCCCTGGGGTGAAGAGAATGTGATCTGTAAAACTTAATTTAGAAAGAAAGATTGGTAAAACTCAGTAAAATAAAAGGAGTTTGAAGAAGAAAAACTAATTGAAAATGTAAAATCTGTTAAACTTTTTGAAAAAGGAAAAACTTAGAATAAAATAACTTGAAAAAAAACAGCATCAAAACATTTGAACAATAAGGGAACAAAATTCACTCAATAAACCCTTTCTTCTGCCTGAAATGGTTATTTTGCATTTATGTTATTTGTTTTAGATAATTATTTTACAAGTAAACTGCAGGTTAACTTGTTTTAAAGGGACTCAGTCACCTAATATGCCTTTAAAAAATTATGTTTTAAAAATAGAATTTATGCTAACTGTCTAACACCATAATTTTAAACATTAAATTGGCTAACAAAGACTAAGTACATGAGAAGCAATTATACCAAATATGTTTTTATTTTTATGTCATTTCTTGGATGACCTCTTTCTAATTTAGTGTGGAAGAATGTTAAAGTTGCTCTTCTGTTTCTTGGGCTAAATTGTTGGGTTTTCTAAATAAACCATATTTCAATAAAATAAACTATAATCCCCTTTAAATAAAAAACAACTACCACCTTTGAGCTGTGATTATTTTACATTTAACAGTTTAATCTGCCAAATAACATAATTCAACATCTTCCTGAACATTTTTTCAATTAATTCTCAAAATTTGTAATTTTATTCTGTGCATTTCTTCCGCAGCCACCCTGTAG
The DNA here is from genome assembly GCF_016077235.1 of Cyprinodon tularosa. Taxonomy (NCBI): domain Eukaryota; kingdom Metazoa; phylum Chordata; class Actinopteri; order Cyprinodontiformes; family Cyprinodontidae; genus Cyprinodon; species Cyprinodon tularosa. The sequence goes on along the minus strand of NW_024039228.1, from coordinate 910,339 downwards.
TAACACAGAGCCCTCCTAGGAGATGCCTCCCCGATTTTAACAACCACTGCTGTAAAGCAAACAATAGGGATCATAAACATATATATATTTCCATTTTCAGGACTTTTATGTTTGTGACCAAACGCCCCTCTGTGTCCAGGTACGGAGGCTAATAACATGTTTTTTCCCCTTAAGGATATCAGTGCCGTGGCTAAAGCGTGGGAAAACGGTCCCTACCTGTTCATAGTCAAGGTGTTGTTCCGGGGAGTTGAGGACGAAGACGTCAGTCCTGAGCAGCTCAGCTTTTCTTTCACAAGTGAGAATCAATCTTTCACCTTAGAGTTTATTGTTTAGGAATCAGTTTTTAAACATCATCATAAGTGACAGAGGTCTGCTCAATTCCCCAGTGAGTGTGGAGATGAAAGGACCACATGACTACTCCTCCCCAGCAGACTGGCCCCTGATGATCGTACGTATCTGGATTGGAGATGCTGGATCCTGGCATTTATCCGATTACGTTGAGGTTGTGTAACTGTTTCTCCCGCCTCCTCTCGCCATAGTTCTTCATGGTGATGTGCATTGTGTACGTGCTGTTCGGGGCGCTCTGGCTCTTCTGGTGCGCCTGCTACTGGAGGGATCTGCTGCGGATCCAGTTCTGGATCGGCGCCGTCATCATCCTTGGCATGCTGGAGAAGGCGGTCTTCTACTCCGAATACCAGAGCATCCGTTACAAAGGAGACTATGGTTGGCTTTGTTTTGTTTTGGTTCCCCCTTTCTGGAATCGGCAGCCGCCATGATGTTTCTCTGTTGCAGTTCTAGGTGCTGTGATCTTCGCTGAGCTGCTCTCCGCGCTCAAAAGATCTCTGGCTCGTATCCTGGTGCTCATAGTCAGCCTGGGTTATGGTATAGTCAAGTAAGTCAGCTATTTTTACTGCTTTTAAACCGCTACAGAAGCTCTTCTTAATGAAAGCTGTTTGTCTCTGTATTATAGACCTCGGCTGGGTACCACGGTGCATCGTCTGGTAGCCGTTGGGCTTCTCTACCTCCTTTTCTCCTCAGTGGACGGCGTACTGAGGGTGACCGGTGTAAGCAGCTGTCCTTTTACCCCACACAGATTCAATCAGACTTTCCAATTCATGTTGAACGTATTTTAAATGTGTGACTTTACAACCACAAAGTGAGTTTTTATAAATATGAATCTGAAATCTCTATATTCAACCCCAGCAGCCCTTTGCTTTACTTACTGATGAAGAGCATCCCTCTTATCCTTAGTATAAAACTAGCACATCCATGAGGGCCTCTGAAGTTTGTCAGACATTAGTCACTGAAGACAAGTTGTTTGATAAAAACGTATATCATCCCTTCATCAAAAAGGGAGCTTAAAGGAGCTAAAGCACATAACCTTAGCATTACCCAATATATTACCTATATATTACAGATAGATAGATAGATAGATAGATAGATAGATAGATAGATAGATAGATAGATAGATAGATAGATAGATAGATAGATAGATAAAAATTAAAAAACATGGGCATGTATACCATTTTGCTGCGCTAACGCACCACATATCAGTATGGTGTATTTGCTGCATTACAGTGCAGTGCAGCAGGATGGTACTGATTGTTTTTGCTGCTTTTATGCTTTCTTTTTTTCCTCCTTAATTTAAATTCCCAATAAACCTAAAAAAAAAACCATACAGTCTTATTATCAGCCTTAGCGTTGTAGCTAATACGACCTATATAGAGTGAACTAAGATGAGAAATCTTCTTGAAATCTGTGAATTTGATTTAAAGTAGGTAAGTAAAACAATCTGTGATGAATGATTTGCAAACTCAACTTAGTCTGAAAAAGAGAAATTTGAAAATTAAATCTGTTTAAAAAATGAGGGAAAAAAAGCTTTCAAAGTTACTCTGAAAACCTTATTAAGAGTTGTTTGATTTAATTTCTGGATTCCCTTTTTTTTCTACTTCTCTCCGTACATCAGGGCTCTAAACCTGAAAGGTGCAGATCTAACATCCTTAATGGTTAGAAGTTACACAGTGCTGCTTTGAGATAAAAGCTTTAACAAACCTGGCATCAGCAGTGCCACGGCTACACTTAGCGGTAAAAACATCAAATGAAATTGAATTTAATTGCTGTTTCAAAGTCAGTAATTTAAATGAATGTTTTTATAGATTTAGAGTTTTTATCTGCTCAGACAAATGTGCTCTCATCTTTTCAGGGTTTCTATGGAACAGTGGCCCTCGTGGCTAATCTTAGCCTCTCTCTCATCGACTCCTGTGTCATGTGGTGGATATCCTTTTAACGTTTCACCAAAATGGGCTTCAATCAGGGCTTTTTTTTTTTATCCTGTCAGTGCTGTTTTTCTATATCTGCTATTAAGTTTCTCCTTAACCCCTGTCCACATTTTCATCAGTTTGTCACAAACCACTCGACTCCTGAAGCTCCGCAGAAATGTTGTGAAGCTGTCTTTATATCAGCACTTTACCAACACGCTCATCTTCTTCGTTGTCGGTGAGTTGAAGCAAGTCCGGTTAGATGGAATTACACTTGATCAAGGCGGTGATAGACATTTCATTCTTAATGAAATAATCCATTCTTTTTGGATTATTTGGAGTGTTGGCCTAGTAGTTAGAGCAGTTCAATTCCCACAGCCTCCACCCTGGGTCCCTAAGCAAGACTCTTAACCCCACTTTGCCCCCCAGTGGGATGGGTCTTTAACTCCAAACAGAATATTATATTTTAGTGGGAGGATTATCCTGATGAGCTGAGTGTAGAGATTATTTTTTGCATCAAAGCAAATAAAGCCAAGCGGCTTCTTAGATTGCAGCTAAACAACCAGAGCATCGAGCATCTAGAACGTTTGACCCCAAAAAGCACAAGCATCCAAGCTGAGGCATTGCACGCCTTTTTGATGCTTAAAACAGCTTTTAAAACAAGAATAATTAAAAAAGTTTTTTTTCTTTAAAACATATGTTATAATTATATATATGTGTGTTTTTGAATAGTAATATATAATCAACATATTGACGTATTGATTAAAAGTTTGTCTTTCAATAAGTGCCTAGTGTTGCTAATTAGCATCCTACCTAAATGTACGCAAATGATGGATGCATTGTTTAGTTCTTTTCATAACTGAACAAAATGCTAAAAAAAAACTTTGTACATTTAGATAAGGAAATAAGATAATAAGTTAGAAGCTGGTAAAGAATGGGTCAGGTTTATTTCATCCAGTTAGTGTATTGAGCTAATATCTAAACATGCTGCATATCTATCTCTATATCACCAGAATCTGACCAGTGTTTCAATTGTCAACAGTTTCGATCATATTTATCATCTGGACCACCAAGGTGTTCAGGCTGGTCGACTGTCAGCGGGTCAGTTCACTTCCTGTCCTAAACAACATTCCTCTTATCCTTCTCCGAGGTGAAAAGTCAACTCTTCCTTCTTGTGTTCTGTTTATTCTCTGACTCAGAGCTGGCGGGACCTGTGGGTGGACGACGCCTTCTGGCGTCTCCTGTTCTCCACTATGCTGCTGGTCATCATGGTGCTGCTGAGACCTTCAGCTAACAGCCAGAGGTCAGTGTGGAGCCTGGACCTTAAAGACTCATCTTTTATTTAACCGACGGCGTTGTTTAGCCTGTGTTGTGTTTTTACTCTCAGGTTCTCTCATTCCCCTCTTATTGATGAAGATGATGAAGAGGATGAAGCAAAAGAACCAATGATTAATGAAGCTTTCGGTAAGAAGTACAGGGCAGGATTATACAGTCTATGAATGAAAAATGAATAAAGGTAACATCAAAGCGGTGTCGTCACTTGTATCAGTATTTACTAAAAACTTTCATTTATATTTTGTGATTTTATGTTATTGACCAAATCACATAAATCAGTGTCCTGCTTGAAGGTAAACCTCCACTCCAGTCCCAAGTTAAGTCCCCTTTGGGATTAATAAAGTATTTTTGGATTGAATGGTTTTCTTCTATTAACCCTTAGTGGCTTCCCTTTCCTCTGCCTTAGAGGGGAGTTTACTTATCATGCTACTGCCACCACCATACTCCACTATGGGGATAGTGTGTTCAAGGTGACGTTCAGTGTTTGTTCTCTCCCATATGTAGTTTTTAGATATAAAGGTCAAACATTTTCTCCCACATTTTTATGGTGTCCTTCATGATTGGTGGTAAACTGAACCTCAGAACTGTTTCTTTTGACTAGACGTAGACAGATACGTACGTCAGCCGGCCGATATTTTGGGTCAACATAAGTGCATCCAACAGCCATTCCTTGAAATCACCTGAAGGGCATTTGCTTAATTCATAAATACATGTTTCTATTTTTTAAACATAAAATAAAAGATTATAAGAAATATACAAGAATAATGAAAAATGTAACGGCATGGTTACTCTAAAAAATCTTTTTTTAAACATTTTTAAAGTTTTATTTCTCGATTTGAATTTTTTTTCTCCAGTTTCCATTAACAAAACATGCTCTTTGCTTGCAACAATAATGGAACAAAATTCACTCCATAAAACGAACCAGATTAAGATGCAAAGTCTGATAAAGCGTTTGGCGGACAGTGTTTCCACTCCCATGTCAACCACTTAGTATTTTGCACCATCTGCTCATAAAAATTGCACCTCTATGGTGATGAAGAAACATCCATGCATTAAAGTTTTAGCTGTTCCACTAAATTTGCACCCTAAATGTGAATTGCACCTGCTTTGAAGGTCAGATTTGCAAAAGTGAACTATTTTGCAAATTTTTTAAAGATGTTTTTGAACATTGTGCTTTTAGTAGGTTTTGGGTTCTACCAAACTCCTTCCATTCTCAGATGATTTTTTGTTACTTAAACCAGCTTTGAGCTTTCTCTCTGACCTCTTTCATAATTTAACTAATAATCTAAGATAAAGGTTTAAAACATACGGATCAACAAGTGGTTTCCTGTTATTTTTATACTGTTAAAATGAATCCCAGTCGTTCAGTGTGAGTTTTTTCTCTATTCTTCACCCAGAGGGAATGAAGATGAGGGGCTCGAAGCCAGATGCTAACGGCTCCCAGAAACTCCTGAGCAAAGAGGTAGATTCTTTCATCATCCTTAATGAATTATTCAAGGTTCCTTAAGCCGTAGATTGTTTCATATTATTGGGTTTCTGTCAGGATGAGGACCTGAAGTGGGTGGAAGAGAACATCCCTACCTCCGTTGCTGACGTGTAAGTCACTCACCACAATCACTTGGGAGATTCCTTTAGATTTCAGATTTCATTTTTTGAATAAATTTAGAGGAAATTGAGGACAACATCATACAGCTTTGATAGATCGTTATCACAGCTTGGATAAATGTATGACTTTAAGGGATAGAAGCATAAGTTGAAATATGAATGATTATGATCAGAGAATAATACATAACTGGCAACAGGCTAATTTTCTGAACTTCTCTTCATTTATACAGAGCTCTCCCTGTTATGCTGGATGAGGAAGAGGTAAAGTACCCGCCCACACACGCCCGCCCACCCGTGCAAATCCCATGATTTTAGTCACACTTTCAAATGTTTCGAAGATCCAACTATTGACCTTTATTTGCCCTTATCTCCAAGTCACAATGCTGCTTGTGCATTAATCTGTGTGTTTGTCTTTTAGGAGATCCTGAAAACTAAGATGGAAAGATCTAAAATGGAGTAGAGCAAAACCCCCAAGAAGACGCTTTAAGGGGAAGAAAAGAAGTTCCACTGAGGCAGCAATGAATGGGAACTAAAAAGTTTGATCCGCCTCTTGCTTTGTGGAGGAAAACTAACACGTTTATATAGCAGAACATTCTCCTTAATATCTCATTGGTTTCACCTCCGTGTCTTCGAACCCAAAGAATTAACCCATTACCATGGCGATTGTATTGATACTGTATGTCGCTGAGGATAATCTCCCTGGCCTCCTCCTCACTGATGGAGTTAGTCTACTTTTAGAACATGCAGCATTATGGACGTCTCGTGTAGCGCTGAGAACAGGGGGGGTATTGTTGTTGAGAGGTGGCTCTAGTTAACAGAGTTCCAACACTTTAACATTGTGCGCCGCACTTATCTGAATAAAGTATGTGTTTAATAATTGATCACAAGAGCCTGTTTCATATTAGATTAGGAATTCACTTAGATCTGTTAAACAAAATTCGATTTTTTTATCTATGTGAAGAATATGCTGCCCTGTTTTTTTTTCTAGTGTGAAGGTGAACCCCTTTGACCTTTTTAACTATTTGCTCACATAACAGCCAAACACTTTCACTCTATTTAGCTTGAATTTTATACAACAAACAGAAATGATGATTAACTAATCAGATTGTTTCCATTTTTATTTTACAGTAAGTGGATAATTATAGCATGTTTTTGTTTTTTTTTTAACCTAGATACAAGTCTTTTTGGGTACATCTCTACTGGCTTTTCTCTCCTAGAGAAAGTCCTGCTAAACATCCGTCAGATTTGTCAGAGAGTTGTGAACATAAACTTTAAAGTTAGGCCTGGACTTTGACTAGTTCATTCCAACAGATGGATATGCACTTCAAAAACTGAAATATAAGTCTCAGTTTCTTAAAATAAGTTAATTTTCTCTTGTTTTGAGCATGCCAGTAAGACATTTTGCCAATGGAAAGAGATGATTTATGATTAAAATAAGAAAAAAGGTTTCTTAGTTCAGGTGTAAAATATGTTATTAAACTACAAACTACTTTTTCTATTGGCACATTACCTCATATACCTGCTCACATTTAGGTAAAATACGCTTATTTTAAGAACATTTTATGCATTTTTATATCAGTTTTTGTAGTGTGCCTCAATCTAAATCCTTCCCCTGGAGTTCTTAAAGTTTTATTCCTGCAGGAAGGTGAAGCTATTTTTGTCACTTCAGCTGCCTCCATCTACCCAGTTATCCCTGAGCAGTTTCCTAGTTACTGCTGGAGTAAAGCATTATTCTCCCTACACCATATTTTTAGTTTTATGGTGGCACTCTGTGTTAATTGTTGATCATACATAACTTCATCATTTTGGCCAAACAAACTTGATAATTGCTCTCATCTGACCAGAGCAGGTTTGCTCCATCCCCTCAGTGAACATACTGTCTTTTTGAACTATGGCTTTCCTCTTTGTCCTAAAGGTTACTTTTATGGATCGTTGTGACTAATTGTCCTGCTGACCTGAGAAGTGAATCAGTTACCCGTTGCCTTTTAGCTCCTCTGATTCATCCTCTCCTTGCTCACACTGTCAGTTTTGACAGGCAGCCATTTCAAATAATTTTCTTTCTGTTTTTAGGGTATGGATTGAATATTGCTCAGAGCTTGGGGTGACATGTTATAACCTAACCGTGCTTTTAACATCTCCACAGCTGACCTGACTCTTGTGTCCCTCGGTCGTCATGATGCTGTTTGTTCACTGAGGCCTTCATAGAACAGAATGAGATCAGAGTGGATTCTATTTATTCTTTGATTTCTGATGACTCCTGGTGGAACTGGATTTAATTTATAGGTATAAGGGTAGAGGGAGCTAAACTCAGATGCATGCCTCACTTAGAAATGTATATGTTCAAGGCACTCCTATCAAAACGGTGTAAATTTTCTCTAAGGTTATGTTTATACGTATAAGCTCACCGAGCTGTTATTTTCCTCTATTGCTACGTAAAAGGAGATATTTCTGTTCTGTTAATAAATACTGAAAATAAATAACCAGAAATAAAGAGCACACATGTGAAAAGATGCATATTTTTCTTTTATTAAAAGTTAAATTCTGCTGCTGTTTCAACCAGATTCAATATTACATCTGGTATTATTCTAATGTTGATGTGGTGTAGGGCAAAAAAGTATGATTCACGTGATTTGACAGCATGTATGCTAAAAATCTCATTGCACTAATTAGATAAATCATCCAACGCCACATCAAAACTGAATATTATAACAAATTAATTGGTTACAATTAAGTCTTTCAAGGCTTTTTTCTATCACTCAGTATTTTCTTTCTTGCTTCACTTAGTTGTCTGAATGCTCCTTTCATTAATGAAAATATATGTAGATAGATAAAAATCCTTGAGTTCTCTTTTTATATGGATCTAAATATAGTTCTGTCTTTTTTTGTAGAGAAACTTTTGATGTTCTTTAAGGATTTTAATCTGTTGTGAAGCTTTTTGCACATGTTCTGCAAATAAACTTGATATTAAATAACCATTAATGTATAGCTGTTTTGTTTTTTCAATTTACCAACAAGAGAAATCACAGAATGTCTTATCTTTGTTTTGATAAATCTCTTTCCATCCACCGTTGCCATGTTAATCCCACTGATGCTTGGCTTCTTATTTCAAACCATAATAAAAAAAAATTTTGTTAAAATCCCGTTTACTTGTTTGTGGCTATCCTCCATTCTGAAATCATTGCTCTGTTTTCCTGGTTAAAATAATCTATTTTCAAAACTTTTAGATTTTGTTATGAAATTATTTAAGCTTGAAATCCCCCCCCCCCCCCCCCCCCCCAAAAAAAAAAAAAAAACATAATCCCTTAACAGAACTGACTTTAAAAAAAAACAAAAGTTGAATGTCTTAATTTGGGTTAAATTTTGATATAAAATATGATTAAATGAATTAAAACCCCTCTCAGTCATGGATAAATAAATTATTCTAGTAATAAAGCATTCAAACTGCTGATGAGCTGTATTAAACATAATCATTATCTTTAGTTACAGAGGCGTAGCCAGAACATTTTAATAAGGGTGGCCAGGCAATAACCAATGTACACTGAGGGGGGGCCGAAAGCGGATAGGCACCAGAATGTCAGGGTCAGTCTAAACCAGCGGTCACCAACCTTTTTACAGTTGAGGGCTAATTCAGGGGCACTGAGTCACAGGAAGGGCTACCAAAACTGACCTATGAATTGCAAGGGTCAATGTTCACCTAAACTTCATACATTATATACATATCTTTATTGTATCTTTAAATTTCGAATTTTCTTTTAGACATTTTAATTTTTAAATCTCTATAAATGCTTAAATGCCATATATGATTAAATGATGAAATGTTCTATAACCCAATTAAAAAAAGAAGAGCAACAGAATACAGTGAAATTTCAAACGTAGCTCACTGTTGAGTTGTTCTATTTTCAGAAGACTCTAAGGGCACCCCTTGTGGTCCTTGGTGCCCGTGGGCACCATGTTGGTGACCCCTGGTCTACACTGTTCCAACAGGAAAATTGAAAAAACGAGCAAAACATCCATCCATACTTTCCTACAGCCTTTGCCAACAAATACAGGTGCTGGTCATAAAATTAGAATATCATGAAAAAGTAGATTGATTTCAGTAATTCCATTTAAAAAGTGAAACTTGTATATTATATTCATACATTACATACAAACTCATATATTTCAGATGTTTATTTTGTTTAATTTTGATGATTACAAATGACAACAAATGAAAATCTCAAATTCATCATATCAGAAAATTAGAATATTGTGAAAAGGTTCAAAATTGATGGCCCCTGGTGCCACACTCTAATCAGCTAATTAACTCAAACCACCTGCAAAAGCCTTTAAATGGTCTTTCAGTCTAGTTCTATAGGCTACACAATCATGGGGAAGACTGCTGACTTGACAGTTGTCCAAAAGACGACCATCGACACCTTGCACAAGGAGGGCAAGACACAAAAGGTCATCGCTAAAGAGGCTGGCTGTTCACAGAGCTCAGTGTCCAAGCACATTAATAGAGAGGCGAAGGGAAGGAAAAGATGTGGTCGAAAAAAGTGTACAAGCAAGAGAGATAACCGCACCCTGGAGAGGATTGTGAAACAAAACCCCTTCAAAAATGTGGGGGAGATTCACAAAGAGTGGACTGCAGCTGGAGTGAGTGCTTCAAGAACCACCACACACAGACGTATGAAAGACATGGGTTTCTGCTGTCGCATTCCTTGTGTCAAGCCACTCTTGAACCACAGACAGCGTCAGAAGCGTCTTGCCTGGGCTAAAGAGAAACAGGACTGGACTGCTGGTGAGTGGTCCAAAGTCATGTTCTCTGATGAAAGTAAATTTTGCATTTCCTTTGGAAATCAAGGTCCCAGAGTCTGGAGGAAAAGAAGAGAGGCACTTCATCCACGTTGCTTGAAGTCCAGTGTAAAGTTTCCACAGTCAGTGATGGTTTGGGGTGCCATGTCATCTGCTGGTGTTGGTCCATTGTGTTTTCTGAGGTCCAGGGTCAACGCAGCCACATACCAGGAAGTTTTAGAGCACTTCATGCTTCCTGCAGCTGACCAACTTTTTGGAGATGCAGATTTCATTTTCCAACAGGACTTGGCACCTGCACACAGTGCCAAAGCTACCAGTACCTGGTTGAAGGACCATGGTATCCCTGTTCTTAATTGGCCAGCAAACTCTCCTGACCTTAACCCCATAGAAAATCTATGGGGTATTGTGAAGAAGAAGATGCAATACACCAGACCCAACAATTCAGAAGAGCTAAAAGCCCCTATTAGAGCAACCTGGGCTATCATAACACCTGAGCAGTGCCACAGACTGATCGACTCCATGCCACGCCGCATTGCTGCAGTAATACAGGCCAAAGGAGGCCCAACTAAATACTGAGTGCTGTACATGCTCATACTTTTCATGTTCATACTTTTCAGTTGGCCAACATTTCTATAAATCCTTTGTTTTTATTGGTCTTCAGTAATATTCTAATTTTCTGATATGATGAATTTGAGATTTTCATTTGTTGTCATTTGTAATCATCAAAATTAAACAAAATAAACATCTGAAATATATGAGTTTGTATGTAATGTATGAATATAATATACAAGTTTCACTTTTTAAATGGAATTACTGAAATCAATCTACTTTTTCATGATATTCTAATTTTATGACCAGCACCTGTAGACGCAGATATTTCAACATCTGCAATTTCTAGATAAAAGGTATAGTGGATAAAACTCAGTTTGGGTTCTGGGGTGTAAATCTTTTCCATTTTCATTACTTGTCTACTTGTATCAATAAACATTCTGCAAAACATTAATATTTACAAGCACTAATCTATCTGCATAAATTGATTATTTGATACACTTTTATTAAAATTGTTATTTATAACATTATATAACTGGGATGTTTACCTATCTGGTTCAGCTTATACAAAATGAGTGACAGGTCTATGTTACTTGTTAGCTTCCATCATGCTACAGTTGTTCCTTAGTGGTTTAAATTTTAAACTAAAATCTAGTTTAGGTTCATAACACGATAGAAGAAATATAGTCTAAAGTCATAGGGAAGTCATTTAAATGTCAAATCATTCTGGCTTAAACATGTATATAAATCTACTCTTTATCAGACTATATTTTCCCAAAATGTAGAAAATGTCTTTTTTTTAAAAATCCTGTCTTAAAATCTGTGGGGGTTTTCCCGTTATTTTATGTAAGTTATACGTCAGCTTGCACACCTAAATTGGGCCAATCATATATCAACAGTCATCTGTCAATCAAATGTTTTCGTTCAATGCATCTTGATTCATATGTCGCAGCTAATATAAGAAATAAGAATAATTTACTTTACCATTGATTTCACTGAAGACTCCTAGATGACTTGCTGAGACACATAATTTTCTCTTTACCCCATATATCACAGAATCTAGTTCTGAAAAGAGCATGAATTCTGTACTTATAATCTTTGATGTTAGTATATTGATGTGTATAATTAACCACAAAAAATTTAATGTTTTGAATAGTCCACTTTAGAGTATTACAACTGCCACCATCTGTATTAGAGGGGAAAAAATGGTAGGGGTGGCCACAGGCGTGGCCATTGATTGGCAAAGGGTGGCCATGGCCACCCCTGGCCACCCATCTAGCTCCACCCCTGTTTAGCTCCAGATTCTCCACAAATGTTAAGGCTTTTTGATTAAAAAAAAACTTTACATCTACAAATGGCATCAATAAATTGAGTTGATCCCCTAATAAACAAAACAGTATTGTCTGAAAACCACCTGACTTATGTCTTAGGCTTTAGGTATAACTATATCTTGGAGTTATGAAAAAGTGTATTTTTGCGATCTGCCATAATAGAAAAGAAGAAGAAGAAAACGTGTATCAATGGTTCAATATTTTGAACTCTGTATTACTGTTCATGTAATTAATTCAGTTCTTGTGAATGTAAGTACACCTTTAACGGGGGGAAATAAAGGCACTGCACCTTTAACTCGTTCCTCGTGAGTTCGGTCACGTGCCTGCCAAAGCCTCGCGCAGCTGTCAACATTGAGGAAGCAGCGAGAAGCAACAGTGGAAGTAGAAACTGTAGCTGCTGCCATTAATTATCTGTATCTGTTGTTAACTGTTTGTAGACACCTACGGTTACGGAAGAAGTTATAGAGAAAGTTAATGGTGACTTCTGCGCGCTTTATAATACATGAAGAGTGAAAGGGAACAATGTTTAGAACAGGTAGCTGTGGCTTGCTAACTTCTTAGCTAGCTTGCTAACAGTCAGCTGTTGTTATGGTTGGGGAGATAGCTAGCTAAAAAAAATTATAATAGAGTGTTGAGTTTTAAATTTGTTTAAATTACCAAACTTCATCGGACTGTTTATTTCCGCATCGACTTTGGACACATGGGACTGGCTGGTTGGTGTTTAATGGAGACCTAAAAGGCTGCATCACTCCGACAGGCTGCTGTAACTGATCCTGCAGAAGTATCTTGGGACTCAATCAGGACTGCTTCAAGATGCACGACGCTTATGAGCCAGTTAATATTTTGGAAAAGCTTCCCCTTCAGATCGACTGTCTTGCTGCTTGGGGTGAGTGGCTTTTTTCACATCTTCCTGTCGTTCATCGGTGGTTGTTTGTCCTTCAGCCTCAACTGTCCCCCAGGACAGTTTGCTCTCTGTGGTGGGGAGGGATGTGATACAGGGTGATACAGCAGGGATACACCATCTAGATAAGGGGAGGGTTATATACCTGAACATCTGAATATATATAAACAGTCCTTTGTACCATGGTTTGTTTTTTTGTTTTTTTTTGTATGTAAAAGCTCGATTTGACAAAACTAAAATATTTGTTGTCAACCTGCTCCAGCTGTTGTTATTCTGCTAAATTATTTAGGTTAATAACTCATATTTATCTAATCTGAATACTTTACTATTTATATAGGATTGGGAGATTTAGAGTTATAATCTTAGCACGATGGTTTTGAATTGCTATCAGGATAACTATAAAAGTGTTTAAAAAATGGACATTGTCTTTTTTTAAGTCTTTCTTATGTAACTTTATGGCTATTATTGTCTGCAACAGCAATCATAGCATCAAAATTATGAATACTTATCTTGAAAAATAAACCCTTATATTAAAATAAGCTTCTTCAGGGCTACATAAAGAAGTGTTTTACCTTACTAAACATTCCAGAGTCACTGCATTTAATCATATTCTTTTAAACTTCTTCAGTTTTTAAAATGTAAGTAATTCTAATTTATAGTTTAGTCGATAAATCAACAATAAGTGTAAACGATTTGATAAATGTCAGGTGAAATATCCTGCTATGTTTAGATGTTTCTGAAGATGTTGATACAATTTCCAAATATTCTTTATCCATATTCTGAGAACTCTGTTTTATGTGTTTTTATATGTCTTTCTTCATTTCCACTGTTTATTTTTTCTTAATCTCTCTGGTATATTTTCATCTAGATTCTGTCAGTTTTTCGAGGGGGCGAGGGTTTGAGAGGCATTTTATCCAATCTCTCTAGATGCTGGACAATTAATAGATAAACTCGATTAATCAATTTGTTTTTTAACGAAGATTCAAATTTTAGAATATCTGGATTTTTTTTCTTTATTCTTTTTAATTAATCCACTCTTTGGGCTTCCATAGCTCAGAGTAAGATGAGTTGCTCAGTTTTTGCTCTTAGATGTGTGTTTATAACTGATGAACTAGCTCTCTGTGTGATACCACGTGTTGCAAACATTTAGTTTGTTGTGGTTTCATTGTTTGTTCAAAAACACCATTAGTTAACAAGCAGGTTTCACAGCTTGAATTTTCTTCATCTTTAAATTAGGTCATCTTCAAACCATTAATCATCTTCATTATGAAACTTAAGTTAGTAAAAAAAAAGATTAATCGGTTGCTAAAAATCTAAGAATAGATTTTTAATCCCATCGCCCAGCCTTAGCTAAATCTATGTCTGTATGTATTTAATAAAAAGAAACAACTGTTTTCTGTTGATAAATGTTCTCTAAATAAGCAGCTAATTATAAAAATCAAGCTAAATCTAAAGAAAAACAAAACTCCTGAAATATAAACAAGACCTGGAATTGATAACTTTTTAGGCCTGTTCTCAGATTTCAGAAAGCAGAGATTTGGACTAAAATTATTAAATCCCTGGAGATTAAAGGAATAGTACACCCAAAACATGATTAGCCTTCATTTTCTACTCACCCCCCATGCTGAACAACACTCTGGAGTACTTTTTGATATCTCAAATGCATCTGGAGATCTGGGAGGCTTCTTGCTGTCTGCTGACATTCAAATAATGGAGGTCATTAAATACATACATACAGACATAGATTTAGCTAGTGTTACTTTTTGGTCAGGCGCCATGGATGCAGATTGTTAAAGCAGGTCACTTATTTCTACAAGGCTGTGTGCCCTCCTTACACCTTCTAACAATTGGATTTTGCTTCCTTCCTTCCTTCCTTCCTTCCTTCCTTCCTTCCTTCCTTCCTTCCTTCCTTCCTTCCTTCCTTCCTTCCTTCCTTCCTTCCTTCCTTCCTTCCTTCCTTCCTTCCTTCCTTCCTTCCTTCCTTCCTTCCTTCCTTCCTTCCTTCCTTTTAGCATTCTTAAAATAGATAAGTGTCTAAATAAGGAAAGAAAAAGCTCACAGTATGATTGAGAGGCTAATAAATTTAATGACCTTTACTGAATGGATCTAAATCTAGATCTAAATGGATCTAAATAAATACCTAAATCAAATGTTTTGAATATCTGGTTATAATTCAGTCCAGCTCTAAAGAGGTCTGCTAATGAACTGATATTTATTTCAGCAGTGCAGCAGAGATTCATTTAAAAATTGAAGAACACTGGTGCTGAAGGACTCGAGTTTGACACAAATCAAGGTAACTTCCTTTATCATGACAGTGTCTGACCCTCAGTGTTTGTCCCCACAGAAGATTGGCTGCTCGTTGGAACAAAACCAGGACATCTTCTTCTCTACCGGATCAAGAAGGATGCAGGTAAATCAGATTCAGGGATGAATTTTAATTTTGACTTGTCTTTTTTTTTTTTTACTGTTAATGAAGGGATTTTCTTTTTTTTCTTCCTCCTAAGGTTCCAACCGATTTGAAGTGACTTTGGAAAAATCCAATAAAAACTTCTCAAAGAAAATTCAGCAGGTAGGATATAGATGCAAGAATGAAGAAAAGAATGAATGAAGTTTTGACACATTAAACAAAATGTTCTACCTGTTAACCCCCCCCCCCCCCCCCCCCATGTTTTATATGATTAATTGGGTTTGTTAAATCACTTTTACTGGCAATAAGATTTTTTGAGAAGTAATAATTAAGTAAGTAATTTTTTCTTAAAATAAGTGCATTTGTTCTTGTATTGTGGAGGTAAGACATTTTGCCAATGGAAAAAGACAATTTACATATAAAATAAGAAAAAAAATCAATTACATTGTCTTACTTCAAGTGCATATTATCTAATTATCTTATTTTGAGAGTAAAAATACTCATTCCATTGGAAAATCTTCTTATTTACCTACTCACTTAAGGGTAAACACACTTAATTTAAGAAATGTTGACTTATTTCTAGATTGTTTTTTGCAGTGTGGCAGTAACCCTGCCACACAAAACAATTACAAATGTTCAGACTGCTATATGGCATACATCACTTCGCCCTTTCCCCATTCATTATAAAGACGGAAGTCATTGGGACAAAATTTCCATGAAAGACTGTATATTTGTGTAAATTTTGCAGGGTTAATATTCAGGCAATGCAGCAACCTCCTGCTGGGATCTACACCCATGTTTTCTGTGAAATTATCAAACATAAGATTATCTGTTTTAAGGCTCTTTAGAATTGCTTTAAAATCCGTTTTTATTTGGCGTTTTCCATTCAGTCTGGTACTAGAATTATAACCCAACATCTGCTGCTTTATTATTGTATTTTTTTCTCTTTCTGCAGCTATACGTTGTCTCTCAGTACAAAATTCTTGTCAGTCTTTTGGGTAAGTTTGGACATCCAATTTTTTATGTATTTAGAATTTTACCATCATATTTCTAAAAAGTTTGTTTTCTGTTCTCGTAGCTGTTTTTAAATGAAGAAAACAACAACATTTAAAATACGTTGAAGCCAGTTTTTGCAAGTCTACAGAATAGCTTTTCTCACTGTGACTGCTAGCTTTTTGATTCAGGGATGTTTCTTTCCACTTTCCATTATTTTCCATTGATGGACTCTGCACAGAGTTTATTTACTGACAAAGATTATATGTAATTTTTGGCTTAAACACAACATTAGTATATTTTTCTACAGTTTTGTCTTAATTGCTTATTCAGCAAATAGTTCTTCTGGTTAACGGTCATCCAAGTCTCCACAATGCATAGTTTTTAACCATCTAGTTCAGAAGATTCAACAAAAACGTCTTTTGTGTCTTCCAGAGAACAACATCCACGTCCATGACCTCTTGACCTTTCAGCAGATCACTGTGGTGTCTAAAGCCAAAGGGGCCACACTCATCGCATGCGACCTGCAGGTCAGTAAGTCTGTCTGTGGTTATAGAGCATTATTACTAAGACATGTAACTGTCCCACATTTCTTCCTTTGGTGAACGTATAAATTATAATAGCAAGAAGTCCTCCTCTGGCTTCTGAACATTTTTATTTTCTACACATTTGAGAAAATAACTGCTGTGATTATGATTGAGTTTTATTTTGGGGAGCATACCTTATGATCTTATATTTCTTAGATTGCTGTATACGCCCAAAGTTCTATAATTCTTAAAAAGACTTGAGTATCTAATAAACAGTAATAATAGATTCCTTGCTTTTTTATTTAATCTTTTATATAAATTTTGTGCATTTAATATAAAAACAAAGAAGAGAAAAATCCAAACAGAAGTTCATGCTGCCATTTTGACAGCCATAGACGGGCCTCTGAGGATGGATGTTTATAAACTTTACACAGCTTTGTTGTCATCTGATAGACGCACAGGCGTCAGCTAGTCTAGTTCCAACAAGTCTGTTTCTTGGAAAAGTTACCATAACACATGGTCATTTAGAGGTAACTAACTGATTTTTGCATGCATGCTATGAACTTTGTATGACATTACAAATACAACCTTAATGTATTTTTTTAGGATTGTATATGACAGATGTTTGGCATTCTGTAAAGGCATTAGAGTTTGTTTGTAGATATAATTTGTAAATTATAAAAACCAAGAAATGCACCCTGTTTAGAGGAAAAGCTAAAAGATGGCAGAAGATTAAGTCCCAAACTAAATAAATGTAAGAATCTAGAACAAACTTTTTTTTTTTTTTCCATTTGATCAAACTGAATCAACACTGATTTTGTTGTACAAGAAAAAGCTGGAGCAGCAATACCTGAAAAATGCTACAGCTGTGATTGCAGACTGTCACACGGACAAAGTGGGTTAAATACTAAAGCGAGACATGCTTTCTGAGCCTCATTCTTAAAAAAGTTTGACATGCTTCATATATGATTTTTCTTCTTTACAGTTTTTGAATGAGGTCTCGATTTGATACTCTACGTTTTCTATATGGATTTAAAATCTTTCGATATGTTTTCAGCCCTTCAAAGAAGTTGTTATATATTTTTGTTCTTCAATTTATGTTATTTTAAAGGAATATTAATCCATGAATGTTAGAGTTGCCAATTAGTTCTGACTGTGTGTAAAGTAGGAAGTTTTAGCTGTGCAATTTGTGAAGCATTTGTTCCAAGTGGGAACCTGAAAGCAGAAGCACTGGTGGGAAACTAGAGTTGGAAGCCAAATAAGCCAGACATTTCTTTAGATATTAGCTTCCCTATTTGTTTCCATATTTAAAAATAAATATTTTCATATGACTTATTGTTGCTCCTGCTGATCGTTTGTTTTCTAAATTTAAAGCAACCCTTTAGGTGCGTGCAAAAGCAGTTGAAATACAAAAACAATAAATGATATTTTTGTACAACTATTGATGTATATGTTTTTGTTTTTCAAGAAAAGATGGAGAAATGGTTGGACTGGTTCACATAAACTCGGTATCAGTTAGTATGCTGTCAAGAGTTCATCAGATTGACACTGGGGAATAAAAACTGTCTTTATTGTGGCTGTTTTTTGTAAATCGAGCTCTGTAACACCAACTGAAACCTTAAACAGTTTGAGGCAGGATGTTTGGGGTCTGCAGAGTGTTGGCTAAGCATTTCCTCACAATTCCTTTCTGCAAACGTTATTGGTCAGTGCTCTCTGGGCTGTCATAGTGGCCCTTCCCAGTCGAATGGCAGCTCAACTCCCAGTTAAATCTCCTCCAACATCCAGCCACTGGAGTGAACGTTCTTTAGATCTTAATGTCCACAAATCATGACACAAAGAATATTTTAGTACAAATATTGATGTTTAAAAAAGGAATTAAAAGAGACCAGACAAGGGCCTATAAAGGAAAGTGGCGAAATGTTGAATGGCTACTACTGTATGTAGTTTAGGTCAAACCACACAGTGACTGACAAACATAGGACATAGGGATGCCCTGATACCATATTAGCATCGGTATAAGCATCAGTAAAAAAAAGAAAATATCAGAATATATCGGCCTGCATCTAAAATCTCAGATATAAGCAAGCTGTTTGAAACACTCCACCTTTTTTTTCATCCATTAATTAATTAATAATAAATAGGTCAGTTCTCATGAATATTTGAGTAGAATCATTTCATCAAGACTTTTCTGACATTCGGCATTTGAAAATGTAATAAAAGTATACAAAAATATAATTTCTGGAATCAATCAACACTCAAAGCTCCAATATCTGTTGTATCTGAAATGAAAAAGTCCCTAACAGGACAGACTGAATGACAGCAGTATAGAGGATGACCAGCAGCTCCTGTGGAAGGTATCTAGTCTCGTCAGCTGCTGTCTCTGCTGGTTGAGAATGGGGAGAAGAGATCATGTCGAAGTCCACTAATATCTCTGCTTTTAGTGGATTAAAGTTGGTTCTGACTGCTCTAACAGATGTTATTTCTAAATGTTGGTGTTGTCTACAAACTTCAGGAGTTTTACAGAACGATCCACTAAGGGACAATCATTGGTGCTCAGCGAGGAAAGTGGAAAGAGAACACATCCCAGGGGAGCTCCATTTTCGATTCCAATTAAGGGCTTACATCCTTTTTAAATGCATTAGAATTTAACAGAGTAAAGTAGGTGACCACCAGCTAATATCAGCCACTTTGTTTTCCATTTAAAAACAGAAAAACTCATATGTAACATTTTTGTCCTATTATTTTTAATAAAATCTACTATAACGTCCACCATGATTTTTTTAAAGGTTCTAAGTGTTTTTTGTTTGTTTGTTACTTTCAGCAAACAAGTACAGGAGAGCAAAGCCTCAGAATGTGCGTGGCAGTGAAAAGGAAACTCCAGCTGTATTACTGGAAGGATAGAGAGTTTCATGAGCTGCAGGTAAATTATTTCAGGTTGATTATTTAGGTTTCACTCCATCCATTGACAGGACTGTGTTTTGCTTGTACTTTTGGGGAGATTTGCCATCTAATCATTTTGTTTCTGTGTCTCAGAGCGACTTGGGTGTGCCGGATATTCCAAAGTCCATGGCTTGGTGTGAAAACTCCATCTGTGTTGGTTTCAAACGGGACTATTACCTTATTCGGGTGTGTTTTACTGAGTATAGCCTCAGATATTTGCGTTGTTTGTGTTGGTGCAAGTGAAAGACATTCTTAGTGAAGTTAAAAAATGTTTTCAGACAAAGCTAAGCTAATAACTAAAAAATATGGTTTATTTGTCATATGTTCTTAAAATATTATCTTAATATATTTCTGAGCGCGATATGAATGGCTTTTACTTTTTTTTTTGACACATTGTGACCCTCTTTGCTGTTAACAGCTGGATGGGCGCGGCTCCATCAAGGAGCTCTTCCCCACTGGGAAACAGTTGGAGCCTCTGGTTGCCCCCCTGGCTGATGGAAAGGTGGCTGTTGGGCAGGATGACCTTACTGTGGTACTTAATGAAGAAGGAGTTTGCACCCAGAAGTGTGCCCTGAATTGGACAGACATCCCTATAGCCATGGGTAAGGAAAAGAAACAAAACTATTCCCCAACGCTTTGCTTAATTTTAATCAAAAGAGACAGACAGTACTTATTCCGTGTCAGACTTGCCAACAAGAAGTAGAAAACAAGGTGTTTTCCAGAATGTAGAAGCTGTGGCAACTTCACTTCCATGTAATGGTTTTTTTGTTTCATTTGACAGACATGAGGCCCTAAAAGAAAGCCTTTTATAACGTAATTATGTTGTATCTTAAAACCAAACCTAGAATTAAATACTCTAATAAAATAAATTAACATAATTACTGTTTTTAAATAATAATTCTCTACCTGTTAACATCCTGAAATCTGATGATTTAACATTAATAATCTTGCTTGTCAAAGTAAAATAAGCATCACAAGAGGCAATGGATAAGAGGTGGTTTGACACTACAATCATTTGGAGGCTCACAGTAGATTGTTTTCTGTTTGGGTTCAATGGATCCATATAATGTGCAGTGTTTTATGTCAGGGTAAAGATGACTTTAATTTTCATTGCTAAAGAGCGTGCCGCAGTTCAACCACAAACGTTCACATTTTTTATTGGGATTTTTATGCGCTACACCAACATGTAATGCAGGATTGAGAGACAGAGGGGAAAAAAGAGAAATTTTTCTATATATTACACATTAAGCACAGGTTTATGGTGAGAGGAGTTTCTCCAGTTGTTTTATTGCTGTTTGTCTCTCTTCTCACTGGAATCCAGAAGGAACAAGAGGAAATGAAGCCTCCCAGCACTGGTTCTATACAGCTTCCAATTTCCTCATCTTAATGCTGTCAACAGAATGCCGTTGGCAGGGAGAGGCGGATACTAACCAGAATATTTTCAATCTGTTGAAGTGGGCCATCCATTATCTGCTTCATCTACACACAAACCACTAAACTTTTACCCTTTTGCTGTAGATATATCAGCCTCAATAATTGTGATCCTCAGTCAAAACAGACTTTTTAATTTTTTTATTTTACACCCGATCCTTGGTGCTAAAAAAATGGTGACCAAAGCTATGTATTTCTGTTTAATACCTTGTTTAGTTCTGATTACTAACATTATCTTGATAACTATTGCCTTTTAAGTTAATATAAATAGATATAAAATAATTTGATCCCCCAGAGCACCAGCCTCCATACATCATTGCAGTCCTCCCGCGGTACGTGGAGATCCGGACCTTGGAGCCACGGCTGCTGGTGCAGAATGTGGAGCTGCAAAGGCCACGTTTCATCACATCAGCAGGGTGAGACGAAAAATACATCGATCAGACAAAACAAGAGAAATCAAGTTACAAATTGTAGGACAATCTCGCCTTTTTGATACTTTGGACCCAGCTCAATAAGTTATACATTTTTCCCTATTTCTTAAAAACGTTTTCAGTAGATTTGATTTAAGTTTGTTTTTTAAAATCATGGTAATAGAGTCATAAACCCTTTAAATATCTTCTGATAGATCTACAAGCTCCCATGCATGTTTTATTTTTTCCTAAATAAAAAAAACTCATCCTATCATTTCTTGTGGGGAGAGCTCACTGTCATACCTGAAGAAGTATAAAAAATAAAAATAAAAACTACAAAAGGTAGGAAAAAAAAAAAAATTCTCCCCAAAAAACATCCACCAAAAGGGGATTTTAATATTTGTTCTGTATTTATTTCAGTATTTTCTGTAAAATCTTTTGTTTGTATATCATTTATCTTTCGGGGATTTCATCTCTGTCCCTTCTTTAAATTACAGATGCTATTGGTCCATCTGTAGTGGAGAAGAGCAGCAGCATCGACGTCTAGGGGTTGCTAAAATAATTTCTCTTCCCTTACAGGCCAAATATTGTTTATGTCGCCAGCAACCATTTTGTTTGGCGCCTGGTTCCGGTGTCGATAGCCAGCCAGATCCGACAGCTTCTCCAGGACAAGCAGTTTGAGCTGGCGCTTCAGCTTGCAGTAAGCAGATCAAATTCTGGTGTTACCTTTTACTATAGCAGCATTGATTATTTATTTAAAAAGTTAAAGCTTAGTAATATTTTAACCGATTGTGAAAAGAGTTGATTAAGGGATCTTTGAATTTCCAGCGTTCTTTAAGCAGAAAACCAGATCAAATTTAAGGTTTGGTCACATTTCAGCTCCTCTTATGTGGTTTGTTTTCTCCTCCAGAAAATGAAGGATGATGCAGATGGTGACAAGAAGCAGCAGATTCATCACATCCAGAACCTTTACGCCTTCAACCTGTTTTGCCAGAAGAAATTTGATGACTCCATGCAGGTGTTTGCTAAACTTGGCACCGGTAGGCCTTCTCTTCATCATAATAGACAGCAGTGTTCACTGAATCATGTTTCTTGTTGCAAACAGTGTTGTATGTGCAAGGAGCTCACTTTTGTTTAACTAAAGAAACACAATCTTTCTCTAAGTGGCTGATGTTAAAATAGATTTTGCTATTGTATTGCATTGGTTGCTTTATATTGCCTTTAGACTTCTTATTTTATATTTATTTACTCTGTTTATCAAAAGATCCCACACATGTGATCGGACTTTACCCAGACCTACTCCCATCAGACTTCCGCAAACAGCTGCATTACCCAAACCCTCTGCCTACGCTGTCCGTCGCCGAGCTGGAGAAAGCTCATCTGGCCCTTATAGATTATCTTACCCAGGTGGGTGTTTATGACAAATAAAAAATATATATATATATTCTGAATATGTGAAAAACCTGAAGTCCTGAATTAAAGTTTTAAATGTTTATTTGGTAGTTCGGATCACATGAATTGTGCTAAATAAAAAAAAAAAAAAACAAAATAGTTGTTTGATAATGTTTTTTCTTCTTATCCTGACAGAAACGCAGCCACCTTGTTAAGCAGCTGAACGACTCTGACCCCTCCACCACGTCTCCACTCATGGAGGGCACACCGACCATTAAAAGCCGCAAAAAGCTCCTGCAGATCATTGACACCACGTTGCTGAAATGTTATCTGCATGTAAGGCCTCCAACTCTTTATTCTTCATAGATATTAGCACATTTAATACTCAGTGGATCTTACAGTGCTTTGCATAATGTTGCATATTATGACATTTGTGATGCATTATTTTGCGCACATAGATGTCCACAGTGTCAAGTATGTGACATGTCTTGACAGCCTTTAATTTTATATTCCTAAAGTTTCTGATCAGTTTCTCTTCTTTTGCTCATGATATTAAAAGATAATTAGCCACTCAGGTCTATCCCTGCCTTTTAGAGTTCAGTTGTACAAGTTGAACATGAATATTTTCGCAATCCACCACATTGGCAGGTGCACTTTGAAAATCTACCTGCTGACCAGCATCAAGGGCCCTGCTTAAAAAATGTATTCCCCATAGCATGCTGCTGCCCTCACCATGTTTCACTACCGTCATGTGTTGAGGGTGGTGTGCAGCCTTAGCTTTGATTAAGATGTGCCAAGATAACTCATCCAGCTCAATCTAAAAGCAGTTCTATCCCTTAACTTTATTCAAGGTTTTAAAGTAAAGGATAGATAAAGAAATCTCTCACTTAAAAATGTGGAAAATTTTGTTTTTTTTTAAATTAATAATTTGTAAATGGATAATTAAGTGTTAACATCATACAAATATATGTGCTATCCCAAATAATATTTTTACGTTTTTGACCGTTCTTCATTTTTCCCAGTACTTCCTTGTTCCTGTTTCAGCCTTTTCAAAAAGCCCTGCATCCAAATAAGTTAAGATTTGCTAAAAGAAAAGTTAATAATTTTGAACATTATTTCCTTTCTGTAGTGTTCAGTTATATTTAATTCATATCTTACACAATGTCCTAACCTTTTTGTAGACATTGTGTGAAGGTGGAAGATCCATCGCTAAGATAAAGTTGACGCTGTGTTAGGTCTGATTTAATAAAGTGGGTTAGATGTAACGCCCTAAACGATGAGAGTCTCCAACAGCAAAATAAAAATTAAATTCACAGTGTTTGTTAATCTGTTCTGTTCAGACAAACGTGGCCCTTGTCTCTCCTCTTCTTCGACTGGAGAACAACCACTGCCACATTGAGGAAAGCGAGTACGTCCTGAAGAAATCCCAAAAGTACAGCGAGCTCATCATTCTGTATGAAAAAAAGGGCTTACACCAGAAAGGTAAGCAGCTGCCAAGATCAAATCATGATCAAACTCGCACGTGTTGTGGTTTCGTACCACTGTTGAATTGTTTTTTGATATATAATCATGTATTAAGTACCTATGCCTGGTCAAGATTGTTTCCGACTGTGAATATTCTTCAGGTATATCATTAGATACTTATTTGGAAATGATAATGGGAACAAAGATGGGGAAAGTCGAGGTGGGTGGGGGAGAGGTGGAATGAGAAAATGGGGTGATTGACGAAAAGCTCTGCTGGAAGCCTCACACTAAACATGTCCGGTTTAAATTATCTAGACACATCACAATTCTTAGTAAATCTAAACGTTTTCAGGACCATAAAAAAATTACAAATCCTTTTTTTCACTTATTTTTGATCATACCTCACCTATTGTGTTAAAGTCCTGGGTAGCACCAACAGGACATCACTTAAACTGCAATGCAGCCTGCAGAAAAGATTAGACAGGATAATTCAGAAGGCTGGCTATTAAGGAAACTGTGTGTTTACACCTTGATCATTGTAATCAATCATTCATTTAAATCAGCCGGATTTTGTTTTTCTGTGATTCCTGTTATGCATCTGAAATTTTTTCAAATTATTTGGAGCCTTAGATGGTACCTGGGAAAACTATTCATCTTCTCTAATATTATACATTTATCTTTACAGAAATAATCAAGAACATATGTAAGCAACTTAAGATGAGTTGTATTGCACGTCTGATTTAATCAAAATAACCAAATGCAAAAAGTATTTCCACCTTTCAAGCTTTTTTTCATGTTGTTATCACATTTAAAACAGAATCTTATTTTTAAAAATAATTGTGTGATAAATCCACGACTCCATGGACAGATTCTCTCAGATCAGTTCCTCCCTCTAGTGTCTCCATGTACTGTACCTCTAAGCTTTTATTCTTATTAATGGAGGCCTGTCACCTTAGACCTTGTCTGTTACTGCGCTGTTGTGCTGGACTCCTTTTGCTTTTAGAAAGCAGATGAAGCGTTGCCCTTCAGTGAGATATTCAAAGCTTTTGATGTTGTCGTATTCAAGCCTTGGTTTGAGCGTCTTTCTCCCTGACCTGTCAGCTGTTTAACTTGGTCTTCATGATGCGTGTTTGCTACACATTCTCTCCAACACACCTTTGAGACCATCACAGAGGAGCTGCTTAGTTGTCTGAAATGAAATTAGAAAAGTTTGACCAAGTTTTCCAAAGTACAGGGAGTAGTAAAATGCAGTCCACATTTTTGCAAGGTTCTTTTTTGTAAAATCTAGAACCAATGCTTTTTTTTTTTTTTTCAAGAAGATTATTACTTCTCTTCAGTCACAATAACATCTAAACTAAAGGGAGTCAGGTCAGGCTCAGAAATTAAAAGTGTTTAAATGAGGGTGAGTGATGGTGTAAATATAAATATTCCTTCTTAAAACTCCTAAAAATTACCCCCAGAAAAAGTCTGGTTCCGGTTGTGAACAAAAGCTGAAATGGTTAACAGGTTTCCATTTCTTCAGAAGGATTTCAGTTTAAAAGAAACACGGCAGTTTGTTTTGGATCATAACCGAGCCTTTAATGAATAAAGAAACAAAGGATGGGACTGAAAATTCTGTTCTGTTGGGTCCCTTTGGCCCATTAAAGTCCAGGTCTTTAGCAATTGTTTAAACCACCCTTTATGTTTTCTGTATGGAAAGCTAAACTTTTTATCAGCCCATTTTTTTCTTTTATTGTTTAATTAAAGGAAAACTAATTTTCAATGGGAAAATTAATCTGATGTGAGTCAAGTGAAATATAACTGACGTCAGAGGCTGAGCTGTTTATGTGTTGCATTAAACTGCTGAATAGATCATTTTTTTCAGTTGACTTAAAGCATTGAATGTCAGGCTCTTTGTTTCTCTGAATTTGTCACCTGTCGTCTCGTTACCAGTTAGATGCTTGTAGCGAAGCAATGTCTGTGAGTCAGCTCAATAAAGCCACACAGTTCGTCTCAGAGGAGGTTTCCAGCTTGTGTTTGCGTCATCAGAGTCTTTAAACCCAGAGCAGTTCTGATTTCTCTGGTTTCGGCCCTTTCTGGATGTTGTAGCACAGCTGGTCCTAATTGGCCTGCTGGGATCTACGCTGATGTCACGCTGCCGAAGTTTGCCTCCTGATCCGTCTGCCAATTGAAAGCAGCTGCTCACAGCAACTGACAAACCCTTGTCCAGTTTAGATGCGTAATCATGTCTTTGCTCGTGCTGCTCTGCACCCTCCCCTCTTTCCCTCTCCTTACTTTGTTTGCTCTGTTTCAGCTTTGCAGGTTCTGTTGGACCAATCCACCAAGGCCAACTCTCCTCTGAAAGGCCATGAGCGAACCGTCCAGTACCTCCAGCGACTTGGTGAGAATCAGGAATCCTTTGCTTCTACAGTCATGGAGATAATTTATTAGGATTTGGTTTGACAGACATTGAAAACATGTTGCATCATTGAGAAGCAGAATGAAAATGAAATGCTTTTTAATTAGTCTTTTAAAGAACAATGTCTGACTGTAATTACAGCTTCAAATATTCACTCTCTGCCAACTTTGCACATCTAAACACTCACTTTGTTGCCTATTTTTTTATTAAGTGAATTTTGTTCCACTATTGCTACAGGCCAGGAACATGTTTTGTTACATTTGATTAAAAAAAGGAATCGAGATATGAAGCTTCCTTATATTATAAGCTTTTAAGATATCTATTTTTAGGAATTAGTTTTACTAATGCATTCCTCTCAAAAGGAGTTTTGTTGCTAACAGACCAGCAGACCAAAAGAAACACTCCTCGCTCCTCACTCCAGAGGAAAGCTCGCCCACAGAGGTGGAGAGAATCTTATCTGTAAAACACAATTTAAAAAAGAATTATTATAGTTCCTGTAGTCTTATTAGTACTTATGTGGCTT
The DNA here is from genome assembly GCF_016077235.1 of Cyprinodon tularosa. Lineage (NCBI taxonomy): Eukaryota > Metazoa > Chordata > Actinopteri > Cyprinodontiformes > Cyprinodontidae > Cyprinodon > Cyprinodon tularosa. Next base: position 883,081 of record NW_024039228.1, on the reverse strand, counting down.
TTGTGGGAGGTCAGTTGCACTGGTATATATTTAGGGATATAAGATTCATGGTTGTTGAGTACAAAAGCACATTATTATTTATCAGAGCAGATCGAATCCCTATGACATACCTAGCTTGTGGCTGTAGTGTGACAAAATGTAAAATGAAGAGATGTATGAAACTTCTTGCACAGCACCAATCGTCTTGACAGTTTGAACTGAATAGTTTTATTTTTTTTTTATAAACTAATAACGACAAAGGTTAGAGTTTCCTAACCTGTAAACTTATTTTACTCACAGGAGCAGAGAATCTGGGCATAATCTTCGAGTTTTCCCCATGGGTGCTTAAGATCTGTCCAGAGGATGGCCTGAAGGTGGGAAGCAGATATTTTCTCTCTGATTTATGTGTCTCAGCTTCCTGTACTGCCGTGACAGGAAGGCACAGGCAATTTAAATAATCCCCTACTTAAACATCGACTTAATGTCTCCTCTTTGCTCAGATCTTTACTGAAGATCTGCCTGAGGTGGAGACTTTGCCTCGAGACAAAGTGCTTCAGTTCCTGAAGGAAGGCTTTGAGGAGCTGGCCATCCCGTATCTGGAGCACATCATCTACGAGTGGGATGAGAAGGGCCCGGAGTTCCACAACGTCCTGATTCAACTGTACCTGAGCAGGGTTCAAGGCCTGATGAAACAGTACCTCAACTCGCTGCCAGAAGGTGTGTTCAGATATTCCCACACCCTTTAGGGGGCTTTAAAGTAAAAAAAAACCTGCCAGGGTTATTTTTGCTTGTAATAATTGATGGTCTCGTTCTTTCGAGTTGTAAAAACAAAAGCGTAAATTTAGATTCACATTCACAGGAAAGTTTTTGCATACCATCAAACATTAAAAAAATATTTTATTCAAATAAACAAAACAGTGTAACCATAGTAGGTTAATCCCATGATGCATTTCTTTTAAGCATGAATAGATGGAAGGAGCCTCCATTTAGAAAGATTCCTCCCTGAAAATCAATATCAAATCTTTGAGTATTGACTGTTATGAATATTGATCAGACATATGTGACATATGCAGAGAACAAAAGTAAATAAAAAAGGTATTAGAAAAACTGATCCATTTATTATGAACCAAGAGGTTATAATAACTTTAAACAATAAAGGAATGAAGTGCAAGGCCCCGAGTTTATGCAAACGTTTTCTCAGCTCTGACAACAGGCTGAAACGAATAGTTCTTTTGTTCACCTGCTTCAATAATGTGTTTCGTAGTTATTTTTATCAAAGCATCATATTTTTTTGACAAAAAGAGGACAAACTGTGTTTACTTTGCATTCCCAGGGAAGATCTGAGCTCATTCTTAAAAAAACACCCTAATGTTTACTCTCATTTTATTCTTCTATATATCAGAATACGGTTTGAACCCTTTCGTTGTGCTAAACAAACATTGTATTTTCTTGTGTGTTTGTGATTTCTTTTCACAAACTGTCGCCCAGTTTCACTCTCCAGTGTGTCAATATCAGCGGCAACTCAGACAAAGTATCGAGGTGAACGAGAGCGTGGATGAACGGACTGATGGAACCCATTGAGGCAACTGCTATAAATAGTGGAAAACTCATTTTACATCTCAGGCTATCGTAGGAGAAATAAAAAGAATATATTTAACCTTTAAACATAAGAGTATTCTACAAATGAAAACATTTCAAAATGAAAATTTTGCTCATGACAAATTTTGTGCTTAGCTGCAAAGTCCAGTAATGTTTGCTCCAGTAAAGTAGCTTCGGCTACTTTGGTAGTAGAAGCTGTTAAAGCTGATTTATACTTCGAAACTAGGTCCATTGCGTAGGTGTCGCCTCCCCGCTCCATCCGCAGACACTCTACTGCACCTCTCCAAAATTGTAGATGACCGCAGAAAGGAGGCCTCTGATTGGTACGGCCATATCTAGACCCACAGCTAGTTTGTGATTGTCCCTCTTGCGTTGTGGCGAGGAATAACATAGCGCATATCAGGCTTCAAAATTGAGCATGAATCAAAAATGTCTGCATCATACCTGTGACAAGCTCACTTCGACACACTGGTGCAGGAGGATGACCAGCCCTTTACTGTTTGAGATGTTGTCTGTTGGGTAGAGATGCATGATCAGAATAAATGATGAAGATGAGTGCTGTAGCTTCCGTCAGCTTTTAGATGCAGGCTGATATAACCGTAAACTCTTTGTTCAGTTGATATCAGAAAGATTTTTTTTTAGTATCCATGTAGGACCAGGACATCCCTGACTGTGTGGTACAGTAAAATGTTCCTGTCTGAGTGATTGGCCTATAGCGTTGGTAAAGTGATTAATAATTGATTTTTATAACAAACATAATGATGTCATTTGATCTAATTTCAAAGTTACGCACCAAAAGGATAAAAGGAATATATTTTTTAATTCTTACAGACAGCATACTAAGATATACTAACAAAGATTAAGCAGGTTTGTCTCCAGTTTCAGAGTTTATAGACTGATAATTCACTCTACTATCCATCGTAGGGCGAATCATGCTAATGACATGTGCTTTGTTTATGTAGGGGTTCCTGCTGTTCCTGCTGGGCACGAAAAAGGTGAACTGGGAAGCTTCAGGAATAAGCTGCTGTCCTTCCTGGATATTTCTACCAGCTACGAACCTGGCAGACTCATCAGCGACTTTCCATTCGATGGTAAGAAGGGGTTTTAAAGCTCTCGCCTCCCAGGTTTACAAAAAATAGTTTTTACACAAATGGGGGGAATTTGGGAAAAATGGATTATAACCCTGCTGTAAAAACTTTATTCAACCCCGTTTTTTTCCTAACGGGCAGCTAAGTCTTCTTATGATAAATTTAACACGGCTGTAGCAGAGATGTTTACGAGTCATTTTTTGTAAGTCATAGTGAAGTCTGAAGTCTTGAGCAAAGTCCTTTGTATTTGACAGTCACAATGCAATGATGTGTCATGACATCTGCTAATTAGTTTCCATAGAAAGCTGCACTGTGATATATTATCTTAAACTGGGAAAAAAAATGGAAAATTTGTTTTCCAGATAAATGTTGCATCTTTTTCTTTACAAAGAAAAAAAACAGCAAACTATTTTCTGAACATGGATATTATTTAGATTAGAAACTAACCTTCCTGTATTTTGTTGCCACAGATGCTGCAGATTGTGGCTCCTTTATTTGCTCTTAGTGTGAAGTTTTTGTAGCCATAACATATTTAGAAAGGGTTGGACAGAAACAGGGGTGCGCACCCTCGCCTTCATGACTGATGGGATGCACAGGTGTGTGCGTGTGTCACATTGCATACGAAGGAGAAGAGAAAGGGCTCAGAAGAAAGAAATGACCAGATTGTATCTGTGAAGTTCATTTGCATCTTATGCATGCACAGCTAATCAAAAAATGTTTGGGCTTTTCTATACCATCCACCATCCCCTTAATCCTGAACCTGAGTTGTTCATGATCTGTTACAGTTCAGTACAGTAAAATTATTAGTTTAGATAAATCCATATTTTCTCTGAGATGATCTATGAGGAAATATTACAGACAGCAGATGCTGCATTCCATATAGCCTGTTGTTAAAGTGATACAACTTACATGTATGGTGCAGCTCTCTAAATTAGATTTTTTTTTCTGCTAAAAAAAAAAAACCTTAATCTGAAATTTATCTGACAAAACCTAGTTAATCCCTCTCTACATGTTTTCATCACTGATGATGAGATGAAGAGCCTTGATTTAATCTAAATGGAGGGACTTAATTTCTGTTTGATGTCATTTAGGACATTATATCCTGCAGGTTTTTTGCTGCATAACTGAACTTGTTTTCCATCTCTAAGGGTTGCTGGAGGAACGGGCTTTGCTCCTGGGTCGCATGGGTAAACACGAACAGGCGCTTTTCATATATGTTCACGTTCTCAACGACACCCACATGGCTGAAGAGTGAGTACTTGAACACCAGCAAACCCTTACACAACCTCACATGGTAACAGTAACCATCAGGTTGTCTGACTGATCTAAAGTGAGTTTGTTTCTTTGAATGATAAAAGCAGACAACTCCTCTGAACATCAAACATTCTGTGAAATGTTGCCAGCATGTTGGTTTTATTGATCAGGTTTTGATCCAGCTATTTGTTAGTCTCTGATTGAACTTTCATTTTTTTTGTTTTTACTATATAGATACTGTCACCGGCATTATAACAGTTCAGTGGAGGGAAATAAGGACGTAAGTACTATTTATTTATTTTTCTCTTTGTAGCGCTTTTTTCAATGCTACAAAGTTTGATCATAATAGCAGAAAAATTAGACATTTTCATAAAGGGCATAAATTTACAAAAAATGAATCAAAACTGTTTCTTAAGACATTGTGATGCATCAGGAGCAGGAGGAGAGAAGAGGAAGAAGGTCAGCAGAGGCAAGACAGAATATGTTTGTGAAGGAGGATGGAGCACCTGGGCTCAGTAATTCAGGCAGGGCTGGGCTACTGTGGAAGAGGCAGAGTTAACGATGTAGAGATTTTTGCTTGGATGGACAAGACTGAAAAGTAGGAGATCAGAGGAATGGATTAGGTTGGGCGGTCTGGAGATTAATTTTGCCAGGTTCAGATAGTTTATAGGAGGCAGGATGTCTGCTGTTCCTAAATTAGAGTTCTGATTCTGGTTCCTGAATTTTAGAAATTTTGTTTGTCTGTTTTTTAAACTCAGTCATAAAAGAGATGGTGAACTTTCTCTTTAGTTTGGAAAAAATAAATGATGTTTGAGTAAACTGGAGTTTTTGGTCTAATAGTTTCATTTTAATTGGCCTCATTTCATTATATTTTATTCTGTTTGAAAGCGCCATGAATGGACCAGAGTTCTATTCTGATCCGTACCTTATATTCAGGTGTTAATACCAGTGAACTGCTGGTCCGACCAAACGTCCAGACTAGGGCTGAAACAACTAATCGGATTAATCGTTATTAATTGATTATTGAGATAATCGTCAACTAATTTATAGTGAGACTTTAAACATGCCTTAAGCTGACAGAGCAGTAATTATACCAAAATTGTAAAAAAAAAAAAAAAAAAAATCGACAATCTTTATTGTCTGCAAAATGCTCTATCCATAACTCATCAAGTGGAAAAGTTTCATCTGGTTTAGTTTTGTAAAAAGTCTTCGTTAAGACACCTTTGGCTATCAGATTATTAATCGATTTGCAAAATAATAGTTAGTTTCAACTCTAGTTCAGACTATGTCTTTCTTTTTGAGGGAGACGGAGTTTGCTTCCATATGGACCCTGATCCAGCTCTGTTCTTTAATTTGAACAGACAAACAAAGATAAAGTCCCATGAAGGTCCAGATTGAAGGACTTTCCTGCTGTAAATGTACCTGGTATTGTAATTCTCATAATTAAACCAGTGTTTTTATTTATCCCTGTTGATTTCAGAGGTTTAAACTGATGAGCCTCTGTTCTCGGCTCATCCTCCCTGTTATCCGCTGAAAGTTCTGCTCTCTCCAACTTTCTTAATGCTTGATTGATCTGAAAGTCAAACGTCTGTCCCTGTGTGTGTCATTTATTCATTGTCATTACGTCCAACCTAAATGAGATCTGACTGCAGGGAAGAATTAACTGCTGTTGCAGGTTTATCTGTCCTTGCTGCGGATGTACCTCTCCCCCCCTGACTCTCACTACCTGGGGCCCATTACGATGGAGCTCACTGAGCCTAAGGCAAACCTGCAGGCAGCCCTGCAGGTCCTGGAGCTGCACCACAGCAAGCTGAACACCTCCAAGGTGACCACTTCTTTGACATTTTGCACTTTTAAACTTAAAATTTGTTTCTGAATCATTGCTATGAATAAAAGACAAGGGTTGAGGAACAATTTCTGCTCTGATGAGACAAAATTAATGTATCAGAGCTGATGTATCCAAAATCATTTTTTAAACAAGTTTTTCTGTGGTGATTATGTCTTTCTAGGCTATTAATCTGCTCCCAGCAAACACTCAGATCCGGGAGATAAGGGTGTTTCTTGAGAGCGTCCTGGAGGAGAAGGCCCAGATGAAGCGCTGTAATCAGGTGTTGAAGAGTCTCCTGCAGGCCGAGTTCCTCCGGGTGAGTTCTGGGGTCGGTTATTTCCACACAAAGGGACAGCATGATGCCTCAGTGGCTCCCATGCAGAGGGAAATCCCAAAGGGACATGTATGCAGCATTTGATGCATTCCCTTCAAAACCAAATGATACAGACCATTTAGGGGATTAATGAGGATACTAAAACATTATTAGGACAGTAGGGCTGTGGTTTGGAACTTAACTAGTCCTCAACCTCAGTAACTAGTGGATGACTGCATTTGAAAGATTTAAATTGTTCTTTTTTTAGGCATGCAGATGACTGTGGTTAGAAAATTTTTTATTTAAAGCTATTTATTTGTGTTTTATTTCAGGTGCAAGAGGAACGAATCTTCCATCAGCAGGTTAAATGTGTAATAACAGAAGAAAAAACCTGCAGAGTCTGCAAGAAGAAGATAGGAAACAGGTACAGCAATCTCTCATACAAGACATGGCTTATATTTCATTACGAGTAGGAAAATGGATACCTTTTTTTATCGATATAAAATCATAATCTGTTTTTTTTTTTTTTCCTAAATCTTAATTGTTTATATCTGCTGTACAGCACCTTGCAAAAGGCTTAATGGCTCTTGACTTTATCATATTTTTCTTGCAGGAAAAAAACTTCAGTCTGTTTTAATCATAGACCAACAAGAAGTGATGTGTTGTGCAATTATTCTTATGATATAAGAATAATTTATATTTATTAATTATTATTATACCTGGAAGTCATGATAAAAAAAAATAAAAATCATCCATTACTTATAGATATGTTATTTGCACAAGAGAATTGTAATTAGCATTTGATGATTAGAACTATTTGGATCGTCGGTTAACAATCATTTATTCAGCCAGTAAATGTGGCCGTTGTGCAATTATTCTTATGATAAATGATAAAACCTCTAATAAATGTTAATTTTAATTTATAACTGCAGTTGGTTTTATTAATCATTAAAGGTGAATTCTGAATTCCGGTTATTAACACTTTTAGCCCATTTTCTGTAGTGTCCAGGAAGAAAACGAATGATCGACACCAAAATTTTGACAACTGGTCCTGTCTCTGCTTTTTGGCTCATGCAGAATCCCCCCCTGGCTGCTTCAGAATGGCTTCCATAGTGCATGTCCGATAATGTCCTTAAAACAACCTTAAACGTTCTTTTTTTAAAATATGCTACTCACCGGGTCGTCAGCGCTGTTCAATGACATTCCAAAAAAAGTTTCGTGAAGAAAAAACCGTTCCTGTCTTGTTTTATTTAGCATTTTGTAAATCCCAGAACTATTTTTTCCGATACATCACAACCGCTTATAAACTTCCGCTTCCCGTTTGAATCTGAAGCGTTGCACACTCCAGACCACTAGTTGGCGACAATGTCTCTATACTTTGGGAATGTATATGAATATGTCCTCCTCAAGAATCCACCTTTCGTATTCCATTTTCAGACTTTTTTAAAGTGTTTAACAGAGACGTTAGCACCTCGACGTCGGAGTACACAGATTGAAGCAGAAACACTTGGGCCTTGCGAAAAGACTACAACTACAGTTGTGGTCAAAAGTGTACCTACACTTGTAAAAAATCATAATGTTATGGCTGTCTTGAGTCTTCAATAAGTTCTACAACTCTTATTTTTCTGTGATAGAGTGATCGGAACACATACATGTTTGTCACAAAAAAACAGTCATAAAATTTGGTTCTTTCATAAATTTATTATGGGTCTGCTGAAAAATGTCACCAAATCTGCTGGGTCAAAAATATACATACAGCAACATTAGTATTTGGTTACATGTCCCTTGGCCATTTTCACGGCAACTAGGCGCTTTTGGTAGCCATCCACAAGGTCCTGGCAAGCTTCAGGTCGAATGTTTGACCACTCTTCTTGACAGAATTGGTGCAGTTCAGCTAAATGTGATGGTTTTCTTGCATGAACCTGTTTCTTTAGCACTGTCCACATGTTCTCAATGGGGTTTAAGTCAGGACTTTGGGAAGGCCATTCTAAAACCTTAATTCTAGCCTGGTTTAGCCATTCCTTTACCACTTTTGATGTGTGTTTTGGGTCATTGTCTTGTTGGAACACCCAACTGCGCCCAAGACCCAACCTTCGGGCTGATGGTTTTAAGTTTTCCTGCAGACTTTGGGGGTAATCCTCCTTCTTCATTATCCCATTTACTTTCTGCAAAGAACCAGTTCCACTGGCAGCAAAACATCCCCAGAGCATAATACTACCACCACCATGCTTGACAGTAGGCATGGTGTTCCTGGGATTAAAGGCCTCACCTTTTCTCCTCCAAACATATTGCTGGGTGTTGTGGCCAAACAGCTCAATTTTTGTTTCGTCTGACCAGAGAACTTTCCTCCAGAAGGTTTTATCTTTGTCCATGTGATCAGCAGCAAACTTCAGCCGAGTCTTAAGGTGCCTTTTCTGGAGCAAGGGCTTCTTTCTTGCACGGCAGCCTCTCAGTCCATGCCGATGTAAAACACGCTTGACTGTGGAGACTGACACCTGTGTTCCATCAGCTTCCAAATCCTTGCAGACCTGCTTCTTGGTGATTCTTGGTTGACTCTTGACCATCCTGACCAATCTCCTCTCGGCAGCATGTGATAGCTTGCGTTTTCTTCCTGATCGTGGCAGTGACACAACTGTTCCATGCACTTTATACTTGCGTATAACTTGCTCTTGGGACCTGTAGCTGCTTTGAAATGGCTCCAAGTGACTTCCCTGACTTGTTCAAGTCAATAATTCGCTTTTTCAGATCCACACTGAGTTCCTTTGACTTTCCCATTGTAGCTTTTGTAGCTGAGTCTAATCACTGGGTCAAATGAGCCCTATTTAAATGGGCTCATGAGAAGTCAACAGCTGTAGTCAATCAGAATCACTTAGAAGAAGTGAAGAGGCCATGACATGAAGCTAATTTGATTGACACAACTCGCTACATCACCAAAGTTGACAAATTTTGTTGCTGTGTGTATATTTTTGACCCAGCAGATTTGGTGACATTTTCAGCAGACCCATAATAAATTTATGAAAGAACCAAATTTTAAGACTGTTTTTTGTGACAAACATGTATGTGTTCCGATCACTCTATCACAGAAAAATAAGAGTTGTAGAACTTATTGAAGACTCAAGACAGCCATAACATTATGATTTTTTACAAGTGTAGGTACACTTTTGACCACAACTGTAAGTGTAAACAGGCCCCATTTCCGTTTCCGGTGGCGGAGGGATATTGACTATTCCAACAGAACTCAATGGGATTTACAAAATGCTAAATAAAACACTACAGGAACGTTTTTTCTTTACGAAACTTTTTTTGGAACGTCATTGAACAGCGCTGACGACCCGGTGAGTAGCATATTTTAAAAAAAGAACGTTTAAGGTTGTTTTAAGGACATTATCGGACATGCTCTATGCTAGCCATTCTGAAGCAGCCAGGGGGGGATTCTGCATGAGCCAAAAAGCAGAGACAGGACCAATTGTCAAAATTTTGGTGTCGTTCATTCGATTTCATCCTGGACACTACAGAAAATGGGCTAAAAGTGTTAAAAACCGGAATTCTCCTTTAAGTAATCCACCATAAATTCTCAAACTGCCTCAAAAGGGTTGTTTCAAGCAATAGCTTTTAGAAACAGATTGTTTATATAAACCAATAAGGTACCACTTTATGCTAAAATGTATTAAAAGTAATACTTTCCCTATTACAAGCAAATATTCAATTTAATCCTTAGCTAAAACACACAAACTACAAAGAGAATAAAACAAAAATGGTGTCAGTGCAAATGAGGAATCTTGATAACAGAGGCCTCTAGACAATGTGCTCTCTGCAGAAATCCTCTACTTCCAGAAATCAAGGCAGCGCGTTTGTTTCCTGTTTGCTTCTATGCACTGAACTGATTAATCCAGGTGTGCCTGACCTCAGTAACCATGGGCAGACACACCTGGATTAATCAGGTCATCCAGTAATGAAAGACAGGAAACAAAGGAGCTGCATTGAGTTCAGGAAGTAGTGGAGTTGTGCATAGAGCCCATTAAGCAATTAATCAAGTTTTAGTTTAATTTCAGCACTGACCAATCATCAATCAGAGCAGCATCAGGTATGAAATAAAAACAGCTTTGGATGAAACCTGGAAGAAAGATGGGAGTACAGCAGCTTCTAGCTTCAGGATGCTAAAACCTGTCAACACAATGAGCCATAAATCACACAGGGTCAGAGCGGTGGGGTTGCAGCCAAAGAGGAGCTAGCAGATGTTCTTGGTGGGCAGCTAGAAGCACCTGGCCATAGAAGGAATGGGAAAGGGAAAGAAAATGTCTGCTGGGATATGTTAGTTAAAGTCTGTTTATATATAGCTAGAATGCATTGTTTGCAAACATAAGCTTGCTGTCTACACCACTGGTCTAGAACTGGGTAGATTAACCATTTAAAGAGTAACAGGACATAGCTGTGAAGGATTAGAGTTTGAAACCAATGGTCCAGACCCTTCATTTACCACCACCTTGGACAAATTTAGTGGTAGCATCATGCTGTGGGCTTGCTGTTTTTTCAATAATAAAAGGGGCGCTGGTCTAAGCTGACAGTGAGACAGATGATGCTAAATACAGACCAAATTCCTGCAGAAAACCTGCTGCATAAGAGCATGTTCAGTGTTAGAATGGCCAAGTCAAAGCTCAGACATAAATCCATTAGGAATCCATGACCGTCTCTGTCCATGTTATCTGACTTAGCTTGATTTATTCTCTAAAGAAAAATGAAAAAGCTAATGACACCCCAAAAGGAATCCAAATTTTTATTTAAAAATGAAAAAAATTATTAACTTTTTCCTTCCACCTTAGACAAAATGCGTATATAATAAATTATGTTTTTCGTTCTGTTACATGTGAAAAAACCTTGATGCTTTATGTCAATCTAATGCTTCTTACTGGAACAGATGATGATGATGATGATGCTACTAAATCTTCGTTCTTGTGGTTCTCTTTCAGTGCATTTGCCAGGTATCCTAATGGCGTGGTTGTGCATTATTTCTGCTGCAAAGATCGCAGCGTCTGCCCCACTGAGCAGTAAGAGCCGCTTCACACTGGGCCTGATAAACCCCCACCTTCTCCTCCACCCTTTGGACTCGGACATGTTGGAAGGACTAATATAAATAAAGTATTGATTTATTTTTGGCCTGAGACATCTCAGAGCAGAGCAGGGCCACAGTTTGAGCCTTTCTCTCGGTACACATGAAGAAACATTCGGAAAGACTCTCAAGAGGAAGAGAGAGGTCGATGCAGACAATCCAAAACGTGCTTCTGAAACACTGTAAAGGATTTGTTGCCTTACAGGCATGATTATTGACAGCTGGGATGACGGAGATTTGTGCTGAGTATCTCTGATTATCACAGACTGGGCTTTTTTGGTTAGTTCCCTAGAGACCATTGATATGCCATACTGAGAGCTACAGTACTGTTAAAACGCCTTCTGTGACTCTGAAGATTGTACCTGTGTGAAACAAGATGTCACTCATGACTTTCTGTTAGAGTATAACCAACTTTGTTGTTTCCCTAGAACATATCAGTTTTTGTCATTTAATATAATTTACAATTAGTTTTTTCCCACCTAATCTATACCCAAATTAACCAATTGTTTTTTATTTTATTCAATTTAATCAGTTCAATTGTGGGTTGAGGAATAGAGTTTATCACCATCACTGGTCTGCCTTTGTTAGTTGGGATCTGTTACAGTAAATATATTTACCATAGGTTTGGACTGTTTACACAAAACCTAAAAGAAATAACATCACCAAGGCTTATTAATCAGTTTTAAAACTGTAGCAGTATTCACTTCAACACCTTTTTATCATTTTTTATTTCCAACTTTAACTGGAAGCTTGAATTTTTGTGTTTTCTCTCACTAAGAGAGAAAATGTTAGTCCTGCACTTTAAATTGATTCTATGATTTTTTTTTTTTTATACTGCAATTATACTAAACCTAAGAGGAAGGGTAGATGTTTGAAGGCAATATTGTTCTGAAATGTGTCTGTTTGCTGTTTCTCTAGTGAGAAGTTCAAGAAGCAGAGATGTTTTCTTTACTAAAAATTAAAAAAGCATGCAGCGTTTGCTGGGTAATTTCTCCTTATTTTATTTAACCTTTAAGCTCACAAATTCATAAACAAACAGGTTTTAGATGCTAAACATGCATGGTAACATTACTAATGAGAATGAAACTAAAGCTTTTTAAGTAAGTAAGTTTAAGATTTGTATTTTTTTGTTTTCATCTAAAAAAATATGTGAAATCAAATGTTTCATCTGAGTTACAAATACAAGGTTACAGCTAAGAAACAATAAAAGTATAAATCACTAATTTAAACAATCATACATTTCCAAGTATAAATTGCAAATTTATGAGAATTAAGTTACAGATTTAAAACGGTGAATAAGAATTTTAGAAGTTGAATTTCGGTTGACTACAGTAAACAAAACAAATGATTGATTTAATATTGACTTAAATGTACAAATGTTGACACTCATGTATCCGCTTTGAGTTATATTAGCACATAATGGTGTTTGAGGACTGGCCAGCCTCTTAAAAATTTACATAAAATTTTTACTGGGACAAATATCCCCATTCTAGACTTTTAATGATTTATTTAAACATTTCTTCTTTCGTTCAGGAAGGAATTGAATGAGCTAGCGGTGTCCCAATCCAACTTTTTCATTGCTGATATGACATCAAAATAGCAGCTTTGAGTTCTGTATGATACCAATATTGACCAAATAAGATATCAGGACAAAAGATACTCAAGTTGTTAGAAAGTCAAAAAAAGGCTGATTAGGTACAACAAGTATGAGAAAAACGCATCCCTTTATGTTTAACTAATGCGTTGCATAAATTTTATATTAAAAAGGAAATTCATCTGTTGAATAAATTATAATTTAGAAGACTGGAAAATTGTGCAAGACAGGTTTTGAACTCAGCAATAGCTTGTTTTTCAACCTCCAGAAGGTAAAAGCCACATCGCACCGTAACATCTGCTGTGGTGACGGCGCTCTGTGTGCAGGATACAAGCACGGCTACATAGAAATGCTAAAGCTGATTACATGATGGAGCCAAGTCCATCTATCTGTGCTCATTTCAGACATTTTAGATGCAAGTTGATATAATTTGATCAGCAGATGCCTTCTTGAAACATTTTGTTGAATTTCTAAAAAGAACGAGGTGCATGAGTTAAAGCTAAATTGAGCAAGTATACATGTTTCACTTCACTATAATGACCTTTGGAGATGTTAATGATTTTTATTGGTGATCATGTTTGCTAGGTTTGCAGTTTGCTCTGGAATTTATTTATGTGAATTTTCTTAAAGCTACAGTGTGTAATAATTACAGGCATATAAAGTCAGAAATTTAATATATTATACATAACTGTTATTTATCATCACCTATGAGCTCAGCCTTTTAACCATAATATTTGCGTTGCCTTAGAATTCGTTATTTATAATTACATAGGAGCGGGTCTCGCAGCCATGGAGGCTGACATCTTTGCGCTACGGCACCGCAGAGGCAACAAACTAGCGATTGCGAGATCTCCCATGACGCTCGAAAATAACTACGGCAAGTTGAGAGAGATGAACTGAGACGGTACTGAACAGTAGATGGCAGTATTATGCCTGAGAAGCGTTTAGTCTGCCTGAAACCAAAGAAGAAGAAGAAGCAGCTATACTGCGGCTGCGTCTCAATTTGCAGGCTGCGTACTTCCGAGGACGCAGCCTACATAGCCTCCGGAGGACCCAGACTCGGTAGGCTGCTCCGGAGGATCCTCAGCCGTTGGTAAATGGGACGGTCTAGCCTTTGGAGCACTTCCTGGTTGCGACACGACGTCATCACGTTTACCCCAAACACTTCGGTGCTTTCTTATGGGGCCAAAATGGTAGCTTGTGTGTAAAAAATCCACAAATCTGTATTCAGATCTGCAAATGTGTACTGAGATTTGCAAATGTGTAGATCAATCTGTAAGCACACACAGAGACACTTGTGTCTGAAGTATTTTCGCTTCAAGACCCAGAAATACAGACAAATCATTGGTTACAAGTCAAGCGGTTTTTCGGTTGGCTCTCTTTACACACGTGATTTTTGCTACTCTTCTGCCGTGTGAGATGCACAAATGCGTAGAAGGATTTGTATGTGTATTTTCGCGATTTGTAACCCCTTGCGCAGGCTCACATGCTGCCCTGACCGCAGGCTCGCAGGCTCACAGGCTCACAGACAGCCTCTACCTTTTTTTTTTTTCCTCCGCTGCGGGAGTTGACGTGACAAGGATGATATTGATACCATTCAGTAAGGAAAAAATGTCATCTATTATTAAACAAAAGGTTACGGAAAGATGGCAGAAGCTGTGGGAAGAGCATATAACTGGAAGTTGGCTTTATAGTATTCAAAGGAAAATTGGTGAAATGAGGAGAACGGAAAGGAATAAAAAAGAGGTTATATCTAGATTAAGTTTCGGAAATACGGGGTTAAATGGAAACTTATTTAGAATGGGAACAGGAGGTTGTGGTTTTTGTTATCAAGGGGAGACGGTGGAGCATGTTTTGTTGTTTTGTTATAAATATTCTATGGAGAGAAGGGTTACAAGAAAATAAATTACAGTTAAATATACAAGATATTTTGGGGAAAAAAATCTACTTATGATTATTTTTGTAATTTGATAAACAATCTTGAAAAAACGAAATTGGTAGAAAGGATATAAGTTTATTTATGTAAATATTGTTAATATTTTTTTTTATTTTTCAGTGGGAAAATACATAGCATCCCGATCCACACTCCACTGAACTACAGGTGCTGGTCATAAAATTAGAATATCATGAAAAAGTAGATTGATTTCAGTAATTCCATTTAAAAAGTGAAACTTGTATATTATATTCATACATTACATACAAACTCATATATTTCAGATGTTTATTTTGTTTAATTTTGATGATTACAAATGACAACAAATGAAAATCTCAAATTCATCATATCAGAAAATTAGAATATTACTGAAGACTAATAAAAACAAAGGATTTATAGAAATGTTGGCCAACTGAAAAGTATGAACATGAAAAGTATGAGCATGTACAGCACTCAGTATTTAGTTGGGCCTCCTTTGGCCTGTATTACTGCAGCAATGCGGCGTGGCATGGAGTCGATCAGTCTGTGGCACTGCTCAGGTGTTATGATAGCCCAGGTTGCTCTAATAGTGGCTTTTAGCTCTTCTGAATTGTTGGGTCTGGTGTATTGCATCTTCTTCACAATACCCCATAGATTTTCTATGGGGTTAAGGTCAGGAGAGTTTGCTGGCCAATTAAGAACAGGGATACCATGGTCCTTCAACCAGGTACTGGTAGCTTTGGCACTGTGTGCAGGTGCCAAGTCCTGTTGGAAAATGAAATCTGCATCTCCAAAAAGTTGGTCAGCTGCAGGAAGCATGAAGTGCTCTAAAACTTCCTGGTATGTGGCTGCGTTGACCCTGGACCTCAGAAAACACAATGGACCAACACCAGCAGATGACATGGCACCCCAAACCATCACTGACTGTGGAAACTTTACACTGGACTTCAAGCAACGTGGATGAAGTGCCTCTCTTCTTTTCCTCCAGACTCTGGGACCTTGATTTCCAAAGGAAATGCAAAATTTACTTTCATCAGAGAACATGACTTTGGACCACTCACCAGCAGTCCAGTCCTGTTTCTCTTTAGCCCAGGCAAGACGCTTCTGACGCTGTCTGTGGTTCAAGAGTGGCTTGACACAAGGAATGCGACAGCAGAAACCCATGTCTTTCATACGTCTGTGTGTGGTGGTTCTTGAAGCACTCACTCCAGCTGCAGTCCACTCTTTGTGAATCTCCCCCACATTTTTGAAGGGGTTTTGTTTCACAATCCTCTCCAGGGTGCGGTTATCTCTCTTGCTTGTACACTTTTTTCGACCACATCTTTTCCTTCCCTTCGCCTCTCTATTAATGTGCTTGGACACTGAGCTCTGTGAACAGCCAGCCTCTTTAGCGATGACCTTTTGTTTCTTGCCCTCCTTGTGCAAGGTGTCGATGGTCGTCTTTTGGACAACTGTCAAGTCAGCAGTCTTCCCCATGATTGTGTAGCCTATAGAACTAGACTGAAAGACCATTTAAAGGCTTTTGCAGGTGGTTTGAGTTAATTAGCTGATTAGAGTGTGGCACCAGGGGCCATCAATTTTGAACCTTTTCACAATATTCTAATTTTCTGATATGATGAATTTGAGATTTTCATTTGTTGTCATTTGTAATCATCAAAATTAAACAAAATAAACATCTGAAATATATGAGTTTGTATGTAATGTATGAATATAATATACAAGTTTCACTTTTTAAATGGAATTACTGAAATCAATCTACTTTTTCATGATATTCTAATTTTATGACCAGCACCTTTAGATGGTGGTAATGCACATCATAAAGTTGCTTGCCAACCGCCATAAAACAGAAGCAGAAGAAGAAGAAACAGTTTTACTAATGCAAACTATAGGAAAAATTAAAGAAATATACTTACAGAAAGCTGACGGGATTCCATTGCTCTCAACTTAGCAGGTACAACCCCTAGGACCCCAGTAACGTCACGTACTGTACAATACCGCCAACTGGTGGTATGTGGCTGTATGTGAAGCAAGTTGTGCTGAACTGCCGCAGCAGAGAGAGGCTGTCTGTGAGCCTGCGGTCAGGGCAGCATGTGAGCCTGCGAGCCTGCGCAAGGGGTTACAAATCGCGAAAATACACATACAAATCCTTCTACGCATTTGTGCATCTCACGCGGCAGAAGAGTAGCAAAAATCACGTGTGTAAAGAGAGCCAACTGAAAAACCGCTTGACTTGTAACCAATTATTGGTCTGTATTTCTGGGTCTTGAAGCGAAAATTCTTCAGACACAAGTGTCTCTGTGTGTGCTTACAGATTGATCTACACATTTGCAAGTCTCAGTACATATTTGCAGATCTGAATACAGATTTGTGGATTTTTTTACACATTTGCAAAACGGATTACACACAAGTAGTTTTACACATTTGCAGATTGTTGTACAGACACACAAATCTCCTCACACATTTACAGATTTATTTACACATTTTCAAATCCCACTGCACACACACAAATCCAGATACAGACACACAACTCTCCACACACATTTGCAAATATTAAAGCTACCATTTTGGCCCCATAGGATCATGCCTACTCTGTATCACAACGAAAAGCGGCGGACACCGAACCCCCGTCATCTAAGAAGCGGAAACACGACGAGAATAAACGCAAGCGTGACAAGAAACGACAAAAAACACGGATCAACATTGGCACGGCATTTACACGATGGAAGTCACTGATGGAGGAAAAAGGTTTTCAAAGTGACGCTCAAGTTGCCAGTTTTCTCTTGGACAGGTAATTAATCCTGCACACACAATTGTCTAATATCACTGCAGTTTTTGGAGTACAGGATGCTCAGACCTGTCTAAAACAATAACATGCTGCGTGATGATGCTGTTACTCTCCAGTATACTTATTCAGCAACGTCCCTGACGTTTCATAGGTAATGATTCAGTAATTTTCTGTAAAATAATTTTCTGGATATATACCTCGGTTACTTCTCTCCGGCTCCTTTGGAGATCTTCAAGCCTTTCCTCCTCTGCTCTCACCCCGCTGGCACCCCTCCCTCGCCTGGCCCTAGCTGCACGGCCTCTCTGCCCTCGTCCTCTCCCTCTTCCTCGCCTTGTAACCCCCGTGCCACCAAAATGACTTGGACTCTGTAAACGAGGAATATATATATATTCCAGCGAACACAATCTCGCTGTTAAACTAATGACTACAATTACTTCGTCTGTTTATATCACCATGCAAAGCAGCTCACCAAAACGTCACAACGATGTAGAAAAAATAACGGGTATATTTGTTATCTTAAGTCTACATGAAATCTATACCCTACACAGACTAATGAAATACTATCTGTAAAATTATCTATGTAAACAAACCTCATCACTTGAGAAGGTAGGTGATGTGGACGTCGTGGAAGACATTTTGTCCCGTAACGCTCGCCGTACTGTTGGGGGGGAGAAGCGGTGGGGGGGGATGTTCATGTTGCTGCGGTCTGCAGTCTGACCGCTAGATGTCGCTGAAAATTACACACTGTAGCTTTAAATTGAGGGTATTTAACGTCTTCATATTAGAATAGAAAAGAAACTGTATGTCCTGACTTTACACACACCTTAAAGACATTTAAAGCAGATGAAAATAATGCAAGAATACATTTAATAAACATGAAATATGCAAACTGATAGAAGTAAAAATAAAAGTAAAAGATTGCTGACTGATTATTGAAATCTCGTTGCCATTGAGGTCTCCAATTACTGTTCGAACCTTTTTTGGGGGGGGTTTTCACTCCTAGCGAATCCCCTCCCATCAGGACTACCTTTTAGATATTTACTTTAAAAACTGATATTACATCATAATTTGTCACTATTTTTAAGCTTTTCTTATAAATCAACTTCAATCCTTCTAAAAACTAACAAACTTTCAGTATCAGGATTTAATTCCTCTAAACACCTATTTAATTATAGCATTTTTTCATAAAAAAAAAAAAAACCAACTAAACAGCCCATTTATGTGGTAAATAAAGTCCTCTTTTCTTCCCCCCTCATTGATTACTAAAATGTCAACATGACAATTTTATAGACACTATTAACACAAAATGCTTCCCCGAATGTGCGAGGGCTTTCACATTGAGATCTTTTTATTGTGTGTATTTCGAATAGACAGCTGGAGTTTCCAAGGCAGCATTACTCTGTCAAAACCTATTTTTAGAAATAAAGGCGTATACAGAAAATTAGAGGGGAATCCTTCATGTTAACTGTCTGAAAAGGAAAATCCAGGGAAAGCAACGTTTCTGCAACAAGCTGAACTCTGAGATGTAAAAGGTGAAATCTAGAAATTCAGTCATTTGCTTGGTTGTGTAAAAGAGCACTGGGCTGATGTTATGCCAAACATTCTAAGAGTATGGCTGCTGCTGAAGGAGCCCTGAGTTGCAGTCTGTTTGAATATAACCAGGGATCTTCATCTAAAGGTCACCAGTCCCCCATTTTGTCACATTAAGATGCATCTAAACTCACTGTACTTTACTTAACCCTGCTTTCTTCTGTTACAAGAAAACTCTCCCTCTCTCCTTTTTCATTTAATTCCATAAAATCAGCATCCTCAGTGATGATAGACCCACAATTCACTTTCTTTACTTGGGTGACACAGCTTAAGCAAAAAATAGAAAAATGTCACAAGAGCCAAACTGCTCAGCAATGCAACACAACTGAAACACTCCCACTGCTTTCTCCATCGGAGTCTCTGGAGGGTCCTAATGACTCTTATCAGGGAGGGAGGGAGACTGATCAAGCCTCTCAACAGCCAAAATAAGCACTATATACTTGGCTCTTAGCCAAGATAGAACAACTGCATTGTGAGAGGGACTGCAGAGATGTTCAAAAAGGAATGTCCAATTGGGCAGGGAAACACTGAATAATTCTCCTTCCTCCAGGTTTCATGTTTGGTTTTTTTCCTAAATGTCCTGAGATGCTGCAATGTCTTGGAATATTGCCCTGATGTCAAAATGGAAAAGATCTTCTTACTAGAAGCTGCCCAGCCAACAGAAATTTGCCCACATAAAGCCTGGCAAACCTTGCTTGAAGGTGCACACCAGCTTCTAGGAAGAGAAGAAAGACAGTGGTTAAAATGGAATATTTATTTTTGCAAAAAGTGGGAAACATATTTGCTGATGTTGCAGTAAGAAGGGATTTAAGAACCTAGAACAAACCTGAGCAACTGGCATTAATCCCCACAGATTGATTATATTGTATTAGATCTAGTAGACAGCTAGCAAGCAAAATACCTTAGCGGAAAATATTTGACGCAAGTGTGCTCAAAGTATACTAATTTTAATGTTGCCTATATATTTCTTTTACTATATGTATACCAAAGTGTGTGTGTACCTGTCTAGCCCTCAGAGTGAGGACCATTTCTTCCAATTTCACCATCAGATTGAGGACTACATGCTATTAACCTCACATGTTGAGGTTAAGGGCTAAGGTGTCATGGGGTTAGGGTTAGAATGAGGTATGCATTGGTAATGGTTAGGTTGAGGGTTAGTTTTAGGGTTAGGGCATACAAAGGGTTCAAAATGACTGTAAATCAGGCATCCCCAAAGTCGGTCCTCAAGGGCCGCTGTCCTGCAGGTTTTAGAGGTTTCCCTGCTTTAGCACAGCTGATTATAATGATTACAGTAGAGCAAAAGCCTGTTAATCAGCTTTCAATTAAAATCAGCTGTGCTGGAGCAAGGAAACCTCTAAAACCTGCAGGACAGCGGCCCTCAAGGACCGACTTTGGGGATGCCTGCTGTAAATCAATGGAGGTCAATGGGAGTAAATGCATGGTCCTCACTATGGCAGAACGAGTATGTGTGTGTGTATAATTATAAGTGGCGGCCTAGTGGTTAGGGCATAGAGCCTGGAATCCTAAGGTTCTGAGTTTGAGCCCCACTCCCACAGACTGCCACTCTTGGTCTCTGAGCAAGGCCCTCAACCCCTCACTGCTCCCCAAGGGGATAGGTTAAATGCAGAGGTAAATCTCTCCAATGTGAGGTTAATAAAGTTCAATTATTATTAAAACTATACATACTCAAGTATAACAAAGTTATATTTATCATTTGTTTAGTATAAACTCTGTAAAGGTAACATAATTTTGGTTTGGTACATCAATGACAACAAAACAGGCTTTAATTGTAGGAAAGCAGACCTTCTCTGTCAAGTCTCTGTCAGTTCTGTGGGATCTCACCAAAGCAAGCTGTAGTAGGAGAATCATTCTTCTGATCAAGTCAGATGTAAATCAAAGACCCACCTGTCATCCTCCGGGTTGTTGAAGTCTTTTGTTGTGCACAGATTTTGTTTTTGGCCATTTTAATCATGATGAGCGTGTCATTCCTTTTAACAAATACAGCCTCCTTCTCTCCTCTTTCAAACCATCCGTCCTCTTTGTCCAAAACCTGAACACGTTGGTCTTCAAAGGTGTGTCCTTTGTTCTCGAGGTGCAAGTTTAGAGCAGAATCTCGCCCAGAGTTACTGGCTCTCCTCTGCTGCTCCATGTGTTTGCATAGTTGCTTGGTTTCTACAATGTAGGAGTCCAAGCAACCCTCACTGCACTGGATTATGCATAACAACAAAAGAACGCTGCTCATCTTTTGTTTTGATGTTCTGTCTTTGGGATGAACCAGTTATTATGTTACCGGTATTGGTTTAAAAGTAAGTGGTAGGTTATGCTTACAGAACTTCTCAGAAACTCCTGACTAAAACCAATGATTGCCTCTGATTTAAGCCTGTTTTTTTTGTTGTTTTTTTCACAGGCCAATATAACTGAAAACACTTGCGTATTTTAGTTTAAGATTAGCATAGTTTAATTACGGTTGCATGTATTACCTTTTTGATCTAGATCTGTTGTTCTCTATAGGCAGGCTGCTATGTCGATATGTGAGTTTTAATTCTACAGCAGAGAGAGTAAAGTAGCATAGTATGGTATGGTATGGTATAAATGTGACTCAGAGAAGCAAATTGTTTTCTTCAAAAAACAAATAGTAGATCAGAATGTCTGTTGAAGGGTAGCCTCATACATGGACACAAACTGTTAAAAACTTACTTTCTAAAAATAAATGTATTCCTTCATTCTGTATTTTTTACTCTTTTAAACATGTTTCTTCCATTACATCCAAGCAATATTTGAGTAAAAAAAAACAAAAAAAAATTCTTAGAACTTGATTTTTTAGAACAATATATTTATTCCTATAACCAAGAAAACTCCAGAGGCAAAAAGGAAAAAAGGGAGGAAGTATGTGGTTAAAAACCTATCAAAACCATTAAAATGTTTACAAGCAGCAAAGAGGAAAAGCTTTTAAAATGTAAATGGATTGAATAAAGTAACATAATGAACGGTTCTTGGCAGGTGCATAATTACAGGAAGGTTAAAAGCTTTGAGTTTTTTCCATGTCTGTTGGAAACATCTGCATGGGTTCTAAACATAGCTTTCTGTATCAGAGCTAAAGACACCACCGTCATTATTAGGATGATACAGAGAACCAAGAACATCAGAAGTTCATTACCTAATCCATGTATATTCATGTAAAAAAATGAATAAAAAATAAAATATCTTATCTCTCATCGTTCTGCTTGCTGTTGTAATGTGACGTTTTATGGTTCCAGGTTGGCCCTGTTGACTCGTTTCCAACAGGATATGATGACCTTTTTGTGACGAGGAGGAGCACACCTGATCCAGAGAAGCAGCTTTAAACACACATTATTATGTACTTTCCGGCTGGTTCATCTGTGTATCCTGGAGCTCCACCCGTCTGCTTGGACTCACTTAAAGGAAATAGCAGATGATGGCTTGCAAAAGGGGAAAATTCGCTGTCTGACAGAATGACGGAAAACTGAGTATAAAAAGAAAAGGCAGCAGGAATAATCTGGAGTAATCTTTTATATTTCTAAATTTTATTTGTCTTTAGCTTTTATTACTAAATGCTACAGCACTGGCAAAGTATTCTTTCCCCATGCTATTTTCTTACATTTAAATCAGAGTTAAACCAATGTAAGATTTTATGTGCCGGAAGGAAAGCGATCAATGTTTACTTTAAAATATCTGTTTTTTTAGAGTGCCCTTTGACTGTACTATTTGAAGATTATTAGTTTAGTTTCTAGTCTAGCAGTTGTTCCATTTTCTTAATAATTTTTCTTTTACAAAAACACTTTTTATATCAGTTTACTTTTTGTGTCACTTGTATTCTCTTTAATTATGTATGTTGCCTCTATGCTGTCCATCTGTTTTTGTCTTGCCACAGAAATGTGTTATATAAATAAACTTGTCTTACAAGCTTTGCACATCTACAATCTGTGCTTTTGTTTATTCTTTTTGCAAAAATGCTGAAGCTTATTGAGATACCAGGTTGTTCCATAGATCTCAGATTTTGAGTCGTCCATTTTATTGCATGGATATATCTGTGATTTATATAATATTGTCCCTGAACCAGTTGCAAATAGTGTTCAACACTTTCTTTCCAGGATCCACAGTTTTTGATCACAAATGTGAATATTTAGGTCATCAACAGGATTAATGTCAAAATCTTTTAAATTTTTTTAATTGTGAAAAAATATCACATTCATGTTTTTTTTTTTATTCATATCAATTTGTTTATAGGTTTCTTTTTTCCTTCTTTTACTTTATTGTTAACCAAATGGAAAGCCTTTATTTCATTAATGAACCGTTAATCATTCCATATAAATGATTGATTTCTTGTATCTAGTGATCCAAACTTGGTGGTTCAGGTTTCACCTAGTTAATTATGGTAATCTTCTTTGCTGTCATTAGGGGAGTCCTTTGGTGATAAAAAAGGGATTAGAGAACACATTAAGTATAAATAATAAAGTGTTGAAACAATGTTTACTTTCAGCATTCTTTCTAGAAAATCGTTCCAGTATTTTTGGATCTAAGGACAGTCCCAAAATATGTGGGACTGAATCGCCCATTTGACCAAAACCCATCAAACATTTATCCCTAGTACTGCTCTAGGACAGAAAATGTTTGAGTGGTGGTTGGAAAAAATAAAAAAATGTTGCTCCTCCAGTTCTGACTTTCATTTCCCTTATGACAGCCAGCGCATATGCCCTCCTACAATCCATCCTTTTTTAATCTTTGAACAGTTCTTTTATTTTTTTTCCCTGCCATGTTCATAATAAATTATTGTCTAATTAGAATTGGGACAAATTCAATCCTGCCATTTGGGATAATGTTGGAATCAGTTTTAATCAGGTGCATTTTGGGATTTGGTCTAAACCCATGTGAAAGACCCAAGGGGGTTCTTCAAACTTTAACCAGTTTAAATAACAAGGATCAAGATGGTGTGTAGACATGTTTTATATATATATGTATATATATATATATATATATATATATATATATATATATATATATATATATATATATAGATATATATATATATATATATATATATATATATATATATATATATACATGAGCAATTGCTCGAAGTCTCGATCTGCTGATCACTCAAGAAAGCAAAGTGAATGAAGAAGGTGAGAGCAGAGCAAACACCAGAGGCTGCACACACAATCTGTGCCTTATTCATTTACATATGTAAGGATTTTAAGGAAATTCTTACCAAAAGTGCACCTCAATATGGGGCTAAACTCAATATGGGGCAAAACTTGCTGCTTGGTGGAGTTCAGCGCTCTCAGTGCCTTTCTAGTTATCAATTGTGAACATTTAAATTATTTGCTATTGGCAAAATAATATTTTCTGTCACCAGTTTGCTTTAAGAGTTAAAATTGTGACTATCTTGTTGTATTCTGTGGCGGTGAAGCAGCATGTAAGCCCTGCATGAGTCAACCTTTGCTTCACTACCTTCACATTTGCCTGGAGGCTAGAATGAATTCCTGACAGTCAGTATTTGCACAGCACACTTGTACAACATGTACAAGACCAAACCTGCATGCATCACAGGCTGAAGATTATCAGCTGCAGCAAGATCGCAGTAGAATGGATTTTATGCATCATCATTGTCGTATTCCATTGAGACTTGTATCTGCAGGTGTGTGTGACTGGATGTCTGTAGGTTCCTTTGATGAGTGGTTAAAGCATTGCAACCACTGAAATGATGCTGTTATTCTTGAACTATATGTTATAGAATTCCCAACAACAAATGTTAGAGTGTGACACGCTTTTTAGACTGTAGAATTAGCCTTCGGTGCTTTCTCTCAACAATTGCAACTGACTTTGATGTTGATAGATTATCAACTTAAGGTGTGGATCTCAGCAGCTCCTCCAGAGCTTCCTTTCCTTACCTGTCAGTTTCGTTGGATAGCCATGTACTGGTGGGTGCATGTTTGGGTTCTTATTTGGAACCAAAGGCAGACAGACTAGAGGCTAAAGAGTAAAGAAGGAGTTTTAGTGATGAATAATAAGGACTGGTGGGAAGAGAGCAGGACAGGGAACCGGTGTGATTGGTACAGAAAAATACAGCAAATGGAAAATGACTTTGAATCAGTTGTGGAACCACTGTGGAAGGAAGACTAATTAACACAAAGGAAGCTAAACTAAGGTGGATTCTAAATACAGCAAATTGCTGGTAGCTCCTGTTCCTTCGCCTTTTGTAGCTTCAGTAGTAAGAACATGGTAAAAAAGGAGCTCCACTGGTGTGCTGAATCCATAAAACCTTTAGCCTTCTGGGTGATATGATGCCAGATAAAAGTACATGGATGATACTAATCAAATTGGGACTGCAGCCTTCTAAAAAAAACAACAACAAATAACAGTTACATTAATAGAGCGAAAAAATTATTTCTGTTATAGAGCTACAAACCTATGAAGGTGTGAATATTTTCATGTGTGACACCAAGTGTATGCAAAGCAACAATATATTTTTGCTAAATTTGCTATAAACTGTCGCTGTAAATAGTCACAGAAAGATCGTTGGAGTCATATGCTGTAGGCCCCAAGCCCCATATAGGAACGCTGGAACGTTGAATTGTGATTAGAAGCATATTAGCTCCTTTTTTTTTTACAAACCGGATTCCAAAAAAGTTGGGACACTAAACAAATTGTGAATAAAAACTGAATGCAATGGTGTGAAGATGGCAAATGTCTATATTTTATTCGTAATAGAACATAGATGACAGCTCAAAAGTTTAATCTGAGTAAATGTAACATTTTAAAGGAAAAATATGTTGATTCAAAATTTCACAGAGTCTACAGATCCCAAAAAAGTTGGGACAAGTAGCAATAAGTGGCTGGGAAAAGGATATTGAGCATATAACGAACAGCTGGAAGACCAACTAACACTAATTAGGTCAATTGACAACAGGATTGGGTATAAAAAGATCCTCTCAGAGTGTCAGTGTCTCTCTGGAGCCAAGATGGTAAGAGGATCACGTTTTCCACCATTGTTGCGCAGAAAGCTAGTGCAGCAATACCAGAATGGTGTTGCCCAGCGTAAAATAGCAAAGACTTTTAAGTTATCATCATCAACCGTGCATAACATCATCAAAAGATTCAGAGAATCTGGACCAATCGCTGTGCGTAAGGGTCAAGGCTGTAAAACTTTACTGGATGCTCGTGATCTCCGGGCCCTTAAACACCACTGCACCTCAAACAGGAATGCTACTGTTAAGGAAATAACAGAATGGGCTCAGGAATACTTCCAGAAAGCATTGTCAGTGAACACAATCCACCGTGCCTTCTGCTGTTGCCAGCTGAAACTCTACAGTACAAAGAGGAAGCCATTTCTAAGCAAGCTCCACAAGCTCAGCCATTTGCACTGGGCCAGGGATCATTTAAAATGGAGTGAGGCAAAATGGAAGACTGTTCTGTGGTCAGATGAGTCACGATTTGAAGTTCTTTATGGAACACAGGGACGCCGTGTCATCCGGACCAGAGAGGACAAGGATAACCCAAGCTGTTATCAACGCTCCGTTCAGAAACCTGCATCACTGATGGTATGGGGTTGCATGAGTGCTTGTGGCATGGGCAGCTTGCATGTCTGGAAAGGCATCATAAATGCAGAGACCTATGTTCAGGTTCTAGAACAACACATGCTTCCATCTAGACGTCATCTGTTTCAGGGAAGACCCTGCATTTTTCAACAAAATAATGCCAGTCCACATTCTGCAGCAATCACAACATCATGGCTACGTAGGAGAAGGATCCGGGTACTGAAATGGACAGCCTGCAGTCCAGATCTTTCACCTATAGAGAACATTTGGGGCATCATAAAGAGGAAGGTGCAACAAAGAAGGCCCAAGACGGTTAGAGGCCTGTATTAGACATGAATGGGAGAGCATTCCTATTTCTAAACTTGAGAAACTGGTCTCCTTTGTCTCCAGACGTCTGTTGAGTGTTGTTAGAAGAAGGGGGGATGCCACATGGTGGTAAAAATGGCCTTGTCCCAACTTTTTTGGAATTTGTTGACGCCATGAAATTTGGAAATAACATATTTTTATCTTAAAATGATACATTCTCTCAATTTAAAATTTTGATTTGCGATTTGTGTTCTATTCTGAATAAAATATTTGTTTTTGACACCTCCACATCATTGCATTCAGTTTTAATTCACAATTTGTATAGTGTCCCAATTTTTTTGGAATCCGGTTTGTACTTGTTTCTTACTGCCAACACTATTCAGACAGCACTTATTACCACTTCCACATTTCAGCTCTGGTTAAAAAGTCTTTTCTGACTCAAAGCAGCTACAAACCATATGGAAAAAGATTAACTCTGATATGAGAGAATAAACTGTGATGCACAGTAAAAAAAAAAGAAAAAGGCAGCTTGAATCCCTGAACTGAATGGAAATAATTCCTATATATTATAATAAAAAAAGACTTTACTGTACATGGCAAGACAGTATCAAAAAACCAAATCATCCAAGATCTAAAGGCATCACCGAACCACAATCATCCATGGATCACTACAATAGGTTTGGGTTTGTTGCCGCACCATTCGTTTTCTGTTTTTAAGTAATTAAAGGAACACCACAACTCCTGGAGATCTTGAAGGGTTTTATTCTTCAATCTTACTGCTGCTGCACCTCCTCACCTGTCTGCTGTGTTTCCTGCTCTCCGTAAGGCTGTTTGATCACAGAACAGCTGGACTTATACTTTGAGATTATATTATACAAATATTGTTCTTATTTGATTATTAATATTTATCAATACTGGAATTGTAAATAACAAACAATTATTTATCATTCTAAAGAAAAATAGTCCAAAACAAATTGATATTTAATATAATTTTGATCAAGGGCTACCAGCCTTTAATGATAATAATAAACTATTTGGATTATTAGTTAACAATTTTAACACAATTTACCAGCAAATGTAGAGATTCAAACCAACTGGACCTGAGTTTTGTTTTGCTTTAAACATTACAAATACAAAGTATATAAGTTCCTCTAATCCTAAATAATTGTTTTAGAATCTAACATCAGAATCGCCATATAAAACATGACAGTCTAACTTATCGCATCGTAAGACCCACTTAATGAGGCGTGTATACCTGTACAACCTTTCCTTTTTAGTGTGAGCCTTTGCACAAAAGCTAAATTCTTGCACAGATACAAGAGTAAAGAAATCCATTGTTTTCCTTTAAACTTTTTTTATTTTATTTTCCTTAACCAGCAGTGAGTGATAGTACTGTTGCAACGTTTACAGTATCAAAACATTTTTTGCATCTTTACAGTTGTGCACCACTTGGTTTTATTATTGCATCAAACCCAAATAAAACAAATTCCAATTTGTTCTTACAACATGAAAAAATATAAAGACATTTTAGATATATGGATAGTTAAGCAAGCCATACAGTTTGTTGAAATCTCAGACAAGCACCCACAGAAGGATGCAAATATTTATTAGGTCATACATTTTTAGAAGTCTCGTCTTTGTTGGACTGTTTGTTTTTCTTTTTAGATCCTTTTTTTTTTATTTGTCTGGGAAAAACACACAGGACTCCTGTGGTGTTTGACAGCTTATGGTTTCTGTGACATTTCCCAGTGCTTTTCATCCTTCCAAAGAAAAATCCAGATATTTCTTCTGACTACTTTCTGCTTGATCCAGCAGTTACTATGCAACACTATTTCCCTTCAACCCTCTTAAAGACAGAAGTCATGAGTTACGGTCCAAACAGAGAGCCTTGGTCATTTATAGATCTTTGCTCAAGTATACGCAGCAGAGTGCTTACACACACCTACACACATATAACCCTTAAAATATCTATGTGCATCTTTTTCTCTCTGTGCAGACTAACTTCTCTTTTTAGGTGTTACTATGAAGAAAAATGAAATAAGTTCATTATCTCAACTGCTCTGCTTCTTGATCTGCACCACTATGGGGTTAGAACTGGCAAACCCATCATTTGGTTCAGATTTCAATATATTTTTAATAACAAAAAAATTTACACACATATATATATATATATATATATATATATATATATATATATATATATATATATATATATATATATATATATATATATATACTGGTGTCCAGGGAATATATGTATAGTAGTTGAACAACTTCTCAGATTAGTTTAGGAATTTGACACTGACCTAAATGAAGAGCAAATGATTATGAGCATCAGTAAAATTACAATGCCTATGTTCGTCGTTTACATGCTAATATATTTTTACTTTGGCTCTAACAAGGCTCCCATTAACTTTTACAAAATATGCAGACCCCCACAGCATCAAATATTCTTTACTGTACTTTATAGTGTGATGTGCTTTTTTACAGATGTATTCTTTTTTCAATCCAGAACCATGTTTAATTTTTTTAAGAAGTTACAAGCTTGCCTGATTCCAGCAAACAGCTCCAGTTAGAGTCCCAATAGTTTTTGTTAACTTCAAGATTTTGTCTGTGATTGTACATTTTGATAGAAGCCTACTAGAAAATATCTCTGATAACTGGTCCAACAAGCATGGTAATTGGCCTGTATTTATATAGGATGTTTTTCAAGTCAGGAGAATTTACCAAAGTGCCTTACATTATATATTCAGTCATTCACCCATTTACCCACTAATTGTGGCAAGCTACACTGTAACGACAGCTGCCCTGGGGCTCAATGATGGAAGCAAGGCTGCCTTACACTCACGGCACTAGTCCCTCTGTCCACCATCAGTAGGTGATGCAGGTGAGGTGTTTTGCCCAAGGACACAACAGCACTGAAAGCCAGAGCTGGGGCTTGAACCAATGACCCTTTGGTTGCAGGGCAAATACTGGGAAAACTGACACTCCTTTGCTGGCTTGAATTTTCTAGTTTATTTATTTAGTGTATTTTGTTCCATTATTTTTACAAACAAATTACATGTTTTGTTAAATTATTTTTGCCTAAGAAAAGGCAATCTAGAAATAAAATGTTGAAAAATATTTTGAGAGCATTTTTTCTTTTTAACCAAATTTGATTGATTTATTTATCTAACTAATATTTTATCCTTTTAGTTTTTATATATATTTTTCCTTTTCTTTTTTTGATTTTATCTTTTTTAAATTTCTCTATTTCTGAATTTGTACTTATAAAATTGTACTATTTTCACTTTTTTTTTTTTTTTTTTTACAGATCACATTTTATTCCCTTTTCTCTTGAAGGTGGGGCCAAAACACATTTCTATTGGTCTGCATGGATGTTAGCAACAATATTTTTATTTAGTTAAATAAAAGCATTTCTATTGGGCTTGAAGTCAAAAGAATAAGATCTGTAAATCACCAATTGAAAAGAATCCAATATATAAAACTAAATTTGAAAACTGAGGTGTGGGTGTTATATAAATAAAGTTTAGTTTCTTACACAGTTACTTACTTAGCTGTCGTTCTTACTTACTTAGTCATTTAGTAAAGCTTGACTCACGCAGTGAAGCTATCAGACATCTTCTCATAACAAAGAGAAAACCTGTGATTGTGAGCCTGAATCATTGTTTCTGTGGTAGCTTGCTGAGACATTCATCCATATCTCTATCAAAAAGCCCCCATCAACATTCAGGAATCTAAAAAATGTCACATAGTGTATGATTTTCAACCAATTTCTATTTATCAGCAATCATCAGGGAAAAATTATAGCTGGGACTCAGATATTATCCCTTATGTTGTTGTATGAATATACCTAAATAAATAAAAGAAAGGATTAGCTTGGGTCAGATTGATGGTACTGTGGGTCTATTTTTATTTTAAAGATCCCTCAAAGAAGCTTTATAAGCTCTTTAAAAACACCAAGGAAATTCTTCAGTCACCATAAGTGAACTGTTAACAAGATAAGATAAAATAAAATAAGATAGGCTTTATTGCTTGCAGTGGAGAAATCAACTTGTCACATCAGCTCAATAGTCAAAAGAAGGTGCCAAAAGGAGAAAAAGATGCATGGGATATATACACTATATACAGTGTTTGCACATATACGCAGTGGACAGAGGAAAAAAAGAAATAAGGCAGAGATTTAAGGTGACCTATACACATTTGGATGTGGTGTTGTACATTAAAGTAGTACCTGTTAAGGAACAGAAGTGAGGTAGTGAGATAACTATAACAGCTGAAGTCTCTTATTTAAAAAGATTATTGCACAGGTTATTGCACAGGGTATTAAATAGTTATTTATATATATAGTTATTACACATGGTATTTAAAATAAACAGGTTATTGCACAGGTGGATCCTTCAGCATGCTGGTCATCCCAGATGTTTGTCGAAACCAGAGTAGAAATAATAAACTAAAGATAAAATCCATTCACTTTATGATTATCCCGGTCCACAGACTTAAACCCTTCAGGAAAGTGGAGAGAAAAGCGCATTAACAAGAGGGACTAGAGAACCCATTACCGGAGAACCGGTAAAAGATCCCTCCTTCTGAAATCTTATAGAAGATTAGTTACTCTCATTTTCGACTGAAATATTAACAGAAGGACAACTCAAGATTTTTTTTCAAAAATAATTGTTGCCCAGTTAACAAAAAGGAATCTAAATAAACACATGAAAATAAATAAATGTCACCTGTATTTTCAGGATAACTTCTTAAAAAAATATATATATTTAATCTTTCTTTGCATCAACATGTTTACCTTAGTGAACTTTAGGCTCTCTTTCTGCAGAGGTTTGTCTCTCCATGTGGATGAAGGAGGATTTCAGACTGAAACCCCTCATACCTCGCTTCAACCACTAATCCTGGCATCCCTAAACCAGCGAAGGGCTTCGTTGCCAGGTCCACAGGAAAGAAACGCAGTCAAACCTCACGGTTCTCAGAGTTCCCAACAGAGCTGCCAGAACTGACACCTCTACATGACGGCTGTGTGCTTTTTCTCCTCTCCTCGTCTAAATGTGTCAAGACTTTTCCCTTCCTGCTTTAGGGTGTCACTGTCTTTCCTAAAGACGGGAGTGACGGCGGAGCTGCGAGAGGCACAGGCCTGTCCGTATAAATGAAGACAAATGTCTCCCAGCCTTGGGCCAGATGTAGCTCTGACCCCTGTGCATCTCCTTTTTCTGCACCCATGATGGATTCAGGGCAGATCTCATTAGCTGACGGTCTCTCTATGACAGGATGGAATAGATGGCTCATGAGCACAAAGAGATTAACCTCCAAGCTACGGAGATGAAAAGGTGCAAGAACCACTGCCGGAAGCCTGCTAGACTTTTTTCTGAATTTACAAAGGATATTTTAATCCCTGTGATGAAATTAACAATGACAAGAAGATGTTAGTGAGGAATGGAGGGCAGTGCCCTGCAAATATATCCGCACTCATTGAACTTTTTCCGATTTGTCACATCACAATGTGCAGTTTCCCTGTATCACTTTGAGATATATTTAGAGGAGCAGCCAAGGTCCATGGTAACTGCATCGGAGCTGAGAATACACATAAATCAGGTTAGAAAATAATGGTTGCATGACAACAATCCATAAATCTTGTTGTTATGGAGAAGAAACCGGTATAACAAAGCAGAGAGAAATCCTGTTTGCTGCATGATTCAATCCATAAGCTAAACTTTCTGTGTCAAGAAATTAACATTGGAGATCATCCGGAGCATATTATAGCAACTGTGACACATGGTGGTGGCAGGATCATGATGTGGAAATGCTTTTCTTTGCAAGGGACTGTGTGACCATGGATGGAGCTAAACAAGAGTCAAATTTGGAGGCAATCTTTTGAATGCAATGATCCAAACAATCAGAGACCCAACGGCATGAACAGATATTAGAAGATTTTTATTCGGAATAAGACTTCACATATGCATTTTTCACATGTTTTGTTTTTCCATATATATTTTTTTCAGAATTGTAACATGCACAGTGCAGACCAATAGAAATGCATCTTCCTCACTTCAGAGGAAAGCCCACCCCCAAGAACAAATGGAATCAGATCTGCATACTGCAATTTCAAAAGGATGCAGTTCAAAATACTTAAGTTAAAATGAAAAAATGGAAAATAAAAAACGTTATTGAAAAAAATATTTGAGAAACCAAATCTGACAAAAAAAAAAAACTGAACAAATAAAAAATATAACATGTATCAATTGAAACATTTTTGTAAAGTTAAATTTTTTGATGGCATTTTTTGTTTTTAATTTTCATTACCAAAAAATGTTTTTTTGCTTGCAAAAGCAATGGAACAAAATTCACTCTATAGAAAAACCCCACAAAAGACCTGCAGCTGTGATATAGCAGTTAAAAGTGGTTCAACAATATATTGACGAGTTGAATATAAAGAGGCACCACCTTTCTCTGTGAAAACACAGTTACAGGGGATTTGGTGTTTGATGGCAGTAATCTCCAATGGGATATTGCAATGGGGGGAAAACACAGCTTATTACAATATACAACGATCTATAAAACCAGATGGAAGAGGTGTAAATTATACAACTTTGAACAGGACAGAACTACAGATATATTTTACGATCTATTTCAGCCTTTACTTTGCTGCCTCTGGATCATGTTTCCTCATACTCATGCTTGTGATAATGAAAGCTTGGCCTTTACCCATGATGCTGTGCTGGTCCCAGCTGTGGGAGCACATCTCCCACGACGTTTTAGTCTTAGCTGGGGTTGGATGAGCTCATACTTTTAGCTGTTTGCAGTTTTCTTTATGCAGAGGGCAAAATGAAAAAAAGACAGTTAAGAAACTGCTGCTTCCTCTGCTCTGTTATCCCCCCAGGGTTTTGTTATGCTTCTTTTGTTTTCTTTGTCGGTGAGCTGGTCCATATTTAAAGGTGGGGAAACGGTCTACAATATTCATATGGACTTTTAACCCCTCATGTTAAATCGGACGCCATCAATGACAATCTTTTATTACTTTAGCCACAGTATTCTTTTTTTTTCTTCTCAAAGGTGGGAGATGTTAATTAAATTGCGTATCTTAAAAAAGTAATTTGAAAACACATCTGCTGGAGCCAAGATTCAGATTATATTTAAATTCTGGATTAGCAGTCTTTTACCATAGTAACCAGGCTGTGAGCGTTTTTACTTTGTCTAATCCGATCATCAGCTGTTTATTTCTGTATAAGATTATTTAAACACAAATAAGTATTCTGAATAACAGCGGCGCTGGTAGGAACAGAACAGCAGCCTACAGGGAGAGGCGACCTTTAGATCAGAGTCCTAGGTCCTCTCTTATGCTCTCTCAACTATTTGGCTCATCTCTCTGTCCTACACTCAAAAACTGACATGTTGAATTTAGATGTCAACTGGTTCCACTAAACTAAATTGATTAAAAGCAAAGAATATTATATATCTTCTTTTGAAACAATAATTAAAATAAAGGCAAATACAGTAAATTCCCTAATCTGCCATTGTGTGTTATGCCAGTTTAGTTCAGTTTAATTAATATTTTTAAGTTGGATTTCAGTCATGAATTTAATACAGCCATGTTGCAGTGGCTGGAACTAGTTGACACATCTGGATGAATTCGTTACATTTATACTTTTATGTTTCTTTATATCCGTTAAATGGGATACAGGAAATCCTTTCATGTTAACTGCTACTGACATGTTAATTTTTCTAATCACCTGTCACGTTTAAAGTGATGGGATTATGTTATATTAGTTTGGTTATCTTTAGTTGGATTAAAATCTGTTTTTTGAATGCAACAAAAAAGGCCTCTGCTCAATATCAAAATAAGTAAATAATTTCAGGTATTAATCTCACCATTAGAAAGTTATATAAACAAGGGATTTTTGGAAATGTTAACATATACACCTTTTCAATATTAAGGGACAGTTTTATGTTAGAACTAATCCTTTATCTTTAGTTGTTCTACCATCTCTCTTTGTTATTCAAATACAATTCGACCTGCTTATGTTCATCATTAAAATAACAATTTTTGATAGTAATCTGACCATAAGAGTTACAGAAAGCAAACAGCATCCCTGTTTTATTTCTTACAGTGTATGGGGAGTGATAGACTAGTGGTTAGGGCATAGAGCTTGGAATCCTAAGGTTCTGAGTTCGAGCCCCACTCCCACAGACTGCCACTCTGGGTCTCTGAGCAAGACCCTTAACCCCAGACAGCTCCCTGTGCGCCCCACGATGGCAGCACACTGCTCCACAAGGTGATGGAATATATGCAGAGGTAAATTTCTCCAATGTGAGATCAATAAAGTTAAATTATTTATTTATTATTATAATTTCACATTTATGAACACCAATAAGGTTCTGAGGCACTTGGGAAGAGTAACAAGCCAAGAGAATAACAGGTCCTCCGCCACATTTAAGTGTGCATGGGAGTCAAACCCACCTAGAATCTTTTATGTTGAATATTTTATTAATCTCATGTGAACAAACAATGCTTATGAAGTGTGACTACCAGTAGAATTTAGAGAACCCCACACGTTCGTGTTTTTAATGAGTAGAAAAAGGCTCTTTTTCTGGCATCTCTTCCAAATCACTGGTCGGCATGCAGACAGATCCGCTGAGGACTATCTGCTATCGTCTGACAGTGAGATGTAGGTTTTTGTGCCTCCTTTGTCATCCTGCTAAAGGACAGAGGTGGCCGTCGGATGGACCAGTTAGCTGTGACTAAAAATAAAGGGCCTCTGTAGAGTGCTGCATTTAACAAGAGAGCCAAAAAGTATTTTCAAAGAGCTTCTGTTAGTCTAATTGTTAGTTGCACCAGTTGTGCCACTGGTGGGTTTATACAAAAAATATATATAAATAAATGAAAATACACATTTCCTTAAATTGCATTTTTTTTTCTCATTAAATAAATATTAGAGATACAAAAATAACCTTTACATCTTTACTATTTTCCAATAACGTAAGCAAGCAATTATACTTTTTAATGCAATAACTTTATTTAGAGCATATTTTTCCCATTTGAAGTGCTGATTCTAACAAATTACATCTCTAACAGTTTTTTATATATATAATATAACAAACCATATACCCTGAGGTGGTTAGAGTCCCTAAATGTTTAATATTTTTTTTTTACTCAAGAAAGAGTAGAAAGTAGTCATGAAGGAAATGAGTCGAGGATGACTAAAAGAGTACTGGATAAAATGGCTATTTAATTATTAGTAATTATTAAGTAACTGTTGGTTCATAACATTGATTTAATTCTTAAAACGATATATTCAGACAATTGAATTCAGTTTATTTCTCACAGTCTTGGTTCTGTTATGTTTTCTTTTAAGTATTCAGTTTTACTTTGCTCGATGTTTTCTAGTTTTAGTGGTTTATGTTGGGATCTGGGGATGTACCACCTTCCTCCAGCAAAGTGCGCCGTGGGTCTCCTGGGCTGGAGCCCTCCAGCACACCTGAGACGCATCTACTCATCAGGAGACCTTCCCTTCATAAGCAGCTGCCAGACCTTCCTTCAACGCCGCAGTGTTGACCTTAGTTTGGTTAGCAACCTGAGCCTCTGTTACCTGAAAGAATCTAAGTTGTCTCTAAGTGAGAAAACTGGTTCTAACCTTCCTCTGTCTTTGCTCACAGGAAACCTGTCTCAAGCCTGAAGCTCTGGGTAAGCTTAACCTGCCTTCCAGCCCTGGTGAGCCAAACCTGAAGATTCCTATTTGGATTTCCCCTGCTGCTCTCTGTGAAGAGCTGGAAACTCTGATCAAGGTCTACCATTCAAAGTCAGAAGCTAGACGCTGCAGCTGCTTGTGTACTCTGCTGAACCAACAGTCTCTGGACCCAACGGTTCCCTCTCTCACAAGAGAAGCCTGGACCCCGTCAAGGTAGAATCAGAATTATCTAAAAGGACTCATTAATCATCTGCCTGCCCAGCTAATCAAACTATCATCTCTGCAGACTTCAGTGAACCCAACCCGGACCTGTTCCAGATCCAGTTCATGTTTTTGTGTGTCAACATCTTAAATAAACTCTGTTAAACTTTTACCCAGCCTCCGTTGTGTTCTGCAGGTGGGTTTGATATAAAACCAATGATGACAGTTTAATTCTTATTTTGTTGTTTTCTCTGGTTATTTTTCAGTTTTCAGGTTTTTATTAGTTGCCCTCTGCTGCCTTCTTGTGTTCTCCTTTTTCCCTAGCTCCTTTCCTGTTCTGCTCTGCTCACACCTGCTCCCAATCTGCTCGTTAGTCCTCTCTTTGTTTCAGTCTCCCATAAATACACTCTCTGTTCAGTTCCTCAGTGCTGGTTCCTCGTCAAACTTCCTCCAACTCTGTGTCATTGATTCTTCCTCCTCGTGATTGTTTCCCCCAGATGTCTCCATGGTTTTGGTTTGTTTGACTTTGTTTTCTTGTTTGATTTTTGGATTCCTGCCTCAGTTGTGTGTTTACCTGTCTTTTAAATCATCAAGAAACTCACCTCTGCTTCCCTGCCTGCATTTGGGTCCACAAACCTCAACCAAATCCTGACATTATTTAGGTAGCGCATTGCTCAAAACAAATGTCACCTTAGATAGAATATTCACTTGACCATGAAGAAACATTTATTTTCCTCAGAAAATAAAATTGAAATTACTAAAACATCCTTACCTTAGCTCTTAGCTGCTGAAAAGCAGAACATAGATCTAATGGAAACTACAATCCTTTATGTATTAAATCATTGTCCAATTGTTTGAGGCGACCATATTCTGCAGTGTTTGTGTGCTCAGGATGTGAAGTGTTATCTCAGCAGATTAAAAAACATTTTTGTGCTTCACTTTTTAATTAAGCAACATCATTTGTTTGGGTCTCAGGAGATGTAATCAGTGTCTGGTGAATCTCAATATACAGGGTTGGTTTATTCTCATAAAATTAAGAGCGCTATGCATACAGGTAAAGTGTTACCTGTGAATGTTTTATGTGCATGATGCATCAGGAGTGTCTTCTTTCTTTTTAAAGGGGAAGATGTGATTTTCATTGTAACAATGTATTACCGTAATAACAAAGGAGAGACGATATTCAGATTTTTTTTTTTTTAAGAACAAAAAGCAGTTTGTCCCTCTCTTTTCCTTGTTATATGTCAATTGTTGGCTGGAAATCTTGCCTGTTCTTCCCTGGAGAATGTAAGTGAAGTATGAGCGGCAGTGTTTGGTGTTGCTTATAATCCTCGGCGCTAGGACCGTGCGCTCAGTCGGTGCGTAAATCCCAGCAGAGGGAGGCTTCTCTCCGACAGGAGCTGTAGAAGCAGGAGCTGTCTGTCTGCTCGGCAGGTTCAACCCATCACCGGCGGGGGCGGCTGCACCTTCTGCCCGCGGACGGACCTGAACCAGTCGGGCTCGCCCTCCTTATGGGCTCACCATGCGCAGGATACGGGCCAACGCCATCGCCATTCTGACCGTCGCCTGGATCCTCGGAACGTTTTATTACCTGTGGCAGGACAACAAGCCCGCCTCGACGCCGTCGTCGTCCGCGTCTCAGGCTCGCGGCAGGAGCCACGGACAGAAGCTGGCCCCCGGTCGGCTGGAGATCCACCGGGACGACAGAACCATCCCGCTGATTGTAAGTAAAGGCACCGCTGAGGGGCGTTTCTAGTCAATAAAACATGATGAGACTAAAAGGAGAATGGTCTGGAGGCGATGGGCTGCGGTGTGGAGACTGTGCGCTGCATGTTGATTTGCATGTGTGTGAAACTTGGATAGATGGTGCTCAGCTGAGTGTCTCAACCAGAACGCGTCCAGATGACATGGATGTGGTGCAGGAACAGCTTTCCTCTCTTGTGCAATAACGCCTCTGTAGCTCAGCGCAGCCTGCAGCCTGCTGCAGCCTGGAGCCTGGAAAACAGCCTCAAGGACCATTTTCCCATTAGGAGCTTTCTCTTAAGTCCAATGCGTCATGCGCAAACCACCAGTAAACAAACAGCCTTGAGAACTTTCCAAGGGCGCTTCCAGAAAGTTTTATCTGGGGTGGGTGAGTATGAATGTGACATAAATAAAATAAAGTTGTCATGGATTACCTGTCAATGCATGACAGCTGTCATGCATTGACAGGTAATGCAATATTTGGTTGGAGAGCCATGTTCAAAATTCTGATGTTTAAATATTTATTTTAATTGTAACATCTAAATGAAGTTAAATCCATTTTCCTTCAAGGAGAATAAAATGTTGACCTAGGAACAAAATAACAAAAACTGGCTGCTTCATCAGCTGATCGCGATGACTGCTTTGATCCATGTGCATTTTAGTTTGGATCTCTTATATCTAAGATTAAAGGGTTACTGAAATTTTAACTCGATATCGACACTCAAGAAAATATTCAATTTCAATACCATTTTTAACACCTGGGGGCTTAAAAATGTCAAATGATTAAAGGTTTAATCCAGACACAGAGAAGGTTTTCTCGGCATAATCACAGGTGTCAGTTAAATAAGGATACAAACAAATTCATAAATAACCCAAACATAACAATTTAAAAATATTTAAAGGGAATTATTCTTCCTGTGTCTTTAGTATCAATACCATGTTGAATTATGAATGTATCTGAATACAACCTTTAAGCATATATTTTTTTGGAGTATTCATTGTGTTTTGACAACCCTTATTTTGTTGTGTCTTAATGCGACCGTGTGTGTTTATTAGTTATACTCCCTTAGTTTACTTGCTTTTATTTTGCCCCAGCAGCTTCATATTATCCCCTGATTAACTTACCTCCATTCAATGTCGTTCTCCATTATCTCCTCAGTATTTAAACTCTCTTTTGGTCTTTCTTACATATAAGTCCTCTATTTTTATTAGATCTTAGCAATGCTCATCATACGTTACTGCAGAAAAATCTACACTACTATTTTACTACAACCTCCATGCCCCCTAAACGGTGCTATTGGAACTTTTCAGGCTTTCACAATACAGTAGGTTGAAAATCAAAAGTTTTCATATCGAGACATAAGATAAAGAGCGACCTAATAGGCTGCAGATAGTCACTGAAGGTCTAACCATGTCAGATTAGGTGCTGGAAATAGTCTTGTTGTCTTCTCTAGGGGCTCAAAGGCTAAAATAGCCCATTGTCAAAGTTAAAACTGTTGCTGCAGGGCTTCAGTAACCTCCTGTTTGTAACCATAGATCTAGTTAAAGAGCCTGTCCTCTCGGATTAGACTGTGTTATCTAGCAGCAGGCATTCTGCTGCATTAGGCGTAAAGGGATAGAAGCATGCATTCAGAGCTGTAACAAGAAACTGGGAATAATCTTGTAATTAACAAAGCCTCCTTCTTATTTTATCCAAGGTTCAGAAAAATTAATACAGTTAAGATGGAAGGGAGTTTTCAGTAAATCTCAAACAAATATCCCTCTGCTGTGGCTGGCTCCAGGAAGATGATTCGAAATGTGTTGACAGGATTTATTGAAACCATTGCAACAGCCACACGATGTCCTTTCAGATACATCTACCCTTGCAGCCCTCTCTAAGCTGTCCCCTCGCCTTGTGTATGAGAAGGAGGACCTGTGTTTAAAAATGTGAGCCAAGGTTCAGGGTTGGACCCATGCAGTACCCTGGCAATTAGACATTATTTTTAATCAGATCGCTCTGTGACCTGAAAGGGAAGCTCCCCTCTTTTGTAATTGTTGATTTTGTCAGTGGGGTCTTTGGCCTGTCACCAAACTGAGATGTCCCCACTGTTTGTTTTGGTAATCTGACCTGACTCCTGCCTGCTGCTAGCTCCGCCCGCTCTTCAGCTGGTGCAGACAGCCAACCTGCTGGGTGTCTTTTCTCTTGTCATAAATAATTCCTTTTTTTATTTGTGGATTTAAATGGATTCTTCCTTTTTTTCTTCTGCTTATTGACTCTTGTAGTGCTTCACAACATTTTCACATGTACATGTCTTATGCAACCACAAGTTTTAATGTATTTCAGTAGAATTATGGGGCTAAATTAGGGGCATGCAGTTTATTAAAAACAGTGTGTTTTAAACAAAACAAAAATGATTTGGAACCTGAAAAAAATTAAACTGGAAATGATTTTTTGAAGGAAAAAAAGAAAACAATATTTGAAATTGGGAAGAAATGTTTAAAACCACAGTTTACTTTCTCTTTTTTAATTTTCAAACTGGTGCCCCTTCAGTAAGGGAGTGGAATTTAAATTAAATGTTATGGAATACAGACTGACAGCACAGGTACCTGAAAGAAATAACCCCAAGTGTTCCATTCACAGTTCATGGAAACTAGAAATACCTTTAAAACATGGTCCATATTTTGTGTTTATAAGATTGGTTTTGAAAAATAACATGATTCACTGTTTTAAACAGATTTCTACTTCCCATGGTTCCTGAATGCCACACCTGGAGTTATTTTGATCAGGAGTTGAAACTGTCAGTCATTTAATACCCCAGGTCATCGAAGTCCATCGCCTGCACACAGACACAAGCAGTTTGAGACATAAAAAAAAGAATAAATCTGAAACAAAAAAGGAACCTAGATAAGTAGTTTTAAACATTTGGTTGTTATATTTTTCAGTGTAAAAAAAAAATCTGTTTAAAATCCTTCTTTTAAAATAAAAAAAAATGTTTTTAAAGAACATTATTGTCCCAATTTAGCTCCATATAGGATTTTATGTGATATGTCAAAACATATATAGAGTGAACGAAGGAGGCTATTTTTAAAAGAACTTAAGTCATAAAGCTGTTTATGAGGAGCAAGGAACAAACCAGGTAGGTTGAATATATTGGTGGAGAGGTTCTGCTTTAAACCTTTTCTTGGACCAACGGTTCACCCATCTTTTAAACAGGATCAAGAGTGGCCCAATCTAGAACAGACTGATTCTCTCTTTAAAAGAATGGAGAGCATAAACCAGAGAAGTATGAAAGATCTGTTACTGAAGAGTTTGCCACAAGCCATGTATGACACACAGCAAATATGTATCAGAATACAAAACATCAATATAAAAATCACTGTAACACTTTCCTGATTTTTTATTTTTTAGTTAGGTTGAAAACCAAGTCATTAAACATCACTTTATTTTGATCTAGCATAGAGGTATAAGAAAAAATTGATTCTGTCACATATTGTGATATTTGATATTATATATATTGGTTTTGATTAAAATAGATCCTAAAAAACAAAAAAAGACAAACAAACATATATATATATATAGATATATATATATATCTATATATATATCTATATATATATAGATATATATATAAAGATATAGATATATATATATATATCCCCAGGGCAGCTGTGGCTACAATGTAGTTTACCATCCGTGAGTGTGTGTGTGTGTGAATGGGTGAATGACTGAATGCAGTGTAAAGCGCTTTGGTCAAGTCTCCAGACTTGAAAAAGTGCTATATAAGATTACAGGTCAGAATTATAGTACTGTTAAGAATTTTAAACCGCTTTCACCCCGATCATATATATTAAGTACCTCATCTATCGTCATAATTACTGTATTGCCACATTTTTACCAATTCAAACCACTGGTCTATCAAAGAAAATGCAAGTAAAACAGAATGAGGTTTTGTTTAGGCAGTGTGAACATTTGGAAAAGGTTCAAGTAATGTGGATTCATCTGCACATCTACTTTCCCTTCTTTCCTTTCACTCTCTGACTCTATTTTCATTAGCTGCATTTTATTACAGATAACAAATGATTTATAAAAGCAGGCTTCAC
The DNA here is from genome assembly GCF_016077235.1 of Cyprinodon tularosa. Lineage (NCBI taxonomy): Eukaryota > Metazoa > Chordata > Actinopteri > Cyprinodontiformes > Cyprinodontidae > Cyprinodon > Cyprinodon tularosa. The sequence goes on along the minus strand of NW_024039228.1, from coordinate 840,454 downwards.
TTCCCTCCACCTATTTCCCTGTAATTTCCCAACACAGTGTTTTAGTTTCCAGTAACACATTGCATGTGAATTTTCTCTGATTAAATTTTCACTGTAATCACCGGCCTCACTGACCTGCACATCTGTCGCCTCATTTTTAACGCAGGGCTTGTTGCAAACATCCGACCTTAGCTGGCCATTAACCCTCAGGCTTTAGCTCTTGCATGCTTTATGTGTGCCATTAGGATTTTATTAAAGGTTTAAGTTCCTTATGTTTAAATCTAGTATCCGACATAAAGATTCTAGTGTCTGCGCTCTAATGTCCTGCTGGTTTTTGGGGCCAGACTCTACACTGACATTCTGTTCAACTTTTTTTTATTTTTAACAGCCATGTGACCAAGTTCATAACTTCTCGACAGAATTGGGTTAAATGTGCTGTTAACAATATTGTCTGAGCTGGGATTAAGTGCATGCTCCATTACTGACAGTGCCTCCAAAGACAGTTAGTGTGAGTGCAGAGCTCCAGTTCAGAAACGTATTTTTTAACACCCTAAAATGCTCTTTACATTTTCTTTTTAATTTATATTAATTGTTCTTCTGAATCTGATTCATCTATCTCTAATAGTAACAGTATACATTGTTGTATTAAATCTGTACAAAAAATTAAATGTATATATATATATATATATATATATATATATATATATATATATATATATATATATATATATAATTAGAAAAGGGTGTCGCAAACACTTTAAGGTTCTATGTCTGACTTGCACTTTCTGGCACAGGCTGTAATTACCGAGCCTGCTGCACAAAACTGATCTGATATCCATTATGAAGGTGTAACAAAAAATAAATAGCGTCTGGTTCTTAGAAATGTTTCAGTGGCAAATATAAACAAAACTAAACCCACTGTAGTCAGATAATCCAATGCACTGTCAAACTTTTCAGTGGATCAGTAACTCCTGAGAGCCAGAACACAACCAGTCTTCAAATACACGCAGCAGATGGTGCTTCCAGGTAATTTGCTGAGTGTTTTAGCGAGGCCTGTAAGAGCAGATCTCGTTTCTTCAAAACGCAGAGCCTCAAAAGGTCTACTGTTACTTTTTTCTCTCATTTGACTTTCTTTAAATTGTTATTTAATGTAAATAAATAAAACAAGTCTCGTTTTACTAGCTTCTCTGATTAGTTTAGGTTCAAATGTTACTTATACTAAAGTTTTAATGAAAAAGCTACATTTAGAATAATTTGCAATCAGAACAGCTAAAAAATATGTAATTTTTTTTTTTTTTTTACAAATGATATACTGGTACATATTACTCTCAGGTGCCACTTCATACTTTGGCTGTTTTGTGCTTGATGATTTTTAGGTTTAACATTCTGTTTTCTGCATTGCCTTTTTGTATTGGCCACATGTGTGTTTGGGATGTTTCACACCATGCATACCTACGTACCTTGGGAATGTTTTTACCATAAAAGTTTTGTGGACATCTTGTACTAACCCCACATTAATTCCTATTCCCTCTGTGGATAATTTGCACTTATTTGTATGTCAATATATACTAATCATTCCTACCAACTATGTACCAGGTGGGACACACTGTGGAGCTGTTTTCATACCAAACATGAAACAATTCCTACCTTCTATTAATGACATCATCACTGCAGGTTTCTTATAGACCATGCTTTAATTGTTTACTTTCTTTAAGCACATTTGGTACTGCCAATAAGTGAATTTCTAACTCTTTAGGGATGTTTCATAAACACAGTGTGTCCATAAGCACTTTCCTTAATTACATGCCATGCATCAACTAGTACCTGCTTTGAGGATGATTGTCTACCAACAATGAATCTATTTGTACCCACCATGGGAATATTTCTTAATCACCTTAATGAGTTTGTTCCAAGCTTGGTTACATTTTGTTTTCAGCCAACAGTTTCTTGTAACTGCCTTGGGATGTTTTTCTATTGACAATCAGTTTGTACGTAAAGGGAGTTGTTGCGCTTGTCCTCATTTTGGAGACATTCTAATGCCAACAAAACATCTGTTGAAGATGTTTTTTGTAAACCATGCCTCAATTTGTCCTGGAATTTGGTAGATTCTTACTCACCATACCTCAATTTTTACCCTCTTTAGAAACATTTTACACTCATAAGGCATCAGTCTATGTGACATAGGAGTTGCGTTAGTGTTATTCTGTGTTTATTAATTGTTTTTATTGTGTGATCTGTGTATACTAGCTGGAGCACCTCTAAGCTTTGCACTGCAGCAGAGTGGAGCTATTCACAGTGTAAATCCACAGTTACATGCTATACTTGGACATGATTTGCACCAGATATGTGTTCATTTGGAGCTCTGCTGCGAATGTTTCATACCAATCATCCATATATTTGTATTCCTATGATAGTGATTTGTTCTTTTTGTGCAATTTGTTCTTGGCTGGGGTTGTTTTAAACTGACCATGCCTAAGTGTGAACCCACCATGTTCATCAGTAGCTTATCTACTGTAGAAATCTCTTCAGCTTCAACATTAACATTTTTGTTCCAAGGCTGGAGATCACTGTATGTGTCATATAGCATATATGTGCCTAACTTAAGTTTTTTTTACTCTTGTTTAGAAAACCTATCATTTACCCTGTTGCGTTTTTTTTTTTTTTTTTTAACTCAGAGTCTTGTGAAAGGTAATACACAGTTCATAAATGTTTAGGACACTGTGTTTATCCAAACTGGGATCGCATTCGCACACCAACGATCATACAAAATTCTCACAAAACACCGTAAATTTCTATTAAATTATGGGCTTGTCATTTGATGAATAAAATACCTAACTTAAAAAAAGTGAAACTGAAAAGTGTTTATTTGCATATTTTTTTACATGAGGATAATATTGAAGACTGAGAAGAGGACATGGCTTTATGTGACTATAGGGCAAAGGTAAATTGATTGCGTAGGTCTTTTTCTTTACAATCACAAGTAATGATGCAGTAGTCCTGTTATTGTGTTATTGCATAAGTTCAAGTAACAAGTAACTTGAACAGTAGCAGCTATGGTCTAAATTATCCTTTTTTTGGATGTTGCCCAGTAGGACTTAATACATTCTATCGAACAATATGAAAATATAGAGTCACGAGTGAGAGAAACATCTATATGGTGGTTTTATAGTCTATAAACCATAATATATAGTACTCCTCATTTCATTGTAGCTTAGCAGCTGGAAAGCTGGACAAATCTGTGAAACTGAGTTTATATTAATAAAAAACTGAGTTTTTCTCATGAAAATCAGCCAAAAAGAGATTAATTGATTCATATTTCGACAGTTATAATATGAAAAAACAATGTTCAACTGATTTTAATGTTTTTTCCTGCCTTTTGTGTAGTACACACAATCATGAATTGTTTTTTATTAGCTGCATAGGATACCATGCTGTTGCTGTGAAACAGCATTTTTGTATGGAGGACCCAGCCACAGGCAAGCAGTAGAAATACAGCTACTTCCGATTTAAGATTCAAATCATAGATTTGTAATTTCAAATTTTAGGAGAAATCTTTGAAGATGAATTGTAAATTGTGCTATATTCATCAATCCATAATTAAATACTATAACTTAAAAAAATATTTTCAAATTCTGTTTTTAACAGAGATAAAAAAAAAAAAATCAGAAATACCTTTTCCTATCAAACACTTACATATGTAATTCCTTCTTCCCTCTCCATTTTTTTTCACTATGCATTTTCAAATCCTTTTTGCAATTGCATTTTCTTTCTACTTTACCCTCTCCATTGTAGCTTTTGCGTGAAACTTCTGGTCCCTGAGCGCACTGAAAACCAATTACAGTTTCCCCTCAGATGTAAGAAGCTCGCTTATTCATTAGACAGCCACACTTGGACACTAAATGGAAAATGGAAACCATTAAAAGCGGAAGGGTCACATAAATGCTAAATGGAGAAGTTAAAGTAAAAAAAAAAAAAAAGAAGAAGAAGCACTGTAAATGGGTTTGAAACAGAGTTGCCAACTCCTCAGCAAGAAAAGTCACTATTGGCTCCTAAAAGGCTCTAGAATGTCTAAATGACATCATCACCTAATTTGCTAGTTCATGTTTTCAGGTGTTTGTTAAAGCACATTGCATACCAGCTGGTAGCAAAAATGCAACATGGATGGATGGATGGACAACTGGCAAAAAAAAACTAAGAAGAAGAAAGCTGTGCATGAAGACAGAAGGAACAGAAAGGGAAAGAATGAGGCTGAGTGAAAAGCCAGTAATTTTATTTTATTATATGGGAGACAACTGTGTCAGTTAAAAAATATTTTCATGATTCCACTTTGCTATATCGGGTGGAATTTGCAGCAACTTTAGACTCGCTTCCCACTCAGGAGGACAGAGTTCGGTACTTTATTTGTTGTTGCATAGTCTCCATTAACACAGGAAAAAGAGGCTAGATTTGGTGCTAGGCGCTTTTGTGAAAGAAAGGCTCTAGACAGGTCTGAAAAGTCGCTAAATGTAGTGACAAAAGCACTAAGGTGGCAACACTGATTCAAAAATGCAATGAAAAAAAAGAAATGTAAAAAAATAACTGCCTTTTTAAATTATTGATGTGGAAAGACATGTAATCAGATGTATAACTGGCTTTTAGAAAAAGGAATTGAAAATATATTTTTAAATTAATGTTTTTAATTGGGAATTAATAAACAGAATTTAAAATTCTAATGAATAATTTCATAAAAAAATTTACATTTGAAATGGTTGTACAGTATTTGTTTTTTAGTGACTGTTCTGGTCCTCCATATTATATTATTATTTATCATTTTTACCCTTTTTAGCAATTTTTTTTTCTTATATGCTCCATTTCTTTGGTTACCTGTCTTGAACTTTGAGTAAAAGTTACATCTATATATTTGGAAAATAATAGGAACACGGATGCTAAAATTCAAATTTAAGGGATTCAAAGTGGGGTTATCAAAATTTTATTCCTATGGTGATAGATAGACAATGAGTTAAATTTTGTAATTAAAATGGTTTAATTAAAATGCTTTTTCATTTTCAGAAACAAAGCAAAATCTTTTTACTTATAATAATTATATAAGATAAATCCTCCAAACAGCATTTTACCTTTCTTCTAACAAAACTAAGTCAATCAAAAATGATAAACAAAATAGGATTTAATTTTTAAAAAAGTAACCTAAATTGATTTTGGATGTCAGATTTCTAAATTAAGATGTATAAACAGAAAAACTTCATAGTCATAGCTCTGTTATTTTTTTCTCAAAATTAGCTTATCCTTTTTCTTATTTAAAATGATTAGAAAAGGTGTATAAAATGCAGTTAACATTTCCAAATCAGGTACCTTCCCTGAAATACTCCATTTGAACGCTCAAAAGGATAAAGCAGCATCGTTCTTGTGATATATTCAGTCTTCACTTTAAAAGTCTGTGGCAAAATTCACAGCTAAAAAAAGCAATGCAGACATTAGGTGGCAGACATGTCAAGAATAAATTACATCTGTATGGTGTCAAATATAGTTTTCAGCTAATACAAACATTTTGTGCAAGGAACAATCTGCAGAACTGCTAGATGACATCATCTCAGAGCTTTAAAATGAAAATCAAAAGATTATTGGATACAAATAAGCTGTCTTTGAAGTTGAGTAAAACTGAAATCGCATTATGTGAAAACTATAATAGCAACATGGATGCTTTTTGATAAAGTTAGTCAAAATGGAATTTATCAGGGTGACAGACAGTCAGTTAAACTTCAAATTACATTTACTACATGTACAATCAAAACTATGGCAACATTTCATACATATTCTGGATTAAAACTCACTGTATTCAAGGGTACGTTTTTAAAAATTACAAAATAATAACCTTTGGTGTTTGGTTGTGAAATAGTCTACATGATCTGAAACAGTTTGCAATTATAAAACAGTTTAAATTAAAGGAATAGTACACCCAAAACATGATTAGCCTTCATTTTCTACTCACCCCCATGCTGAACAACACTCTGGAGTACTTTTTTGATATCTCAAATGCATCTGGAGATCTGGGAGGCTTCTTGCTGTCTGCTGACATTCAAATAATGGAGGTCTATGGCGCCCGAGGCAGAAAGGTCCATAAAAGTCCACAAAAAACGTGTCAATATTCCTCCATACTGCTCGTCCAATGTATTCCAAGTGTCCTGGGTGGGTAGCGTCCATAATTTACTCGAAACAAAGTCATTTAGAATGTTTTTAGAGCATAAACAGTAGTTGAGAGGAGCCAGTTGAGGTGGCTTGGGCATCTGTTTAGGATGCCTCCTGGACGCCTCCCTGGTGAGGTGTTCCGGGCACGTCCCATCGGGGGGAGGCCCTGGGGAAGACCCAGGACACGCTGGAGAGACTATGTTTCTCGGCTGGCCTGGGAACGCTTTGGGGTTCCTCCTGAAGAGCTGGAAGAAGTGGCTGGGGAGAGGGAAGTCTGGGCCTCCCTTCTTAAGCTGCTGCCCCCGCGACCCGACCCCGGATAAGTGGAGGAAGATGGATGGATGGATGGATGGATGGATGGATGGAGATTTATGGTTGGCCAATTAGTTATTTTGCAGAGTAAGTCATTGTTGTTTTTGTTTATCTATTGTTTTGCATTTCTTTGGATCATAGATAAATTATTAAAAGGAATCTTGCTAACCATAATAGTGAGGGTTTTGGGTTTTATAAATATTTACTTTTACCCCTTCCTTTTTGACACTGGAACCCAGCAGAACGGGCAGATTCGTTGTCTTTTGCTAAGCTGTTTTGTTATGCCTGCTTTGTTGGCTTGCTGTCTTTTGTTATCTTTCAACATGTCTCAAATAAATCAGAAAGAATATTGCCTTTGGCCTGACATAGTTTTTATTTTTTATAATATCTGTTAGTTGCCTTTCGCTGGAATGTCGGCACTCCTTGCGGCGGCCAGACTTTTCTCTACGAAGGCTGAACAAATTCCCAGACTTTTTACAGCCACAAAACACTTTATCACAACTTAGACATTGGCCCTTAAAAGATGGCTACTATCACTGGGTAGATAAGCTGCTAATAGAACAATTTAAGCTTAACTTAGAGCAGGAATGATTGCGCTTTATCTCACATTGGAGAGACTGTTTACTGGGCGGGTGCAGCGCAGTTGAGGTTGCTGCTTCCTGGAGAGGACAGGTAATGACAGGAGCTCTTATGAAAAAATAATTCATAAACAAAGTGAACATTTTGGGTTAGTCCTGTTTGAAAAAATTACTCTTTCACAGGGAACAGAGTAGACTGCTGTGATAAGGTGCTGGTTGGTAAAGATTTGGATAGAGTTTGGAGCCATCTTAAATGCGCTAGTTGTGTCAAATGTCCAAAGCCCTGCTTTGCAGCAGTCAGCTGAGTTGGTCTGAATGAACCAGTAAAGGTGTCAAACGTCATCAATGACTTCACGCTAAGCAAGCTCTCACCCATTGCTTCACCATAACTACCCCACTGAGTTTAAACAGTGCATTGAATCCTCAATGTTGGCCGTAACATCACTACCTATCAGTCAGAACTAACATCTATTCAATGATTGGAGAAACGTTGGATTTTTGAGTTTCCTACAATTCAGTCACCAAACAAAAAATAAATTATTTACTTCTAGTTACCATTCACTCGTAGTTTCTTTAGTAAAACGTGTTAATTGGTTCAGTATGATGAATGTGACAAGACTTCTATCATAACTTATTTAGTGTAATGTCCGTGTTCAGTAAATACACACTGGTTATGAGTTAGTATTTTGGTCAGTTTCATGCCTTTAAAAGGCATTGGATTATATTTCCAGAATTATTTGTAGCAAACATGACGTCTGTACTGTTACTGTTGTCAACTATTCAATTTCCTCCAGCTTTTTTTTTTTACACAAGGGTCATGCTGCTTAACTGGGGAGACTCATAAAATGAGGTCAGTCTCACCTCAGCCTCTTCAGGAGCTTTTCTCTAAACCCCTCCAGCTGTACAGATGTGCACTGCAGCCGCCTCCTGTTCTCTGTCTCAATGTCCGGGCTTCGCTCATCTTCTTTTAAGTATTCATGGGTTGTGTTAACCTTCCATTTATCCAGCCTGAAAGTTAAAGCTCCTGGAGGGGAAAATCCATTTATTACTGAGGATTTATTGACTGTTTATTCTGATCTGATGAGCGCTCAGCTCATTTAGCCTTGTTAACAGTGACACAGTAACCTGACTGGGAGGCTAAGATTTACTTTTTTGTGCTGAATAAAGGCATTTATAATGAATAAAAAGTCAAAGCAATTGATTAATTTCTTGGCATCTCACATTTAGACGGTGCACATTAATAACCGTTAATGTAAATGTGATGAAGGTTTGCCAAGAGGTTGTTTTTGTCCTTATTCTGAAGACAAATTCAGCAAAGTCAACCAGGAGAATTGACAAATGTGGTGATAAGTGTTAATCCTTATGGACAGGACTTTTGATTATTTGAAGTTTTAGACAACTTCTCATGTTCAACCTTGAAATTTATTGAATCTGATCCATAATCTGATATAATTTGTGGATCTTTGCAAAGTGGAAAGGAAGCGATATGTTTGATTTTTTTAAGAAATGAAAAATAATGGTGTTTTTTTATATTGAGTCATAGCATGTAGAACTGGCTGATTTCTTAATATAAGTAAATGTGTCCCAACTATTTCATTAAATTGATTAATTGTAATGCTTTTTAATTTTAAAATAAGCTAAATTTGTCTAATTATTAATAAAAGAAAGAATTAATTCTCCTTACTGCGTTTTCACTTTCTTCTAAAAGACTAAAATTCACGATTATTTCAATAATCGTCAACTAATTAATCGATTAATGACATTAACAGCCCTACTTGAAATGATAATCAAAATAGTATTTTATATTTAATTTAATTGATTTTGGAATATCCAATTTGTAAATGAAAATGTATTAACGGAAAGGCCTTCTTAATGTAAAGTCATAGATGCGTTTTTTTACTCATTAATCAAATTACTTATAGATCATTCAATGCATTATCATTCTCTTCCCAATAGTGTTATTCCTTCTAAGTAAAAGGAATGTTTAACATTTAATTTTAAAAAAAAATCCTAGCAAATTTCCAAAATTTATTTTCTGATGTCATGTTTATAGATTACAATACTCTGTAATTTCAAAGTGAAAACTGAAGGGTTTGTTTTACCCATACATAAAATGCTCATTGCTCATTTATATGCATTTGCTCATTTTCCTATTTCATATCAACGATAAATAAAATAACATACTGCATTTATTTTTTTAAAGATGTAAAAGGAAAAAAGTGACAACTTTAACTTGTAAATGTCTAAAACATGTATTTATATTTTCAAAAATAGCTTTAAGATTGCATTTTCTGACTCATAAAGGAAATTATTACCAGATCATCCAAACTAAAGAAAATATTTAGGGGAAATTGCTTATTTGTTCCAATCCCCACCCCATAAAAACTGTTCCATAAAGAAATTGGAATTCATATTTTATAGGGGAGAGGTAGAGATTTTTTTCCTCCTATTTTTATCGTGTAGTAGATAAATAAATGTTGGATCAATTTATTTCATGGTAAATTTTTTTATTTAGCTGTCTGCATCCCAAGAGACCCCAACCCCCAGTTTAGACAGTCCAGATGTAAGATATTCTGTTGCAGCTCTGCCTGTATGACCTTTCAGCCTCCGATGGACCACAGAGGTTCCAGTTCTTCACTGGGCCTGATGCTCAAACCAATTCTTAACTAGTTCTTTAAAAGAACTGGCTTACTTTTCTATCAACCAAGAGCCAAATTGGTTGGAGACAATTTAGACCCACAAATAATATTTGTACCAGTAGCCTTAAAATGCCGTTTTAACCATGGTGCTTGTCAGCATAATGCTAATAAGCTGATCCTTCTTCCAGCTTATAGAGCATTGTTTATTTGTATCACCTGGAGATATAAAAAGACAAAGAGTATTAGCATTTATTTCCGGATTTAGGTTCCAGTGGGAAATATATCAACCGTGAGAGAGCAACCTTCGAGCTCTGCAGTTTGCATCTTTTATTCTGATCACATTTTATTGTTGTTGAAGTTTTTTATTTTTATTTTGCTGTTTTGTTGAATAAAAACAATGCTAAACTGCAGAGGTCTGCTGTTGTAGCACTCAGAATGTTCTCGGAGCTGGTGCTTAGGTCCACTACAACCAGTCAGGGAGTGCTACTGGTTTGGAGGAAAAGGTCCCAAATCAGTTTCTCTCATCATTCTTTTATTTGTGGACTTTTTGCTTCTGCTTAAGTTTCTTTTTTAGTTTAAAGTTACACTTTGATTTTGGTCATTCTGTGTTTTCTTGGTCATTAGTTTCTTTTCCATCTTGTGCCATACTACTTGTTTTCTAGTTATATTTAAGCAGTTTTTAATTTTTTTAGTTACTCTCTATTGCCCCCTTGTGCCAGTCTCCTTTCCCCTAGCTCCCTTCTAGTTACTTCTGTCCACATCTGCTCCCTATCAACTGATTATCCCATTCTTTGTTCTGTCTCCTGAATTACACCTCCTGTGCTCTTCCTCATTGCTGGATCCTCTTCTCTCCTCATGTTTGTTTCTCCCTAGCATCTCCTAGTTTTGGTTACCTGTATATTGTTTTCCGTATTTGTGCTTCTGTTACCATCTACCTCAAAATTAAATCTGTAAGAAATCATCTTTGCATTTGGGTCATCAACTAACTTCTACTAAACTTGACAATTTCCCTGCAGGGTTGTCACGAATTTAACTCAATTTCTCTTCACCCGGTTTTCTGTTTTTGCCCAGAAGATGTTTTGATTAATTGATCGATCAACTTTATTGATCTCACAGTGGAGACATTTATTTGTTTCATCAGCTCAAAAAGTCAGAAAAAAAGAATTTTATATATATAGTAGGATCATTATCCCGGGTTATGGCTCAGGGTGTTTACACAGGTATTTATATGGATGGATATTCATATATATATATATATATATATATATATATATATATATATATATATATATATATATATATATATATATATATATATATATATATATATATATATATATATATATATATATATATATATGTGTGTATGTATGTATATGTGTGTATGTATGTATATGTGTGTATGTATGTATATATATATATATATATATATATATATATATATATATATATATATATATATATAGTCATTGCACTGGGTGTCAATTATAAAGAAACATTTATTGCACAGGGTATTGTATAGTAATTGCACATTATACATTGCACAAGTTATTGCTGTTGTAGTGTTGCATTGTAGAGTCTGATTGCCGCAGGGATGAATGACATGCGGTAGCACTCCTTTTTACAAACAGGGTGTTAATGTCTTTTGCCGGGGGTGATGTGTAGTGTTAGCTAGCTTTTATCCTGTCTGGCTAATTTATCATGTTTCCTTCGTGGTTTGCGGTAAACTGCACATGTACCTTTAAACAGTGATGCTCTGCTTGCCAGTTGATTGGGATGTTGCTAGAATTTCCCAAAAGAGCTCTAGATCTCTGTATCTCCTCCTGACTATTTTGGCTGCTTCTCTGATTAATATTTTTTAAAGCTTCTCAAACATGAGTTATATTTATGCTCAGATTTAATTTCCACACAGATGGATTCTAGTTTCTAATTACTTCTAAGTGTTATTTATTTATTCATTTTATGAAGGGCTTAAGAATAAATTTGAGGTATATATTTTTTTTATTCCTAGAATATCTACTTAAAAATTCTATACAAACATCATATTAGGGGTGTAGTGATTTTCTACATTGCAGAGGTAGGTTGATTTTAATGTCACAGATCTCCTAATATTAAGGAAATGGATTGATTGGCTGGTCGATAAATCAGTGCACCCCTATATGTTAGTTAATCACATATAGGATATGTTTTTTTGCATGTCTTCCTCTTCTATTGTCTTTTCACGGGCTAAATTTGACCTCGTCTGCAGGTGACTCAGCCTCCGCGAACGGAGCAGCAGAGCCAGCTGCTGGGCAGCTTTGATGAGAAGGCCTACCTGTCAGCCAAGCAGCTCAAACCGGGGGATGACCCATACAGGGAGCATGCCTTTAACCTGCAGGAGAGCGACCGTCTGGGCAGTGAACGGGCCATCCGAGACACTAGACACTACAGGTGAGTAGGCTTTAGTCTTTAGATTATGTGTTGCTGGAACTAATATTTTGTGAGTTTCGGATAACTTTAGGTTTTAACTTTTAAGCTTGAATTACCAGCTTGCTATTGTTTTGTTTCATAAACTCCCTTGCCAGAAAGTCAAGTATCAGTATCAGCAAAGAGATTTTGCCTTAGATACTGATACCCAAACTGATTAGAGTTCCAAGCAAAAACATGTCCGACTTTTTTGTCAAATTAAAACCCCAAACCTACCTTGCCTTTATTGTGATTGTACGTGAAAGACCGACAGAAAGTTATGCAAAACTGAGAGGTGAAAGAATACATGGCTTTTAAAATGTGGTGAAAATAAAAATGGACTCTAAAGATATTACAAGCATTGCATATGTACAGATTTATATGTTTGCCAGTTTTTTGTTGTTTTTTTCTTTATAAATATCCATAATTATGTTTCTTTTTTTCAACCAGTGCTTCCTTCTGTCTTATCTACTTTGTATATTTCTATTTCTTCTATTCTTCAGTCGACCAAACAACTGGTTAAAAACCGTTTGAGTTTTTTTTTTATTAAATTCCCCCCCTTTTTCTACTTAAAGGTATCGTGGAGGATTTTTGCGAATTTTTGAAAAGACCTGCCCTCTCCACTTAAAAAAAAAAATGAATGTGCACAACCCTGTACCCGCTCCTGAGAGGAAATTACTTTTAAACACGTGCAACAGCATGCACTAGCCCATTTCTCCTCATGCAGGCTCTGTTTAAAGGTTGCTGTTTGCAATGCTTATACAAACTTACTCTCCAGAAAAAAGATTTCCACTATGTCAGACTCACCACCAGTAAGTGAAAATGGGGACGAACACATAAACATATCACCAAAATAATTGATAATTATGATGACCACTTATTTTGATGATCCACCCGAAAAAAGAACATCATCCAATATACCTTTAATCTACATATTTTGTATTTGTATTGAAAATTGTTCAAGTGAAATAAATGAGATTTTAAACATAGGAAAAGTAAAAGACGATTGTATTAATCATTGTTGGTACTATTATTGTCTTTCAGTTTCATGCATCTGGGTCACTTCCACTAACCTTTACCTTTATGTTTCTGTGCAATGGGGAACAATTAAAGATAAAAATACATCTGCTTCTCATACTTGAAGCATTTGTCCTCTTTACCAATGCTTAAATGTGCTATAAATATGTTATATAGGTTTAAAGATAGGCTTGTTTTTTTTCTCATAAATAGTTAGTTTCGTAAAATGTTCACATATGAACTATCCATCCATCCATCCATCCATTATCTTACACGCTTGTCCCAATTGGGGTCGCGAGGGGTGCTGGTGCCTATCTCCAGCAGTCAATGGGCGAGAGGCGGGGTACACCCTGGACAGGTTGCCAGTCCATCGCAGGGCAACACAGAGACACACAGGACAAACAACCATTCACACACACACTCACACATATGAACTAGTTCATGACTATTATGCGTAAATACTAATTGTCATTTAAGCTACCCTAATCTGCTCTTATGAAAATAAGATTCTGTTTAAGTCAAATATTCTCCTTCCGATAGATAGTGGACCCTTCTGCCCATGACTCACCTTCAATCCTGAACATCCTTAAATTATAGAAAATACATTTTTCTGTTGTTTTTGTCACATTTGTCACAGTTCAGAAGCCTTATAAAATAATAAGCATGTGTTCCCTACATAGCTGAAAATGTAGGTCAGGAGATCCTGAGGTGGAGGTAGGAACACCTCACTGGGGGCGCGAGACACCATTTCAGGGGTCGTGGTATTATCTTAAAAATTATTACAAGTTGTATGGCAGAGCAAAAAGGAATATATAATGAAGTAGATAAATATTAATGTTCTAATGAATATTATTATATTCACAATAAATTAATAGTTGAGTAATTTACCTTTTAAATTTGTTTAAATCTCACTATATATTTATTTAATTTCATTTAAAATATAATGATACAAAAATATATGATTATTTCTATCCATATCTATTGTTTAAAAAGCAAAGATTTTTATTTTTATTTATTCTTTTTTTTTGTATGGACAGGCTTGCCTGTGTTATTTTGGGGGCAGAATGTTAGAAATCAGAATTAGAAACAAGGTGCTTCTTTTGCTGTAAAGAGGGGGGAAAGAATTTTGAGTTTGGCTGTGAACGAGGTTTCAGCTTCATGTCTTCTGGCCCCGGCATCAGGTACTGGGGAAGAAAAGGGTCCCAAACCTGTGCGATTGTTGCCAGGCAACTAGATATTTTCATGTCACTAATGGCAACAAAGAGGCCACTTCTGCTAATCACAGCTGGCTGAGACTCAGCTCAACATGCTTTGCCCTGCTTTTCAGCTGGATGATGAGCTACTCAAATGTGATAGAAATTTAATCCCTTTTTACATTTTTTTTTTTCTAATTTTAGATGCGCATCTTTGACCTATGATGCAGACCTTCCTGCCACAAGCATCATCATCACTTTCCACAATGAAGCTCGCTCTACTCTACTTCGCACCATCAAAAGGTATTTAAATGGCCCCACTAAGACTGGTGCAATGACCCAAACGCATAATTTATCACTGTGATCTAAGGGGTCTGTCTTTTCCTTCTAGTGTCCTGATGCGAAGCCCCCCGTCTCTTATTCAAGAAATCATCCTTATAGATGACTTTAGCACAGACCGTAAGTCCTGGGATTTGTTCCTTGTTTCTACACTGAATAAGGTAGCAGCAAGTTATTCTATTTAAAGCTTTTCTCTATTCTAATGCAGCTAATTAATGGTTTTATAATGACCATGCACTGCTGAACTAGCGGAAGGTTTATTCAAATTCATTATTTTCTTTTTTATTTTACGCTTTGATTATAGGTTTGATTAACTTAAACCTACCATATTTTTTTTTACAAGTGTTTTTAGTTACAGGATTGTAATTAAAAGGTATTCACATGACCCTGAACCAATACTAAATGCCCCTGATTATCAATGCAGCTCTAGATGAAAGAAAAAACTCCTGGTCGAGATGACAGCCTGGGCTTAGGAGCCCTTTAAAACCAGCACTAGTGAACAGGATGAAAATGATCAAAAACAAAGGGAAATCCTTCCTGAATCACCACTATGTTTGTTTTCTATTCAAAAGGAACAAATCGTAAGCAGAGGTGGACGAAGTACTCAACAGAAGTACTTGAGTAAAAGTACTGATACTCATAATCAAATCTTACTCAACTAAAAGTAACATTTACACCTTCAAACATCTACTCATGTTAAAGTATTGAAGTACTCACTTCTGAAAATAGTCAAGTATTCAAAAGTACATGCATTTCAAAGTACTAAATTATTAAAAAAAAAATACAAATTAAATGTTCTACTGCATCAGTACATTTGTACTTAATATACAGAGTAATTTTTAAAGAACTTTCAGAAACCACCTGATGTATTGATGCTACAAATTCTACAGTTGAATTGCATTGGTAATTTAAATTAACTCACTTAATCTGTATTTCACTATCTATTTGGATGGAATTCAGAACTGTCATAAAATTGTTTTATTTACCTACTGAATAAAAAAGGTTTTGGTCAGTGTTCATGAAATGTAAGAGTAAAAGATCCTCAGGGTGTAGGTGGCCTTCAAAAAAGGTCTACAAACTTGTTAGGGTGAGCAAAGCTGATCTACTGACCAGATGCATCCAGGAATGTTTGAAAATAAGCAGAGCAGCTGATGCAAACATGCACTGATCATCATAACATGTAAAGTATTGGGAGAGGAATATGACGACTGTAATCACCTACCAGCTATGCAGTTTATCAAACATGAAACGGATATTATGTGCCGTTTCGCTGTATATAATCAGATGCATTGCGCAAAACTTTGGTCATCGCAGCGAGTAGACAAAGGTAACAGATAATAAGACATTGAAGAGATATAATCTTCCATGTGCATGTTGAAATATTTGGACTGTTAGAAATGAAGAGTTATATCGTCTAAAAAGCAAATCTGTTTTTAAGATGCTGGAGGAACTAAGGGCAGAATTTGAGTCAGTCGTGAATAGAAGCCATGTTACATCTCCCATTCAAAAAAAAAATCCTTTCTTACATCTGGATGGATTATCTGTAATAGTCTGTGTCAGCTCCCAAATTAGATTTATTTCATGGGGGTGTTGCATTGCCTTGCACTTGTACTTGTGTATATTGACCACCATATGAAGATTCTGTTTCTTTTTTTCACAAATTGGAAATTTCTTTGTGTTAATCAATGGTATAATTTATGAAATAATCAAATGAATCACTTCTCTCCATATGTCTATATTATTGCTGCTGTTCACACATAAATTCTGCTGAAAATACTCAACCTTTCTTGCTGCTCAAGTTATGCTTTACAAATTATCAATTTTTTGCCTTCTTTATTGTTTTTATGCAGTTGTTGAAGTATTTTGAAAGCTTCTTCTGGCTAACCTGTCATCTACTTTCTCATTTATTTAATCAACAGATTACTTTAACATTTGCTCTAAATAAAAAAGGACAAATAACAGAAAAAAATCTCCATTCATTAGAAACAAAAACAGCTTTGTGGGTTGTGTACGTCTGGATATGTTAGATAAAGGACGTTTCTGAGTGGTGTTACTATCAAAAGTTGAAACAATAACCTTGTCTGGTTGCGACAGCTGGAACAATTCAAATACCAGAAGCTCTTCTGTGTATGAGTTGTGCTTCGAAGATACCCTGATGAGTAATCGGTCATGATTTGGAGGGAGAAGGTCCTTTTTTTTATATAGGCAATTTAACACACTCTGTTTGAGAGCATAGTAGATCAGACCCATAAACTCAGTGACTGAACAGGGCTCATGGTCTTCTTAGTATTAAGATCAGTGTAAAAATCTATGGAGGAACAATCCTGCCAAAATTAAAAATGCATACAACAATAAATGAAGGGCTTAATTAAAAAAAATTAGTTTGAAATATTAGCTAATAATATCAACTTGTGTGCCATAAAATATGACAAAATAATAAAAATAAGATGTTTCTTCAACAATTATTGATTTAAAAATATATATCTTAATATATCTCTTATTTTTACTTTTCTTCTTGCATTTACGCAGACTGGTCTGAGTTCATTTGCTTTGGCATTCCACAAGTTAGCCATCACCACACCTTTGCCTTGAGGCCTGTGCTTGGATTTAATTTTAGATGAATAATTGATCAATTGTTGAATTTGAAATTTGATTCGTGAACTTGGAGAAGAGGATCTGGTTGCTGACTCACGTTTCCAGAGAAGTTGCTGAATCTTTGACTCCACTCTGTATGCTGTTGTTCCAGTGTTTGTCTGATTTGGTGGGGGGCGGAACAGGGTTTACCCAGAATGCGGTTGTTTGTAGGTGAAGGGAGAAACTGACTGCCACTCAGATTT
The DNA here is from genome assembly GCF_016077235.1 of Cyprinodon tularosa. Taxonomy (NCBI): domain Eukaryota; kingdom Metazoa; phylum Chordata; class Actinopteri; order Cyprinodontiformes; family Cyprinodontidae; genus Cyprinodon; species Cyprinodon tularosa. The sequence goes on along the minus strand of NW_024039228.1, from coordinate 822,932 downwards.
CCTGCGGTACTTGAAGGGGTTGTAGTGGAGATGAATCCCTTTCTCAGTGTGAAGCTCAAACGTTCTCTTGGGGAAAGTGAGTCCAAAACCTCCTGTTTGTAACCCCTGCTCAGCTTGAAGCTCTGTTGATCCTTCTAGGGAGAGAAGGTCTGAAAAATCCAGTTTGCAGGATGACTTCCCAAAACTGGGAAACACTCTGGCGTTGAGGTAGTGGCAGTCAGCAGCTTAAGAACACTCCGTTAACGAGGAAACCATCAGCAGGTGTGTGAGGAGGCGGACCAGAACCATGCACCTCCTGGTGGAGGAAGGGAGACAAACGCAGAACACAAACACACAGACAGGAGTCCTGACACCAAATACACCAGATCTAGGCCACAGTTTTTTTTTTAGATACATTTTTGTGAATTTAGTTTCAATAAAAGTCAAATCGAATTATTCTTAAGGCCCATGCAACCTTCGGCAAACCATGATGGTCACATGGGATATGTACCTTTCACATTAGAACCGATACAGTACCAATGCCTGGGAATTGGCTTCCGACTTTCAGTGGAGCAGATAAAAATGATGATGGCTGGTGACGTGATAATGGTGCTGAATGCAGGAGTTGTTGCCAAAGCTTGGAGGCTGTTGAAAATTTGCCACTCTTCAGCTTTTAGAAAAATCTTGCACTTATCCAAGAAGTATTCCCAACACTGTTCTTGACTCAGAAGTATTGCAGAGTGCATAACAGGCACTGTACTGTACTTTGAAAAGTGGAGCTATAGCTCTTTCTGTCATACTTGCTTTGTTGACTACTGAGATCATATGGCTTTTTTTTTATTTTTACGTACATAGGTACGTCCATGAAAGAATTCGGTACCCATCACTATATCAACACCTGATGCTTTCCTTTCAGTCTCAAATCCTATAGAAGTAGCAAATGGTTGGCATCGTTTTCGAGACTTTTTCACTTTTTTGACTGTGGTAAAACTATAAAGTCTTCACTTACGTATAGACCCAAATCAGCTTAGAACATAGTAAAGACTTAATCAGGTGTTTTTTCTTTGTTTTACTGCAGTTAATGGTGAAATAAATATAGATTTAACACCCAAGTTGTCTTATAGAATTAAAACTCTGTTAAGGTAACATTTGCTTTAAAGTGGGTTTTGCATTAATGGATTAATTTTTTTTTTTTTTTGGATTCAGTAGCTCCACAAATTGGAGTGCTTCTATGTAAGGGAGCATACCGGTAGAAATTGAGGATAACCAGGTTGTAGTAATTATTCCCCTCTGTCAGCATTAGGCAGATGAATTACATGAGCTCATGTACTTTCTGTAATTTCTACCACATGCATTTTGAGTCTGTGGGAACCGCACGCTGACCTAAATTCCCTGTGTGCTCAGACCCACATAGGAATACGCTTGAAAGTGCCAGTGCTGGCCAGACATCTAAACAGTGGTGTCTCAGCGGATGTAGCAGCAGGAGCACTTTAAGCTTCCTAATGTGCTGATTTATTCTCCCAGTGGGCTGCCGGTCTACCTGCACAAACGATGGACACGCAACGCAGTACCCTGAACTGGCTTTTCTCTGCCTTAAAACTTTTAGACATGAAGCCTCCTCCCTGTTTTTAATTATTTATTCCCTGTGTCGATTATCACAGGATTTCCTGTGGTCCTTTCTTGCACGTTGAGGCTGTTAGTTTTGCCCATTTTTGACTATGAGGCAGTGATTGTAATTCTGTGTCCTTGGCTCTTGAAGGATTGAAAAACATGCTGACTTTTTACCAGCCAATGTTTTATGGAGTGAATTTTGTTTCACAATTGTTAGAAGAAATAGAAAATGTTTTGTAAGTGGAAATACAAAAAAAAAAAAAAAATGACATGCTTTGTGAATGGAAATAAAAAAAATTACTTTAAAAATCTTTCTACTTAAACTTACTAAAATTATTTTCCCTTTTTTTTTTTTACAAATTAAAATCTTATTTTTTTTTATTTTTGTGTACAGTTTTTGAGTTTCCAAATAATTTTTTTTAAATGTCCATTTTTCAGATAGATTTTCAGGATTTGCTATCAATTCAAATTGCTTTTCATAGATCACAAAAGGAAATGGTTCTGCTGGATTTTTTTTTTTCTGTTAAAAGGGAGTTTTTCCTCTCCACTGTCACTACAAGTATGCTTAGTGTGAGGGATTGACTTTAAGTCATGAGTCGATGCAATCAGCTGGTTTTCCTTAGAGAGAAAACTTTGAATCAATTTGACTGTATGATCTGATGAATTGTAAAGTGCCTTGAGATGATTCAGATGTGTTGTGAATTGGCCCTATATAAATGAACTGGTTGAAGCAAGCCAAAGCAATGGAGGCGAGCTAGCATGGAACATACAGCATAGTTGGAAGAATAAAAGAGAGATTATGTGTGAAAAGGCACAAAAAGAGTCTTTGATTCCAATTTAGATAAAACTCAAGTTGCACTGGGAAAGCAGTCTGACTTCTGGAGTACATTAAATCTGGAGCTAAAGCTCAGGAAGCGTTCTGATGTCGCTGTAAATTTGATAACTTGACATGTTTTTGCTTAAAGTGCTACTGTTGTTGTCTCTGCTTTTAAGCCCTATCCTCCAAGCTGTCTGTTGTCCGTGAGTTATTATTGCAGTCAGCTTGTTTGGGACTTATTTAGTAGCTGCATCAATGGCCACCATCTGGCTTTCTATTAGTAGATTGTGCCACATCTCTTTATGTGAGGTCATTTTAAAACAGAACTGTATATCCTTATTTTAGCATAATCAACTGGATTTTGGTCTTTTTGGTAAAGGCAAGATAACTATTTACCTTTAATGTATTTTGGGGATTTATTGTCTTTGATGGATACATAGTAGCACAATTGGGAAATATGAGAACAAATGTATTTAGGGTTTCAAAATTATTTTAAGAAAAAAAAGCGACAAAGTTTGTTTTGCATTTAGATCCTGTCCCTTCTCGATTGATGGTCATAAACCAAACTCAGCAGAACCATGGAGACTGTAATTGATTCGACACATATACAGGTGCTGGTCATAAAATTAGAATATCATGAAAAAGTAGATTGATTTCAGTAATTCCATTTAAAAAGTGAAACTTGTATATTATATTCATACATTACCTACAAACTCATATATTTCAGATGTTTATTTTGTTTAATTTTGATGATTACAAATGACAACAAATGAAAATCTCAAATTCATCATATCAGAAAATTAGAATATTGTGAAAAGGTTCAAAATTGATGGCCCCTGGTGCCACACTCTAATCAGCTAATTAACTCAAACCACCTGCAAAAGCCTTTAAATGGTCTTTCAGTCTAGTTCTATAGGCTACACAATCATGGGGAAGACTGCTGACTTGACAGTTGTCCAAAAGACGACCATCGACACCTTGCACAAGGAGGGCAAGACACAAAAGGTCATCGCTAAAGAGGCTGGCTGTTCACAGAGCTCAGTGTCCAAGCACATTAATAGAGAGGCGAAGGGAAGGAAAAGATGTGGTCGAAAAAAGTGTACAAGCAAGAGAGATAACCGCACCCTGGAGAGGATTGTGAAACAAAACCCATTCAAAAATGTGGGGGAGATTCACAAAGAGTGGACTGCAGCTGGAGTGAGTGCTTCAAGAACCACCACACACAGACGTATGAAAGACGTGGGTTTCTGCTGTCGCATTCCTTGTGTCAAGCCACTCTTGAACCACAGACAGCGTCAGAAGCGTCTTGCCTGGGCTAAAGAGAAACAGGACTGGACTGCTGGTGAGTGGTCCAAAGTCATGTTCTCTGATGAAAGTAAATTTTGCATTTCCTTTGGAAATCAAGGTCCCAGAGTCTGGAGGAAAAGAAGAGAGGCACTTCATCCACGTTGCTTGAAGTCCAGTGTAAAGTTTCCACAGTCAGTGATGGTTTGGGGTGCCATGTCATCTGCTGGTGTTGGTCCATTGTGTTTTCTGAGGTCCAGGGTCAACGCAGCCACATACCAGGAAGTTTTAGAGCACTTCATGCTTCCTGCAGCTGACCAACTTTTTGGAGATGCAGATTTCATTTTCCAACAGGACTTGGCACCTGCACACAGTGCCAAAGCTACCAGTACCTGGTTGAAGGACCATGGTATCCCTGTTCTTAATTGGCCAGCAAACTCTCCTGACCTTAACCCCATAGAAAATCTATGGGGTATTGTGAAGAAGAAGATGCAATACACCAGACCCAACAATTCAGAAGAGCTAAAAGCCACTATTAGAGCAACCTGGGCTATCATAACACCTGAGCAGTGCCACAGACTGATCGACTCCATGCCACGCCGCATTGCTGCAGTAATACAGGCCAAAGGAGGCCCAACTAAATACTGAGTGCTGTACATGCTCATACTTTTCATGTTCATACTTTTCAGTTGGCCAACATTTCTATAAATCCTTTGTTTTTATTGGTCTTCAGTAATATTCTAATTTTCTGATATGATGAATTTGAGATTTTCATTTGTTGTCATTTGTAATCATCAAAATTAAACAAAATAAACATCTGAAATATATGAGTTTGTATGTAATGTATGAATATAATATACAAGTTTCACTTTTTAAATGGAATTACTGAAATCAATCTTCTTTTTCATGATATTCTAATTTTATGACCAGCACCTGTAAATGACCAAGACTTTGTTAACAATTTTAATCTGCTGTAACTCAAACTCTGAAATGAGAATATAAATGTCCACCATCATTGCAGTTGAGATGGCATTCAACATATTCTTTTTACCCTCTATTTTTTAAAATCTCACAGTAAAACCAAATATCTATCTCATTGAAAGCTAAGGTATTCCTTAAAAGAATTCAATATTGCACTTAATCATTTCACATATTTCTTTATCAATTACCCTCAAAATCTAAACTACTGCATTAGGCCTTTATACAGTATGATTTATACCATTCTAGTTTCTGCAGGGTTTAATCAGCTGCACCATAGTCTGAAATGCAGTGAGAGTATGAGCATGTTGGTCAATAGATTGGACCTGACAGACAGAGGAAGAAGGTGGAGAAGCATGTCGGTCAGCAGTAGCATTAAAGACTGGCTGAGTGAAATCCCATTAAGGTTCCCTTTAACTATATGCACTTTGTCCTCAGTCAAGGACACTGATCTTTATCGTGTGTTTCCAATTTCAAATTAGATGCGCAAAGATCAAAGATTACATAATATTTATAATGTTATTGTGAATTACAAAGCAACCTTAAGATACATTTACAACAATAAAATAATAAAAAAATAAACAACAATAAAAAACATTGCAAAATATCCAGGATATTTAGGTCAACATTATAAGAGCTGCAGTTTTCCTCAACAAACAATGATTTTGTGCAAATGAGAAGCAGCTTATTTGAGGTAAAATAATATGGCAGAGCTGTAGGATAACTAGGTACATTTTCTATGTTACAGTATTTAAGTACTTTATTTACTGAAACTTTCTTAAGATCAAGAATTTTACATAGGGGAGTGGTGGCCTAGTTGTTAGAGCTGTTCGCTTGGATTCTGAGAAGGGTGCAAGTAACCGGTTCGATCCCCACAGACTACTGCTGTGGGTCCCTGAGCAAAGATCCTTAACCCCACACTGCTTCCCAGGCACCGAACAGGGCAGCTCACTGCTCCCCAAGGGGATGGGTTAAAATGCAGAAGTGAATTTCTCTGTTGTGAGATCAATGATCACATTAGAGACAAAAAAATTTTTTTTACTTTTTCTACTTCAAAAGCTGACATATTTCTATTAGATCAAATTGTACCTAAATTTAGAGAGTATTTGTTTAATTGAAATGTTCATGTAAACAATAGAAGAAGAGCTTGGCTCCATTTGAACTCACACCCCCTTACCTTTCTGCCAGGCTTGGTAATTCACTTCAAACTAAATGAAAACACTGCAATACACATTTGAAAATCTTGCTTAAAATTTGTATTTCAGTTGGTTAGAAACACAGGTAATGAGAACTTGAAAGTATGTTGAAGTATAAATACTCCTTTTTGACTTCTATTATAGCCAGCCTATACTTCTGGCTTGGATATTATACATTGTTTAAAAAAATAAAGGTAACACTCAAACAACACATTCTAGATCTGAATGAATGAAACATTCTCATTATATACTTTGTTCTGTACAAAGTTGAATGTGCTGACAATAAAATCAGTCAAAAATCATCTAGGAGGCCTGGATTTGGAGTCGCACGAAATCAAAGTGGAAAAACACTACAGTCAAAAGCTTTGGTCACTTCCCTGACTCGAAGTATTTACCATCTACAGGCTGATCCGACTTTGATGTAAAGATCCTTAAACAGGTCAGAATGAGGCTCAGTATTGTGTGTGGCCTCCATGTGCCTGTTTGACCTCCCTACAATGCCTGGGCTTTCTCCAGATGAGGTGGCAGATGGTCTCCTGAGACATCTCTTCCCAGACCTGGGCGAAAGTATCTATCAACTCCTGGAATAGTCTGTGGTGCAATATGATGTTGGTGGAAGGATGGAGACATTAGCCCCATGTACACTACCCTTTCAGAACCATTCTGAGATTAGTCCGAGCACAGTAACCGAGATAACTGTTGAAACTAAAGTGCCCACACAATTAACCCTGGCTGTGCCAGAAACAACCAAACCGTGCTGACAAGTTACTATTTCATGAGTAGGGCTTGGCGCAACTCAGTTCTGGCTCGGTCCTCAGATACCAGAGAGCATCAGCAGACAATGTCATCTCCCTACAGTCAGCGTCCGTAATAATTAGATTTCAGACATTCATAAAAATACTAGCTTCCATTCCTTGCCACCTCAACATCCGTCGTTTTTTCCTGCGTTTGTAAACCCTGATTAGACTATTGTTTGTTGTATCCACTTCCCAAAATCTGACTCTGTCAAGTAAATTCACTAGAGGCTGCCTTCTACGCATGACTCTCCTCAAACAACGAAATATCACAATGATAACAAAACATAACTTTCTGAAGGTTATGTATGCTGCCATGTTGGTTTGCTTGTTTACCTCTAGAGAGCAGTAGTACTGTAGCTCGTCACTACGAGGCAATGAACCGTGCTAGCTTGATGTGTAAATGGCCGTTAGGAACCAAGCTCGGCACTGTTAACTCACCCAAGCTCGGACCGAACTCAGCACGGCACGTGTAAATGGGGTAATATTGTCCCAGATGTGCTGAATCAGATTCAGGTCTAGGGAATGGGCCGGCCAGTCATTAGCTTCAATGCCTTCACCTTGCAGGAACCGCTGACACACTCCAGCCACCTGAGGTCTAGCATTGTTCTGCATTAGGAGGAATCCAGGGCCAACCGAACCAGCATATGGCCTCACAAGGATCTCATCTTCGGTACCTAATGGCTGTCATGCTACTTCGAGCGAGCACATGGAGGGTTGTGTGGCCTTTCAAAAAAATGCAAGCCTCCTGCATGGTGTTAAGCTGTGAGCACAACCCCCACTTGTGGACATAGGGCCCTCATACCATCCTCATGGAGTCATTTTCTAACTGTTTGTTAAGATGCATGCACATTTGTGCCATTCTTCTGGGCTCTGGTAGTGCTCCTCCTTTTCCTCTTTGCACAGAGGTGGAGATAGCGGTCCTGCTGCCGGGTTGTTGCCCTCCTACGGCCTCCTTCAGGTATATAAGTTAAGGATGATTTTTAGATCTAGATTTATATTTCAAAAAACTTCTGAAAACCTTACACTTCACTAAAATGCACAACCTTCTGTTAGCGATTCTACAAATAATCTTCAGTAAATGATTACAAACATAATGAGAGTATAATAGGAGTAAAACACCTGTTCACTCATTTTCCTATAAAATGGTTACATAATAAAAAATACACACAAGCTTTAAAAAAATCCATGCAATCATGAACACTTAATCTGATTGAAGTACATCTGCTCTGAGAGTCTAACCCATGGGATTCCTCTCTGCTCTGAGTGATTAGTCCCCCATATTGACATGTTTACAAACACACACTGTCCCACACTTCCTCTCATACACACCCACATCCCCTGTGACGTGACTGTGTCCTGTAAATACAAACAAGCGTGTTTGTAGGGGCGTTATTATTCAATCAAAGAGGATTAAAGTTTGTTAGGCTTCAGTCGGCGACCGTAAGGCTGCATCTCTCTGAGGAGGGTGGGGGGGTGTCTACCCACAATCCCTCAGGAAGATCACACTCACTCTCTGCTGCTGATACTAATCCTCAAAGGGCATTAGTGATTGTCAGCACCCATGTTGGTAATGCTGACCGTCTGCAGTGACAAAAGCTTCTGCTGCAACTTTTAGTCGTGCAGAGAAAGTTGGAGGAAATTGTCTGCTTTCTGATTTAAAGACAAAATAGAATGATGAGATAAATCCAGTAAAAAAAAACAAAAAAAAAACAATTTTTTTTTTCGTTAAAGCCCTAATTATTGTGTGTTACTGTTTAATTTTTAGGATGAATTTTTGGCGGTCTGTGTTTCTGGCTCTTTAAATTGCTTTAATTCCATGCTGCTGAGAGTTGTGCGGTGTGTTTTAGGGTTTGAGTGACTGACAGAAGGTGAAGTAAGAAGAAAAACTGAGACTTTCTTTCTGTTTTCTACCTCTTAAGTAACATGCCATCTCCTCTGCTCTCCTCCTCCAGCTGAGGACTGCCAGCTGCTCTCCCAGATTCCCAAAGTGCACTGCCTGAGGAATATCAGGAGAGAGGGTGAGTAGAAACACTGGGAAGTGGATGAATCTCTGCAAAATGGTCTAGTGCACTTTAAATGATGGGTATCTTGAGTGCATAAATGTAGTACACGTGCAAAGTTTATAAAAAACTAAATAATATTTGAGGAACAGATTGAACTTACTCTGACAAAAAGAGTGTTTATAGTTCGCCATTTACAATACAGAGCCTTGCAAAAGTACTCCTATGTCTCCTGTGATAGGCTACTTTCCAGGAAATCCCATTTCTTCCTGGTTGTGGCTATTAACGTTAGCAAAGCAACTTTTCCCTTTTCCCCATATTCAACAAAAAAAATTCAGAGAAGATTAGGAATTCTGCTTTTGTCCATTTTAATAAATTGATGCGAATAATTGATGACCATGTTGTTGTAAATTTAGATACAAAGAAACAGGCGTAGATCTGACGTAGAGACCCACAGCTCATAGACAGCTGTTAATGTCTCACCCCTCATTATGTCATGTGCTTAACACCCTATACACATGTACCATGAGTGCAAAAGGTAGTGGCACCATCATTCTTTCATGGGTGGATGGGAAGATGGGTTGAAATAAATACACAACAATCCTAACAGAAAACGTAAAGCGGCAGCAAAAGTTGTTAATTCACAGTGAGGATTCTCCTTCCAGCCGAACAATGACTCTAAACACACAACCAGAGCTGCAGTGGAATCTAGATCAAATCAGGATTGTTAGTGTTCATATGCAATTCAGACTTAGCCTGAGCTTAAAACATCAGTCAGCCTCTGGCTGCACTAAGCCAGCATTGATATACTTCAAAAGGCATGCCGCTTTAAATGCACTGGAAGGTGATTTTCTGGGCAAGATTAATGGAAACAGATGCTCTATTTTGGAAACTCTTTATTCTTTCACCTCTAACCTTCAAATAAAATCCCAATAAATTTGCTTGAAGCTTGTATCCTTCAGCACTGCATTCACAATGATCTCTTTATTACAAGTGTTCCAAAAACTACTAAGTATTGCTGACATAATTGTAATCTATTTGAAGCACTTCTTTTTTTTCATTTTCAAAGCTTTTATTTTATTTTGATTTTTGATTTATTAGATTTTGGATTATGGCTAGCATCTTTTTAGCACCATACACTACACATTAAAATTATATTTGCGAAATGCTAGATTATTAGAAAAGATAAGGAAGTGAAACAAGAGGAAATTTGAGTAAAGCTGACCAGTGTCCCACTGGAACTGAGGCTGAGAACTTATGGCCATTATGTTATTTAGGGAAATATGAAAGATAGTTGGTATATTCTATTTTAGTTTTTAAGTTAAGAAGACAAAATGAATGAAAATTAGATTTTAAGAACCCTGAGACAAAAAAGTAGAAAAATAGCTAATGATGTATAGAAGCTTAAAGGAATAGTACACCCAAAACATGATTAGCCTTCATTTTCTACTCACCCCCATGCTGAACAAAACTCTGGAGTACTTTTTTGATATCTCAAATGCATCTGGAGATCTGGGAGGCTTCTTGCTGTCTGCTGACATTCAAATAATGGAGGTCTATGGCGCCCGAGACAGAAAGGTCCATAAAAGTCCACAAAAACGTGTCAATATTCCTCCATACTGCTCGTCCAATGTATTCCAAGTGTCCTGAGTGGGTAGCATCCAGAATTTACTCGAAACGAAGTCATTTAGAACGTTTTAGAGCCTAAACAGTAGTGTATAGGATTTCCTAATAGCGCCCCCATGCGCGCTCACGATTCTACGGAAGCCGGCAGACCAAACCAGCGCATTCAGCTCGGCAAAGAACTCATGCTCTTCCTCAACACTGAAGTCCTCAGATTTTTCTTTCGTTGTTTCTTTCTTTGCACAGGTAAACAGCACATTTCTTCTTCTACGCTTGCATTATCGGCAGAGCAGACGTTGAATGCGCACTTTCTTCCGGTTTGGTCTGCCGGCTTCCGTAGAATCGTGAGCGCGCATGGGGGCGCTATTAGGAAATCCACACTACTGTTTAGGCTCTAAAACGTTCTAAATGACTTTGTTTCGAGTAAATTCTGGATGCTACCCACTCAGGACACTTGGATTACATTGGACGAGCAGTATGGAGGAATATTGACACGTTTTTGTGGACTTTTATGGACCTTTCTGTCTCGGGCGCCATAGACCTCCATTATTTGAATGTCAGCAGACAGCAAGAAGCCTCCCAGATCTCCAGATGCATTTGAGATATCAAAAAAGTACTCCAGAGTTTTGTTCAGCATGGGGGTGAGTAGAAAATGAAGGCTAATCATGTTTTGGGTGTACTATTCCTTTAAAGCAAACAGTTTAGGTGTCTGTTGATGTATTATGATAATACAGAGTCTCTGGTTACGGAAAGCAGAAAGGGTCACAGGTGGAGCGCTTTCAAGTGTATGGTGACTTTAAATTTAAATAAATTTTACACTGAAAAAAATGGAGTAAAATTTACTTAGAAAAAGCTAGGTAACTTTTCCCTCATAGAAATTATTTGTAACAGTGCTACAAACTGTGCCACCTATAGCTGACAAGGAACAATATTTTCTATTTCCAACATAAACTTGGTCAAACAAGGAAAAAATCAGTTTAATCCTAATGTCCAAGAACTTATTATTGCATCTGTTAAGTTGGGAACCTATTTAAATTGCTTTTTAAATGTTAAAATAAATATTTGGTAAGATGAATTAAATGTACTTGTCTTTTGATGGATATATATTTACAAATTATTTCTAAGTAACACGTTGAATAAAAGGTGTCATTTTGAAGTAAAGGTGTTTACATGGCTGTATGCAGTAGATTTAACATAAAAACCAAGTTAATATTTACAGGACCAAAAAGTCCCCCTTTTCAGTGTACGATATTTGTCCTAATGCATTTTGAACAACCCACCATAAACTCAATACATGTTGCCACTTCCTTAAAATTTCATTTGACATGCAAACAGCATTAAGCTACTTGAAGAAAAGTGTTCGACATCAGAATTTCAATAAAAAAATACACAAAGCATTCTGTAAAATTAAAAAACCACATATGCACCATATACTTTTAAAACATTCTAACATTACAAGGAAGTGATGTATTTAGATTAGCACTATAAATGTTTTTTTTTTTTTTTTTACTGTACTAGAGATTTGACAATACACATCTTCATTTCAAATTGCCACAGTCTGCTGCATTCACTCAGGTAAATAATCAGCCATAGAATATCTCCATTGAGGCGTCTTCTTTTATTGTTTTTGTTTTTAACGAAAGGGTTTATAAATGCTGTAGAGATTTATTGTATTGTATAGGAAAATAAGGAGATGAAATTACTGTCTAAAGCACTCCACACCAAAGAAATGCAGGAAGGTCCAGTAAAAGGTGAAAAATGAACAAACTGATAGCATTTACTGTACTTTGTTCTTTGCAAGGTTAAAGGATTTATTGACCATTTTCATAGCAGGGTAGTTATCTATTGGCACGGTTATGTTAGAAATTTGGACTGTAGGGTGAGAAGATTTAAATCCCTTTATTGTCCCAAAAATGGGGAAATTCACTCTTTGCATTTGACCCATCCCTTTGGGGAGCCCATAGTGCAGGCTGTGGGGATCAAACTAGGTACTAGCAACCTTCTCAGAGCACAAGCACACTGCTTTAACCTCTAGGCCAACACTCCATACAAGATACAGGTATAAACATTTTTTAGACAGGTGTCTTCTTCAGTTTTTCAGGTTAGATATACAGTTTTTAAAGCTGATCCGAGAGTGTTTGTATATAAGTCAAAGTAGCTCTTTTATTCCATTTTTATTTATTTTTTTATTTCGTCATTGTAGCATTGCTGTATGTTTTGGTCATTGTCCTGATAACAATTCCATTTTTATTCTTTTATTCCATTTTTATCAAAATCCTTCTAAAAAAAAAAAGAAAAAGAAAAAGAAACAAAAGGTAAAACTTTCTGCTGTAAACCTCTAAGCTTCCGCTAAGTTTAGAGCCAAAGAAGTTTCTATTTGCTGCCCTGGCTGCTGCTCACAGCAAACTAAGTATTTGTTCAGGCTTATGAAGAACATGCTGACACAGCAGCAGTGCGTCGGATTGGGGCCAACATTGTCCGACTGGCAGTTACAGTGAACCACATCAAGCTTATCTTTAAAATTTTCTTTTCTGCCAGTTCTAAAATCCAGGGCAGGGAATCTAAGCCTTGGGCAGGAGCTAAATCTTTCACAGTTTTTCTTACATAAAAATATTAAAAAAGGATTACCTTTTTTTTTACCACAGCAGGAGAAAAGACAAAAAAAGAACTGCATGACAGAGTTTTATCACATAACGTCATCTGGTTGGGAATTGATCTTGGCTTTAAATAGCTTTACACCTTCAGGCTTCATTGGCTTTCTCTCATTTAATGTGTCGCACAATGCTGGAGGTCAGCAAGCTCTGATGCAAGAACTGGATCAACATTAGTAACAGGCTAACACAACAAGACAACAAGGCTTTTTTCTGTGACTTATCCACCAGCTGGTGTCCACAATAGGGCTTTTGATTTAGGTTTTGGAGCAAAAATAGCATAGATTTAGTTTGTGTTTTGGTTTAAAACCTGTTTGTAGGTGATTTTCTTTGACTTTTCAGCCATTTGTCCAACAGGTATGTCTGACATATTTGATTTAGGATAACTAAGGACATTTGAACATTTTCAGATTCTGTCACAACATAAACACAAACATCTCAGTATTTTTTAATTGACCTTTTATCTGATGGACAAACACAACATATAACATAATTTTGCAGTAGAAAAAAAAATCCAAACATGAATATCTAATAAATACAAATAAAAAGGTGTTGCATAAACTTGAGTTTAGCTCTCCGGAGTAATGTTTTTGCAGACAGTCTTTTGCAGACAGTTGAAATCTTATCATGTATGTCTCCAGCAGCTCGGCATGTATAAGGAACCATTTCCATCATGGTGCCATTGCAATGCATGAATATACTTTCATTTATTCCACGTCATTGTAGCATTGCTGTATGTTTTGGTCATTGTCCTGATAACGAAAATCCACTTCAGCATTTCTACTGTTGATCGATTTAGCTACCTCTATCCTCCACTAAATGATTAGCACCTGCTCTATATCTGCTGCCAATAAAGATTCCAACATCACGATGACGGTTTAAACAGAAAAGAGTAGTAATAAAAATGTCTAAATCTTAATTTATTTGAATGAAATATTGATTTAGATTTTTTGTTTAAAAAAACCCCAGGTTTACAAGTTTGGGAGCCTCTGCCTTGGAGAATGGTGCTTTTCCCCCAGCTGATTGTTGGCTGCATCTTTACAAATAATGTCCAGCTGCTGCTCTCTGAAACAGTGGAGGCTCAGTGGTGCTTATTGCATTAAGAAATGTTGAAACACATGCATTACTACAACTAGTGAAAGTAGCTGTTGTGAAGTGCTCTGAAATAATAAACTCCAGAAACCAAGGCAAGAGTTCAGCACAAGATGACTGTTCTGATTGAATTACCTTTTTTCTCTGGACTCAGCAGGAAAACGTCCTTGCTGCTTGCCAATCAGCATTGAATCAGCGTTAGAGAGGGGGCTCAACACCTGATTAATGCCAACATACTCGTTAAAACCAGGCATGTTTTAGCACATACGGTATTTAAAGCTGTTTAATGGGTTCATTTATGAAGTTTGAGAAATGCATATTACCAATAATTTTACAAATTTACGGTGGAGGTTTAGCCTCCCTAGTATTCAATCGCCACTGATAGAAATCTATAAATAATGCCTTCTGTCTTTCGTCTTGTTTTCCCTATTTATGTGGGGATTATCTCTGGTTACTCGGTTTCCTCCCTGTAAAAACTTGAGGTTAATGGTTCATGGCTTTCTATATTTGGTGTGTGAAAACAATCTTATTTGACCTTTTTGTCTTTATGTTAACCTATGGACTGGTGACGTACTCCTCTGTGACCCTTTAAGTGGCTATAGACAGTGGAAGAAATGAACTACGTATAATCGCTGTGTACAGCAATGATGGATTCATAAATCTTATTGAAGCTTGCAGTCAGGCAGCAGTTTGATTATTAGTACACTTAGACTTAGGCTTTTTAAACTTGAGGTGTCATGCATTATGTGTCATTTGCAGGATTGATCCGATCTCGAGTGAGAGGAGCCAACACGGCCTCTGCCACTGTTCTGACCTTCCTGGACAGCCACTGTGAGGTCAACGCCGACTGGCTGCAGCCGATGATCCAGAGAGTCAAGGAGGTACGAGGACACAGATTCACTTGCTCCCGATCGGCAATCTTTAAATTTAAATACCCAATGCTACATATTTAGAGACTGTATTAAATTGACGGATATTTTAGACTCCTTAATTACCCTTTTTTAGTTTATATAAGTTAAGTAATTTAACTTATTAGAAAAAGAAGTTGGTAAAGTTTAGAATCTTGAAGCAAAGAGCTGGAGGATACCCTGTGCTAGAAGAAAAGCACAGCAGATACAAAACAAAGTCAGTGCTTATTCTTGCTCCTGGCAGTATGCTGGATCTTTTTATGATCAAAAACAGCCTTTGTTAATGCAGCCGACAGATTCTTCCAATTCAGTGCATCCTGAAAATGAAGTTATGCAGCCCACCGGGGACGCTGCTATCACATCTAATGCCAATGCTCATATTATACAGCGAAATACTAAACAAGACACATTTCATTATGACACGCAATCGATCTTTTTAATTTCATTGGAATCTCAAAGTGACCCTTTAAGGCTGTTTTGGCTGTGAGCCATCCTCGTCGCTGAGGTGCATGAAGCTGCCAGTTAAAGTTAAATTACTTCCTCTTCTAAATCTGAGACAAGGGGTTCTGGCATTATGATGGAGAGAGATCGATCCACTGAGTGAGACCATCATCACTCACTTATGAGTAGGATACTGTTTTTTTCTCATATGTCCACTGGCATTATTAACCTGCGAAGCGACTCGCTCTTTTCATCTTCCTTTCAGTTATTTTCTCTCCTGTATGAGTAATTACATCCTTTTCTAGATATGGCAGCCATGAACTTTTTAGAAATGATAAGGCGATAAAAAACAATTTCTCTTTAACCACAAATACAACGAAAAATGTCGACTTTTCAGCTGTTTAATGGTGAAAATAGGTAGATATGTACTGATCCCACACATGATCAGAAAATAAACACTTTCTGCAAACTTTCTGTGCTGTAAACAGAAGCATACAAAACAATGCTTCCATTGTGTTAAGTTGCAGGAAACATGATTCTGTGTTTACGTTGTTTGCTTTTGGTAAACTCATATTTGGCTTTGGGCTGCTGTGACTCATTCATCCTTCATTGCAGCCCTTTCAGTCCGGCATTCATGAGAGCTCAGTGATAATTCACCTCATCCTCATCTTTGCTCCATCTGGCTCTGAAGTCGTTTATTTTCCCTGAGATTAAAGCTTTTGGCTGAAAGCAGAATCTGAGACCCATTGTTCATTTCCACCCAGTGACCACTATTAATTATTAATTCACCACAACCACTTAAACAAGTTTGATTTAATTAAATGTCAAACATTAATAATAACCCACCTCGAGTTATGCGATTGTTGCAGTCTCTCTTCATAGTTTTATTTTGATTTAATGCAGTGAAGAATCATTTCAAAGCTTAAAATTAAATTTGCAGACAAATAAGTTTTCATTTGTTCCTTCTGATTAATTTGATGCCTCAAACCATCTGTTTGGGAAGATTAATAACAATCCTTATTTAATTATGCAGCATCGTAATTTAATTTTATCCAACATATCCTCCATCCATCTTCAGCTCTGCCATGTTTTCCAGACTCACTTGGGAGGTGTTTTATAATTCAGTCTAAATGTATTTTCATTTTAGCTTGAAGGAGCAAACTGATAAGGACACTATGAGGTATCATTTGATGAAAAAGAGGAGAGCTTTAAACAGCCTTTTGTAATGATAATGTGTGTTTATAAAGACTGATGCAATCCTAAAGTGTTTTTTATTACTGCGGTGTAATTGTGCATGTATTCATACAAGCTAGCACCACCATATATAGAGTTGTATACGTCTTGTTTTCACATCAGTTACGCCCAGAAACATAAACTATAGGGTGCAAACAGTTTTCTAATTAGCTGTATTTACTATTAGGATCATTTTACCTTTACAGCAGTAGGTAGTCTAACATTTTGCAGATGTGTCATGCTTTTTTTTTTTTCCTATCGGGTTTTACAGCAAATCTCTGTGGAACTGATAAAAACCTTGAACTAATTCAGGCCTGCATTCATTCTGGTACAGAATATTGAGGCATAAATTGAAGAGAATGTCCTTTATGTTTGTTGTCCGATTTGATATGTGTTAATTTCTCAAGGTTTATCTTTGTCATCTCTTTCTATCGTTCCTTCCAGGACCATACACGAGTGGTGAGCCCCATTATTGATGTGATCAGCCTGGATAACTTTGCTTACTTGGCTGCGTCTGCTGACTTAAGAGGAGGTCAGAACCCATCATGAAAAAACAGACACAACTCAAACACAACCCTTTATGCTATAGTGCCAAAACAATCGGATGGCCTCTCCAAATCATGCTGAGCAGATTTTCCATTGTTTTCCATGAGCCCAGATATTTAAGCTGCAGTAGCAACACATTCACACTGCTTTCAAAAACAGTGGTTAAAGTATGGCAATTAAAGAACAGGACCAGGAGAAGACCACTTATGCAACAAGTCCTTTCATTAAATTTTCCTTGCTAAAAATATTTTCTGAAGCTACAGTTTAGCTTTGGCAATTGTTACAAAATGTACCCGAAATACTCTGTATATGGAAGTCACCTCAGCTTCCATTCTACCAAAGTTCATGAAGTCTACAGATAAACTCAGTATTAGTCTGTATTAGTCTGTATCTCAGTATTAGTCTGTAAATATCTTCCTTGTATTGATTTAAAGCAGTGCATTTGGTAATTCACCCACTCACAACTCAATGTGATTGTGGTCAGTGTTTGTCTTCCAGAGACTGGGTATATGGTGTGTTCCAGTATTCCTCAGAAATAGAAAATTCCAACTTCCACGTCATAAATTTAAACTTAACCGAACCAAAAAGTCAGAAAGTCTGTGCAACAGGATGGTATTCCACTTTCGCATTCACGATGGATGCTAATCGCATCAATAGTGATTAAACCTTCCTACTTTAACCATTTGTAGCATTTCTTTCATATGTATGCAGGATTAATGCTGTTTATCAATGTTTACTTGTATGTTTTTAAAAGACAATATGTTTAAAAGCTGTCGATATGCACTCATTAGAATATCAAATTTTTATCATTATGTCTGTAACAGTGGACCATATAAAAAAACAATGGTCTACAAGCTGAAAACTGGAACATCTCGGAGATTACTGCACATTGGTGATTTAATATTTTATGAGTCTGCTAAACCAGCCTGGAAATGGCCGCTTTAAGTGTAGCAGCATCACATAAAGCTAGAAAAAAAGTGTGGAGGTATATGAATCCTGTGCAGAGTGTTGACCTCAATCTGACATGAGCACCTTTGGCCTAAATTAGACTGTAACAGAAGCCGATACGTCCAACATCAGTGTTTAACCTTACAAATAGATGATCACAAAAATCTCAATGAAGACACTGAAATAGATGAATTAGATATATGTGTAGTTTTCACTGAATAAATGAGTTTATAAACTGTTTGGTTTACTGAAAATTATTACAGATGAGGATATAAACCACGATTGATCATGTTAATCAGCTTTGCTTTAGCTTGTATTTGTCTACCTGGACCCAACGAGATGAAATTATAGACAATATTAGCAAAACTACAGTACCTGTTTTTAATCTAGTTTGTTTTTAGTTGCTTCTTGCTTTCCTCATAATGTTGTTTTCATGTCAGGATTCGACTGGAGTCTCCACTTCAAATGGGAGCAGATTCCCATCGAGCAGAAAATGGCGAGAAGCGATCCCACACAACCCATAAGGTACCTTAACACTGCCCTTAGTTATACTCACTTCTAGCCCTTAAACATCAAGGTTTTTAATTATCTTAACAAATTTGCTCACTTTTTTAATCTTATTGTGAATAAATAGAAAAATAAATCAGGTAAGAATCATTACTTGAAAGTTTAATGTTTCACTGAGATGAATTAGTATTTAATTTCTTACAGACCCAGAACTGGAGCTTCTATGGATTAGTTTAACTTCCCATGTTAAAACAACAACAAAGTTAATATTATTATTATTATCCAGTTACAGAGAATATGTTTAGTACTTTGCTTTCAAATGATGTTGGGATACTTTTGTGCTTTGATAAAAGATATTCAGTTACTCATATTTTTCAGACAGAAGGTTCAGTCACAAAAAGCTTATCAAATCTATACGGAGTAATTTTTGTTCTATTATTTTTATAAGCAAAAAATATTATTTAGAGTTTAATTTGAAATAAAAAGAACTTGTTTCGTAAAAGGGGGACTTGAAAAATTCTAATCTAGAAATTTAACTTTCAGAATTAATTATTATATGAAAGTAACTTTTTTTTTTATTGCTATAGTTTTTTCTTTTCCTTTTTTTTCCACATTTATTTTTTTCAATTCTTTACAAAGTTTGTAATTCATTTTTTTTATCTCTCTTTTTCAAATTGAGTTTGACAAATTTCATTCCTTTAAATTAACTTATGCCGATCAATCTCAGATAAACAACTTAAGTCATTAGACTTAAATGCACAACTTGCACAATTTTGTCCATGGTATTAACATCTCTTACTTTTCCCAGGAGGTTCATAAGTGCAATGAAGGCCTCTTGTAAACTGTCAAGCATGTAGCAGATTGCTGCTCTGGACTATTCATTCTGCCATTATCTTTGAGAAGAAACCGTCTCTCTGCATCAGTTTAGGAAAGCTTGCTCAACCATTTAAAGTCACTCAATTCACAGAGAGAAAGAATATTATAAAGTAAAAAACTATGCTAGTAGGCTGCCAGTGAAGTCTATCCAAGTCAGTATGAGGTCATGCAACAAAATACAAAAAAGCCCCAAAACTTAGACATCTGAGTGTGCATGAGGGTTATTTAACAAGGTAATTTAATCAGAAAAAGACTGACTAAGTAGGGCGTTTTTGGCAGACCTCTGTTTGTTTAAAAGCTTTTTGGCAGCAGCACCTCATTGAATTTCCCAAACCAAGCTGATGATCGGGCGTCTTTTCTGCAGCAGGACTTGGGCAGCTTGCATTGAAATGGCTGACTAAAGGCCAATAAATGTCTAATAGCTTCAAATCCCAATTCCAACCTGTCTTAAAATGATTTTCAAACAGAGGATCAGCAAATGCCAACAAATCTTAGAGAACAGGAGCAGTATTGTATATAGGTGGGGGTCAAAATACCTCCACAATGATGCAGAAAGTGGTACGGTCCAAGAGAAGGCGATTACTTTTAGGCACAGACGCAGCTAGTAATGCTCCAACTAACTGTTTTATACTGCTTCTGCATTGGAGGTCATTTATTGTTTTTCATTGGAAAACCGTTTTATTTGTAAATGATGTAGATGGAGAACCAGAGGCACAGTGTAACATACTGTATTATCTAACATTAGGTAAGGAACAGATCGTTTTTTTTACACAATTTATACAACGCCAAGAAAAGAACTTCAATGTATTTTATTCTTTTTAACGTGACTGCCCAATGCAAAGTATTGCCCCTTTACCCAGAAATCCCTAAGCTGCTTTGTGACTAAATTAGTCGAGTTGTGTATAATATGATCTCGGTAAGCCGTTCTGTGAAAGCTAGTGTTTTTTTATACTCATAGTTAATAAACAGCATCATGAAGAGCAACGGAGGCAGCAGGATTGTCAGGGCAGACCTTTTGAAGATGTTAGAAGCAGTTAGTTTATAATACAATATTCTTTTATCATTTTTATGGAATTAAAAGATTATGGCACAATTCACGAGGATGTGACTTTCCACCTAAACTGAAAACCATAAAAGAACATTCAACAGGTAGGCAGCCTCTGTAGGAGCTGCAGAGACTTGTAGCTCTTGGCCCCTCTGGATGATTGGCAAGAGGATACTATTAAAAGGAAGCCTTAAGAATATAAAAAAGATGCTTGAAACACTAACCCACACTGTGCTACATGGTAATGTTAGCATCATGCTGCATTGAGAATTTTCCTGCACAAAATGAAAAGGTTAGTTGGTGCAAAGCTATGGATAGAGGTAAACAGGTCAGTTACATAAGAAAAGCAGGTAGAGGCTTCAAATGAGTAAGAGTGAGCCAGAGAATCAAATTCCAGCAGAGCCTCATCCCTAAAGCATGCAGCCAGAGTTGTGATGAAATGCGTCAGATTGTCCTAGTCAAAGGCAGACCCAAATTTCTATAACAACCCATTGCACCACTGAAAATTGCTTCTCCAATCTGATCTCTATCTTACCTGGAGTTGTAATTGGAGATTAAACAATACACTTTTTTTTTTAAGGCGGATGCAGATACAATTATTCTTACAGCAGTCTTTGATCCTCAAAAACTACTGACGATTTCTGGGGGGCCGATTTTTCAAAATCACTGTTTTCCTCGACAGGTTGTTACACAGGTTTCAATCTAGACAAAAAAGAAATATTATCAAATCAAACGAAATATTGGATAGCAAGTAGAGGGAGTGGCAATTCATGTGCTTCACATGATCACAAGGCATGGCTGCTGAATGCAATCACAAATCGGTGAAAACAAAGAAGGATAGGTTACTGCTAATGTAAGACCAAGTTATCGGCTGGCCGGTGTATCCATCTACCTCTAGCTGTCATTGGAGCAATACTGTTTTAAGAACTAGTCATCAAGGAAAACTGAGGACAAATGCACACCACACTCTATTATACCCGCTAAAAGATTTAATATATATATATATATATATATATATATATATATATATATATATATATATATATACTATTCTTCTCCATGCAGTACTTTGTCTTGTTCTACCTCATTAAACAAAACTAATTGAAAAACTTTTAAATTGTGGTTTTAGCATTTGAAAATGTTGAAAATTTCATTAAAAGTAAATTTCTAAAACACCTAATTAAAGTTACTGGAAGTGAAAACTTCTCTCTTTTCTTCAGGACTCCTGTCATTGCGGGAGGGATCTTCGTCATGGACAAGAGCTGGTTCAACCATCTGGGCCAGTATGACACCCACATGGATATCTGGGGCGGTGAGAACTTTGGTGAGTGATCTGATGTTTTCAAAGCCTTCTGCAGCCCAATATTAATGTCAGCCATCCCTATTTATGTTGAATGTTGAACACTGCAGAGCAAATAAAGTTAAAACAAAAGTTTATTTTAGCTTTTGCTAAATTCCTACAATAATCTGCTTATTACATTAATAAAAAAGTTTCTTATTGTATACATTGATGATCATGATGTCATGTGCCATGTCTTTTTATTATATTCTGCTGGTGCTAAAGGTTCATTTTATAGCTTGGAAATTTTCCAAAACCCCAAATTTCATCTTCTGTTGCTGTTGGACGTTTGGTGGATCTTTTGAATTAAAGAACCAACATAGTCTTGATAGATGATCTGTTTTTAGTGCTGAATGCTAGATTAGATGTTGACAAAAAACAAAAAAGTATTGTAAATTTTACAAACTTGATCCTTAGTTTGCTCCTTGTTCTGCGTCCTTTGTTCTGCCCGTCGTTTTCTCTCATCAGACTCTTCTCAGGCATTTTAGATGAAGAACAGTTTGTTTTTTTATCTTTTAGAGGAGAATATTCCAAAACAAAGATACTGAGTCTACCAGGGAGGCAGATGTTTAGCCTGTAGTTACCAACATGGACTGAAATGTTAAAGGAATGAATGGTTTGTTACACTTTATCAAGCAGAAAACATCATTACCTATACAAAATAACTTAAAGTGAAATGAACTGTTTATATCCCGAGGTAAAAGACAAAACCTTTTTGGGGAAGGAATAGGCTGAAAGTTTTCAGGAAAAACTCAGTGTAAAGTCAGCAGAAATGTCAGATTTCTGATGGGATTTTAACGCTACTATACCATGCGCATAAATTAGAAGTGTTATAATGCTACAATTATTTTAAAAAATCTATATACGCCTTTTATTCTTCATTTAATGGCTACTTATATATTTGCTGCAACGATTTAAATGATTTGCTTAAATTTCTAAAGGTTCATTTGAATTTGGAAAAGGAAAAAAATATAAATTGTAAGGTTTTTGCATCTGGCGTCCATAAAATGTGGCTCGGAAATTCAGTCAGATGAACCCATTAGGCATAGTTGTTCAGTTAGATAAATAGATAAACCGGATCAGATGCGAAACAGTCTTCAGCTTCATCCTGTCGTTTCACAGAGCTCTCGTTCCGAGTGTGGATGTGCGGAGGAAGTCTAGAAATCCTTCCCTGCAGCCGCGTTGGTCACGTGTTCAGGAAACGTCACCCTTACGACTTCCCAGAGGGCAACGCTCTTACCTACATCAAGTGAGTGTGGGATCTGCTAACAGGCTTAATATTTATATAAATACTGCATGTCAGAGACAGAGCCTGGTGTCGTCTCATACATTTTAACTTCTGACACACTTTACCAGAGGTTTAATGAAAGAGGAGCTATAAAAACCCAAAGCAGCTAAATTGTTTATTCCTCAGTTTGAATGTTTTTGTTCTATAAGTTTACTAGGATTGAAAAGCGAAGAGGAAACAATAAATCTTTAAACTGTTGGAGGAATGAACAATGATTTAAAATTTGATCAATTGATTGGTCTATAAATGATTAAGTTGTGGTAAAGTAAAATGAGAATGTTTTGATCTCTTAAAAACCCTTTACCCCTTCAATAATAGATTTTTGTGTCATTTGGTGTTTTTTTTTAAGTTTGACTGCTGATTTAGTTTTGTTTTTATAATCTAGACCTACAGTAGGTCTGCCAGAGAAATCCGCTGTTTACCAGAATCACAGAATTTCCATCTTGACCAACCCTTTTCAGTAAAAGCAGCTTTATTTGATGCTAATGAGTCGAGCTACAGTAAAAGCAACATGCTGTGGTCGTCATCCTTTTGCTGAGCTTCTACAAAAAAAAAAAAAAACAGTTTAAAATGTGGGCTCCAATGTGAGCTTAAAAAAATAACCAAAAAGAAGCTAACAGGGAGGCTCAAACAGAGTTATCACAAGTATTAACGTATATCACTCTTGTGGAAGTATAATTTTTACCTTTTAAAAACACTTGTAGAAGTTTAGTATCAACTTAATCTTTTTACTCAATTAAAAGTGTAAAAGTGCAATTTTTAAAACTACTTAAAGTATAAAACTAAAAGTAATACAGGAAAAAATGTTAAGGACAGATACTTTAAACCATCATACTGGTTACTGCTCTACCCTATTAAAGAACCATGATAACATGCTTATACTTAATTCTCTTAGTTTTATAACTAATGGTAGGACTGTCAAATTTAACTTTCCATCATCTTGAAAAACTATTTATTTTGGTATCTGGCAAACAACCAGTTGGTGCAGTACAGAGTCCAACCACAAAGAAATTGTCTGGATGTAACAAACTATTTTGATGGTTTTTATTGTTTGCAAATACCAACAGGCCGTAACAAAAAGGAGATTAAATTAAACAAAAATAAGGAGTCTATTTTTCAAATGTATGGTGTAAAAAGTAGACATCATAATTACTAAAATCAGTATCCGCCTTTAGAGAATACACACAGAGACTTGCATTTCTCAGTTAAAGAATACAAAAATTATTTGAAATGTGAAGTCTGTAAAATCCTAAAATGGCCGCTCCCTCATGGCTGCATTTGTACATCCTTTAATATTGAATGGGAACTAGAAATAGATGGACTATTGCATATTTTGATGTAAACTTTGATTAATCAAAAACCAGATTAGGTGGGTTAAAGCTAAATTTAATATTTATAAGAAATTTGTCACAGCAACTTGTAATCTGTACATTACTGTTCTTAAAGCATGATTTAAAGACATGTTCTAACTTTCTTTCAT
The DNA here is from genome assembly GCF_016077235.1 of Cyprinodon tularosa. Classification (NCBI taxonomy): domain Eukaryota; kingdom Metazoa; phylum Chordata; class Actinopteri; order Cyprinodontiformes; family Cyprinodontidae; genus Cyprinodon; species Cyprinodon tularosa. The sequence continues at coordinate 798,293 of NW_024039228.1, read as the reverse complement.
GATGCTAAAATAAACTTAAATGAAATGTTTATTTATTCTTCATTTTATTTATTTATTTATTTATTTTTTAAATGTGATGAAGTGTGACAGAAACCTCTTGGTGCTCATACCAAACTCTTAAAACAATAAAAAATTAGGAAGCTCACATTATGAAAAAAAATTCACTCGAGACAGAAAATAGAAAAGAAAGAAATTTTCAAAGTATGTTAAAGTGGAATACAGTTTTTTATTGGCAAGGACACTTTGCCAATAAAAGTTTTTCCCTGTAAATTTGTCAGTAAAATTTAGACAAAACTGAAAAAAAAATGTGTTAGATCTGCAAAGATGATTCGCTTTTTCTCTACTCAGAGGCGCTTAACATTAATTAGCTTTATAAAAGTTTCATGCTACATTATGCAACTGCTTTGTCTGCGCTGATGAAGAATCACCTCTGCATGCATAAGGCTTTTGGTGGCCTGTTCTAATGGCTGCTCTACCTACACTCTGATTAATTGATCTACTGTTATTTAAACTATTTGACCAGTTGGGAACATTAAAGAGCATTGAAATGTTCAAGTGACCATTCTCGGATGGTCAGTTGAGAAATAAACAAGGGGAAAGAGAATAGAGTAATATTTAAAAAGTAGGAAGGTAGACTTTAAACACCTATACTGCATAGAAGTAGACAGAAGACAGGAGTTTTGGTATAATTAAGAGAGTTCCCTTGTTTTGCATATTTAAAAAGCAGTAAAAAAAAAACAATATATATGCAAATTATTTGAATATAAAATATATATTTATGACCTCTTAAAATCTGAAATCACCCCAAAAATGTGGATCTGTGTATTGCTACTTTTAATTTGAAATCTTTTTTTCTTTTTTCCATAAAGATCAAGTTGCTAAAATTGCCCAAAATCCAAAGCCTTAAAGCATTGCTTTTTCTCCAAAGCAGTTTTTAATATCTGGAGGCTTTTCTGTGCAACATGGTTATTAGAGCTGACTGCAGGAACCCCAGCAGCACTGTAATCACAGCACATAAGCAGGTGTCCTGTCTGTGTCTATGCAGGAACACCCGACGGGCTGCGGAGGTGTGGATGGATGAATATAAACAGTACTACTACTCCGCAAGGCCGTCTGCTCAGGGAAAGGCTTTTGGCAGGTTTGTCTCTTAGAATTATACCTTCTCAATGTTTACATGATACAGCATGGAGACAGTAGCCCAAAAATAGGACTAGGAATGTTTCACACTGCTATAAATCTATTTTATAATAAGCAATTATGAAGTATTTATCGATATATATATACAGTTATTCTGGGTAAATTCACCAGTTACTTCTGTTATGAGCTATTTCTGCATATTATTAATGATTGTAACAGATATGTTCATTTAACTGTTTGATAATGTTAGAAGCAAAACCAGCAACTTATATTAACACAGAACACTTTCTGTTTTCTGATACTTTTCGTTTTTTGTCTCTCAAACTGTCTGTCTTCTCCACAATTGCCCATGTTTTTCTTTTTTCTTTGGGTCTTCTCTTTCGGTTTTGCTTATTTTCTCTTCTTGCAGCATTGCAGATCGCCTGACACTGCGGCGGAAACTGAATTGCAAACCTTTCCGTTGGTACATGGAGAACGTGTATCCGGAGCTGAGGTGGGCGGATTTAGCAAAAAGAGGCTTTTCTGTTGGCTGCACTCGATTTTGTTTGGGGGAAAAATCAGTTGAGATAAAAGAAATAGGCGTACTAAGTACGAGGTACATTCTTTTTTTTTTTAAAGATTCTGAGAGCTGTAAAAAAAATAAAATCTGCATTGGAAATAAAAATGGTAGGTTTTTGGAAGCTTGCAGGCTGTGGACTGACTTGGACCAGAACTGAGAGAAAAGAGATGGAGGAAATGATGTGAAATGAAGTTTTTCACTAGGATTATAGGTTATGATTAAATGTGACTTTGAAACAAATCTATATAGCATCTGATTAAAAAAGAACTCTCATACATGTACATTGAGCACAGTGAATGTCATCTCAACACATCCAATTTTGTGGTTTAGGATCAATATTTACAGTTTTATAAAGTTTTTGTCACATTATAACACTAAACCTCAATTTACTCTTATTTAAAGATAGGCTTCCATCATTTTGCAGTTAATTAAAAACATATACTGCTTTGAAATATGCATAAATATTTAAACCTAAGAAGAGGAATTTCCTCCATAATTAAATACATTTCTTCTAAACTTAACTGATTTCAAATGTCATTCCATCAAGACTTTAAACTGATGTGTTTCTGGACTATGTGCTCTAAACAACTGATGTGCGTATATACAGTATGTCTAGACGAGCCTGCTGTAATAAGACACAGTACTTGTGGAGAGATGCAATTACCCGTTACAGCTACCCATCACTGCAGTCAATCTGCTCTTTTATTGTTTGTAATAAGATCGTTTCATCCACCTCCCTCCTCTCCTTTGATTTCCTCAGGGTTCCTGAGCAGGAAGCCGTGTCCAGTGTGCTGAAACAAGGCGGTTTGTGTCTGGAGACCCGTGGGAGGGAAGGCCTGGGACTGGCAGAGTGCATGGGAGCCGGAACCAACAGGCCGCAGTCACAGGTCAGAGGACTGTAAATAACACAGTCTCATGTTTGACAAATACTGTCTCTTCAGTTTGGAAGATTTTCAAATGAACACATACACATAGATCAAGTGGGATCAAAGAAAATTATATTAATCAAAGGTTTTTGGTTCTTCCTGAGTGAGGATTGTTTACAGACTTATATTTTTAGGGTGTTTTTTGTTTTGTTTTTCCTGATTCTCCATACAAAATCCAGTTTGGTTGTTGGGTCTTTTATTTTGCTCTGTGTAAGAATCTTAATCTCATTTGAATTGTACCACTGAAGTAAAATAACAAATACAGAGGCTTCAGTTTCATTAGAAAATACATATTTTAAAATGAGTGTTATAATATAGAACATAGATTGATTTGCAACTTTTATTTGCTTTTTGGTTTGAATACCTAAGTTCAGAAGTACGGTAATATTTCCCCAAAAACTGAAGCGGACAGCGTCCACATTTTCCAATGCTTTCTGGCTTTGCAGAAATGGGAGCTGGCGGAGCCACTGATCCGGCAGCAGGACCTGTGCCTGGCCATTTCTGCCTTCACAGCGGGGTCAAAGGTCAGGATGGAGCCCTGCAACTCAAAGGAGCCCAGACAGGTAAGAGGATGACATTTTAGTCATATTTCCTGCTCTGAACACATTAAAAACTAAGCTAAAAAGGAGAATTTCATCAGACTGTTATCAGTTTATGATTTTAAGCAAGACAATATTAAATATTTTCTATCAATTCCATCCCTAAATGGTTACAACAAATAAATAAATAATAATTGAAAGCTTTCAGTTGAACAAGTTAAAGTCTGGACTCCAATCAGATCCCACACAAATCCTAAATATGGTTAAATTAAAATACATTTAAAAAAAAATATTACTTTACTATATAGGATCACCTATTTTTATTGTATTTTCCCTTAATAAATTAGATCATTTTAATTGTGTTTGCATAGTTTAGCTTTGACTGATATAAAAAGAAAGGGGGAAACAGTTTTTTAGGGCGGTGCATTTCCCAAAAGAGGCACTGCCGTACAAAACATCATAACCCTTTAATATGCAGAAACATACTGTATTTTTCTAATCAAATTAAATATTTGGATGCATTTTATGATCTATTTATTTATCTCCTACACTGTTTACATTGATCACTGCTGCATTTTATGGAATGGAAATGTTCTGAAAGCTGTACAAAACAAAATTTCGTTTTGCATACGCTCTATGTATACAAAATGACAATAAAAGTTGTCGAAGTCTATATTCTTAAACAAGGCTTTTAAGAGTGAGGAGATTAGAGGTAGTTTGAGTGCAGATATGCAGTCACCAGAGGAGCTGTATGTGACCCTGAGTGGCCTTATTCCACTAATGCAGATCCTGGCAGCCTTCTGTTATGGATGCAGCAGCTGAACACGCTCCCTAAACCCTCCACCTCCCTCTTCTTTCTTCCTCATCTTCCTTGTTGTAAATGTAGAATTCTACCTTCCAACGTGCACAGATGGTTTGCTCTGGAGGAGTTTGCTCTTACTCGGCCTGTCATTTTCCTTTCAGTCTTTTTGGATCTTGTGCTTCAACGATCAAACACTTACTGCTGATGAAGACGTTTGGCATCTTTGTTTCACTTATTCCCCAAGAAGGGGGAAAAAATTGTCTTCTTGACTGCAACTGATCTTTTCCTGTACAATAGTGGACATGTCATCCATCATCAGGATTACTCAGGCTTTTCCTTAATCTCTCTTTTGGAAAACAGTCTGGAACTTTTATGGGGGTTTTTTAACTGGTAATATTTTTTAGACAGTTTCTCTTTTATGAATACTGTTTTTGTTTTAAAGTTTGTCAATGAAATAGATTTTATTGTGCACAGAAGCCAATAGACCCCTTCCACTTATTGGTCAGCTTCTTAATTCCAAAGTGCATCATTCTCAAGTGATTTTTTAAGTGATTTTGTTTTTTCTTACTCCCTCAATGCTCTGCAGCCCCTATGTTTGAGCAATTCCTAAGAAATACCGTTATGTTTAAGAAGTCTCTTCACAGAGACTTGTGAAATCAAAACTGTGAGTTACTAAAGTAAACACACCCCCTCAAACCCTTTATCATTTTTGCATTTTAAAAACACAAATTTAGTAAAGTTGTATAGTATTATAAAGAAAAATTAGTAAACTGTTAACAGCATTTTGTGTGGGAGGTCCTCCAAGTCTTCCTTGGCGACTTTTTTGCATCTAAAAACTGAGCATTCTTAGTATCTGTTTGTCTCTAGACTCTGTAAACTTTACATTTTTAAGCCTTCTCACAGATTCCCAAAAAAAAAAAAACCTAAGATCTGGACCAAGACTTGGTCATTTAAATGCATGACGCATGAATCTGCTTTGATGTAAACCATCCACACTAGCTCAGGTGGTAGTTAGGACTGACTGGCTGAAGGATGAACTCATCCTCAGTCTCTAGTCATCTGCAGCTCCTAATGGGGTTTTCTATTTCAAAATGACCAATTTATCTTTCATCGTTCTGCTACACTTCTTACCCATCCCACAGCATGATTCTACCACCACTATGTTTTACAGTGGGAGCAATGCATATTGATGGTGTATAGAGTTAATGCTCCAACATATAATATCAGGCAAAAGCTTTAATTTTAGTCCCTTTCATGGGTTTGCTGAGGCCCTTTGAAGTTGTTGAAATGCTTTTGGTTTTGCTTCAACAGTAGTTTTTAAAAAGGCAAAAATTTGTTGAGGCAATGCTAAAACTTTCATCCTGTAGATCCTCCCAGCTGAGTGTTGAGTCTCCACAGCTGCTCCTGAGTAATTATTGTCTCTCCTTATCCTGCTAGTCTGTTAGATGCTCTTGATAGATTTGAAGTTTTGTCATTTTCTACCCCATAAATAAAACCTAAACCATCTTGTGAATTTAAACAAACTGTGTATTTGTGACAGAAAAGAATGAAGTGCCTGAAAATCCTATCATTTTCAGTTGCTTATGTGTGTTCTGGTTCATCTTTTGATTTTCAAATCCTCAACAATGTCTGCATCCTTTTTTTTAAAACACACTGTGCAAGTGAATTTTAAGCACCACCAAATTATTTATTGATAAACAAAAAACTTTAAAACAGATTTGATTACAAATATAATGCAGTTTATGTCATTCTACATGCATCATCCCCAAACCTGCAGTGCATGCTTGTCCCTCCATGTTTCATCACTCTGAAGAGTTCATTTTAATCTCTGGTTGTTCTGTCCAAGCATGCCTGCTCCTCCAGGCACTAACTGGCCCCACCCCCTGCAGCAATGCATATTTACTCTCAGTGACACATATACACAGAGACACTTTCTCAGGGATTTGAAGATCAGCCCCTCTCTCGGCTGCAGACTTCCTCCATGTGACTCCATAAATCTGTTCTTAACACCCTTCATGCCTCGAGTTCAGCAGCTCTATCCACTTATCGATTGAGCTAAAAAAAGGAAATGGACGGAGTGTCCTTTGTTGTCTCTGAGCAGCCGGCACATAAGAAACAGTGTCTCGCTGTCTGCAGCTGCTCTACAGCTTTACATGCATCTTACAGACTTAAGATTAAATGCTGAATACTCTAGATTTTAAAGAAAATCAATGCAAAATCCAGCTGTTCAGTAATATCACAGTTCTGGTACATGGTGTTGGTTTAATTCGGTTAAATATGTTTAAAAAATGACTTGAAATAAATTAATCTGTTATAACAGTAGCCTTGTTTACATACAATAAAAGTCAGGTCCTATTTTTTTTAATAAGTGGGGAAAACCAGTGTTAAGAAATAACTATCTAAAAATTATTACTAGCGGAAAAATGTTGATAACATTCTGTCAATAATTTATGGAACCTCCTATCGCTCACCTCACAGGTTTTCTATTGAATTTAGTGTTTCATTGATCTTTTCCATGTTTATTTGGCCGTATAGTTGCTGAAAGACCCACTAGACACCCATACATTCAATTTCTAGCACTTGTTCGTCAGTTACACAACATAACCCTGCATGTACACTCACTCCTAAAGGCACAGATATGTTTTTTTTTTTAACTGTGGGAGAAAGCCAGAGTTCCCAGAGAACCTACACATGCACACTATGCAAAGGCGAACTCCATGCAGAAAAGACCTCAGACGGTAGATTGAACTAGAATTTTTATCCTTTTAATAAGCATACTAAATGCACTCGTTTAGGAGAATGCTGATTTTTTTTTTAACCTTTATTTCTCATCAAAATATTAGAATTTGTGAAAAATAACCCATTGTAATAATTATTATTCCAATTAATGTAGAACACACACTAGTTGAAACATTTAAAACATTTTGTGGATTATTCTCAGTACGTAGCAGTTATTTAAATGTATCACAGGTAGGATATCTATGCGAGGTATTATGGAGTAGTGTAATAAAAAAAGAATAAAAAAATGTTTTAATCTATTAATTATTTTGTTCCTTTTATTTAAAAGTGTGCATTGTAACGAGCAAAAACATCCTGATGTTTACAGTGTTGTGTTGCTAATACATAAAACACAATTAGTCATTAATTCATGATTAAAATTGGCCCGACTGATTCTGGCTCTTTCACTGGTTTCAGTTTTTTTTTATTTTATTAATTATTATATCTCTGAACAATAGATTTTCAATTGTGATTTATTTGTAATACATGAGACCAAGTCAGCTTCAGTTTGATCTGCTTATTAAACTAGCAGATAAATATAATAAATAGAGGAATATCAGTGACGGACTTCAGTGCTTTATCTACACCAACAGGAGCATTTGATTGTAATGTATTTTCTGCATATTTCCAGCTTTTAAACTTTATAATACTTCTCAGGAATTACAGTTCTGGTCAGAATTTTCCAGTAGCATTTCCAATTTTTGAAATTTTGGGAAATTTTTAATAATACATAAACAAATGTAAATGAAATAGATTTAATGGAAACACAAATAGTATGCATAAGACAGAATTTGTTTTGGATCCTTAAAGGAAGCAGCCGAGAAACCTGCAATTTTCTAAAGACACTAACAGACTTTTGGCATTATTTAGCCACTTCTCTTGTCTGAATTGGGAGAGTTAAATTACATCAATTGCCATGGCAACAGCTAATGGGGGATCCTTAATAAAATTATAAAATTACAAATTACAAAAATAGTTTTTTGAGGACTTATAGCATAGTCCATACATTTTTATTAGGGTAAATGGCATAGCCATCCCTAAAAGCTGGATGCTATCCTCTTTCTCTATTTTAGAACCAGTTTTAATGTATTAATTGTTCAGTTTAAACATCAAACCATGTCCAAATCTTACTAATCAGTCACACTAAGATAAAAAAAAATGTGTTTGCATTGATCAGGAATCATAAACAAAACAATGCTGGGACATTAGAATTACCGTCCACAGTTAGGCCAGTTTAACAACAGTGCAGACTTAATTAATGCCCACCTAGAGCCTCAAAGTGGTGACAGTTATAGACAAGACAATAATAGCATTTGCAACATAGTCTCAATGTTAAACATCTTAATTTCAAGATCACAGAGGGTAATGTTATATTTAACTAGAGTAAGACACAGTATATTTTCTCCAGCCCTTTAGGTGGCAGTAATATGCTTAAAGTAGGTTTGTTATTACAAAGGAGGGAGTTGGCGCTAGCATGCAGATCCATGTATGTAATCATGTAAAGTACCACAGCAATTAATTCTGGTAAATAAAAAAAATAAAAAAAACATTCAAGGCCATGAAAACAATAAAACCATGTTATTAGCTGCATTCTATACTTTATGTTAAACAAGAGCTTATGTTCAACTCAGCCTGTGATTATCTCGAATTAAAGTCAATCAGGCCAATAATAAAAACCCACCATTTCCCGTTTCAATCGGACCATTTCAGAAACATAAATAGAGCATATTTGATGCTTTTGTTTAAAGCCGAAAATAATGTTAATGAAATAGCAACTTTAGATAAAAACACTTACAAATTTTATTTCTTGTAAAATCATGCAACTTTCCTTCAGGTCCAGTTACTTTTAGAGAATGGTCCATTGCTTTCTTGAGAGATGTTTTGTAGTCAGATTTAGCTTCTTGGCTACAAGTAAAATAGCTATAATACTTGGTAGTATCATCAACAGTGACATCCCATGTTTAGACCTCTGGGTTTAATTTAGGGGCCACCTTCTCCTCATTGTGATAGCAGCTTCAACTCTGATGACAAGGCTTTGCAGAAAAAGGGGTTTTGTGGGGATATTCAATGTTTTCATATAGCTAGCCACCGATACTGGACAAGAAAGCTGCAGCTCATGGTCCTCTAATGCATCCAAATGTAAAGAAAAACTTCAGGCTGATAGAAGGGTTGAAAAGACAGATGACAGTTGAACCACATGGTAACAGACTAGTCACAGGCTCAAAAACGCATATGATGACAGAAATTGCTGGTAACTGGCTGAACAAGCTAGTTGCAGGCTTTAATAGGCTGATGACCGGCAGAGGCACCCCAGGTTGTGATTACAGTCAGAAGAGAATGAGAATAAAGTGAGTACAGCGTGAGCACGGAAAGGCAATCAGTGTAAACAATCCCTCTAGCAAACCTTATGCACGGAAGGGGACGAGACAATCTGGCAGAGACTGACGGAGAGATGCAGATATTAATAGACATGGTCACTGCTGGGATGAATGAGGACAATAAGGACAGGAAGGTGCAGCTAGCCAGCCTTCGTATGCAAAATATATTCAACTATTCACTTCAGTTAATTTTTCCCTCCACTCCACCAGAAGCTGCATGACACCTTAAAGATGTTCTCTAATGGGACTTCCAGCAGGTTTGTCTAGTTACCTCACACCAAACTCACCCATCCATGGATTTATAGAGCTCATGCAATGGATGGTGTCATCTCCAACAGATCCTACCCTGAGGTTTTACTGAACGTGCAAGTGCCGCAGTGTGGCTGCGATCAACCACGTTAGTGGGGCACATACGCGGTGCAGAAGCAACATGGCACTTACACATTCAGTGTAACCTAGATGTAAGACTTTGTAAAAGTATATTTTTAGGTAGGAACACTTAGAAATTTAGGGACCAATTCAAACCCCCCAAAAACAAAAAAACACCACAACATGATACCCTCTATACTGTACTTTAAACCAAAGGTTCTCTTGACAATTTTGTACAATATCAAACATTTTTGACTGAAGAATTACCCAAGAACACTAAACCAGCTGTCAGACATACTGGTTCCAGTGGTGGGCCATAGAATGCCACACTCCATTAAACACACAGTGGGTGTAATAATTAGAAAGACGGTCCATCTTCAGATTTCCCCCCACAAATAAACAACCAAATGGTTGAAATGTGCACACCAGGGATCCCAGAAACTCACTAAAATTGGTTTACGGAATCAAATATGCTTGATTCTGGAAAGACTCTGACTCCGAGCTTGTTGAAAATCTATGAATAATGTATAAAAACAGGGTTTATACCAGGAGACCAACACATTTAAATAAGTTCTTCCAAGTCTGCTAAAGGTGGTTGAAAATCCAGCAGGAAACTGTGCCAGAAGCTTATTGATGGCTCCACAGCATGCTGAGGTGGATGTAACTGAACTCATTGTATATTTTATTATCTGTAAACATGACTGCATGAATTGGTGCAACAACATGATGTACAGAAATAGAGCTATACCCCCCTCAAAGATGCTAGGATGTAAAGCAACTGTCTCTGTCCTCATGTGATGTTTGGCTGCTGAGCAGCTGGATGCTCTGTGACTTATCCACTCTGCAAACTGTTAGTAATTCACGCGATTACTCTAATCCAAGTCTGAGTCACGCCATTACTCATAACTAACATGAATCTCCTATGCTCATGCACATCATGGAATACAAACCAGAGAGAGCGCCAGGATGTCTATGCAGACTGAAACTGCTATTGTTTTTTTTTTTTTCTATTTGCAGAAGTGGAAGCCAAAAGGTCCAGCTCTTCAGCACATGGTGAGCGGCCTCTGCCTCGACAGCCAGAGCACGAACGGTCCTCTGGTCATCACGCAGTGTCGCCCGCAGATGGCCGGCCAATCATGGGAGCCACAAGTTATCGCCTGAGGAGGGTTCTGGAAAAGGACACTGGGTGGAGTTCTGAGTTCTTGCTGAGGGACGGAAGAAATAAAACACTACTTTTTCCCCATGTCAACCTCTGGCTGCTCATTTTAAGGCCTTGTTGAGACAAACCACATGAGGTCTTCTGTGTACAGTGCTTCATCCTACGATGATGCAGTGAATCTTCTATGTATTCTAAGCTTTCCAATGAAAATGTTGCACTTTTCACTTCTTTGTTTCTGTTTCGGCTTCAGCCCATAATGCCCTTTCATTTGGAAGCGATCTGAGGAGTGCAAAGAGTTACTGTTAAGCTGCACCCAAACAAATCTTCGATTAAAGTCACTGCTTTTGTAAAGCGGCCTAGTTTTAGGGGGCGGGAATAACCATGAGGACCAAAGCGGCTCTGTACATATAGCCCAGAAAAGATTGGAGCTTCCTTTTCTTTTCTTTTGGCTGATTGGCAAAATCTTTGTCATTATTTATTGTTTCGCACAGTGACTTTCAAAACTGTTTCATTCCTCCTTCTGGTTCCGTCTCTATAAACTGTTATGTAAATATCCGAAGCCGGTTACTGTTTTTTGTGTAATCTATTTGTCGTTTTAAAATAACGGCGTTACAAAGACATTAGCATTGAACACATTTGTAAAATAAAGTTAATGGCTGCATATAATATTGATACAATAACATCACAATTGTGTCTTGTTTTATTTTTATTTTTTGCAAACAAAACACCTAACCTATGAATATTCTTTTATCCAAACCATCCTACTGGAAGATGAACTTACTTCCCAGTTCATGACTTTTTCCCCTTCATTGCAGGTGTTTTTTGTTCAGTTTTAGTCCAATCTGGTAGGAGCAAGTTCCTAAGGTGAATCAATAAAATAAGAGAATTATATAAAAGAAAAAAGAGATGAAAATTGAATGATGTTAGAATGAAAAAGTAATCTTTGGTTGGCACAGTTAAATACCGCTTTAAATCTGGTTTTAACCCTGATAGAGAGCACCTTAGGGTTTTTAGTGCTTTTATGTATTTCCGGGAGTTGATTCTAAAAAATAAAAAAGTGCCAATTCTGACTTTAATCTCAAAATTAAGATTACTTAGGACTCTGACACCAAAACCCAGGATTATCATTTAGATCAAGAATATTACAAGTAGTCATAATTCTATGAGAATAGAGACAGGATTCTAAGATTAACCTCAGAATTATGAGATTAAAGTCAGAAATTATTGGCCTTTTTTGATAAGAGGCCTTTTGTTTTTTTTATTAGCCTCTTCTGTATATTCCAGATCATTGGAGCATAAGAACTAAAAGCTGTTTGGTAAGTAGATTTGATCCAGAAGACCTCTGGTCTGGGTGCTTGATCCAATTGACAAGAAATCTGTAATAATTTTGTGTGGTAATAATTCAGAGATTTTTTTAGATGAAGTAAATTAATAGAAGTATTTCAAAGTCTAATCTCTGAGCTACAGGGAGCTAGTGGAAGGACTTCAGAACTGAATCGAATGTGCTCTACTTTCTTAGTTTTAGTGAGAGTGAAGGTAGCAGCATGCTGGATCAGCTACAGCTGCCTGATCCACTTTTTTCCTGCTGAGACATTAGTCCTTTAATCATGGAGATATTCTTTAGATGATACACTGTAAAAAAAAAAAAAAAAAAGTTGTTAGAACTCCAAATGTTAAGGCAACCTTCAACATTTTTTTAAGTTAAGGACTTAAAAATTAGCTTTTAGGTTTGCCAAACTTTCTACATTATTGTGACTTGAAATGCTGATTTTTTTCCCCAAAACTTATGTGAAAGCAGTGGTGACTTAGAGAAGGTAATGAATAAACTATCCATCACACTACTAACTTAGGAATCATACTTTTCTATTAGAGGATCAGGAGAGTCACTGAAAAAGAAAACTTAGTTATTTATCATCAGATTTTTGAACTGTGCTTTTTAAATCTCCATTTAGAAATAGGATTTGAAAATAGATTTTGAAAAGGCAGTTTTAATAAGGGATTAATAAATACAATTCACATTTTCTCTTTAATAATTGAGTTTAGTATGAGTTACGCTTTTAAAACTGGATTACTTATTCTATTATTTAAATGTTAAATTCGCAATGGCTGTTAGAGGAGAAATGTGTCATGTAGATTTTTATCTAAACTCTTTTGTTTTAGGAACAGTAAGTCTGAGTTTCAAACCTTCAACCATTAGTCACATTGTGGCAGTTCCAACTGATTACTTTCATGTTTTTTTGACCCAAATGCAGAATCACATGGAGAACCAGTGGGATTTAGCATTTTATTTACCAAAATAATCAAGAATCTGGAAGCATAGAACTGCAAGGAGTCAGTTGAGCTTTCATCTTGGTCTGAAGGGAGAAGCAGACTCATCAGGAACTTAATTGATGACAACTGATGACTGATTGATTTGCTTATTTGAGAGATGAAGGGGAGTTAGCATTGATCTGTAGGGGTTTGACTCAGCAGGCTTTGGGGACTACCCCAGAGGTCAAGGAGAATGTGAGTGAGACCCGAGAGCGATGGTACTGACATCGTGCTGAAGAGCAGCAGGCAGGTGATAAAGACTGAGAACTGCAGATCGGAGATTAACTGAGGTTCACTGGTTGTCTGGAAGAATAACAAGAGTCCACATTAAGGGGATTCACAAGAAGACACATTTCAACAATAAAGCTTTTGCTTCTGTTGGGTCTTTGGCTGGAATACCATCAGAGGTTATCATTAAGCAGAGATCCTTCGCCTCCTTATTTACACGCTAGTCATCTTGATTGAGAAATGCTCACACTGAGCCTGGTTATGCTGGAGATTTCTTCCTGTTGAAAGGGAGTTTTTCCTCTCCATTGTCACTACAAGCATGCTTGGTGTGAGGCATTGTTTTTGAGTCAATGAGTCAATGCAATCAGTTGGTTTTCTTTATACAGAAAACTGAATCAATTTGACTTTATGATCTGGTTGAATTGTCTCTGTAAAGTTTCTTGAGATGAAATGTTGTGAATTGGCGCTATGTAAATAAACTGAATTGAATAGATAACAGGTGGACTCCTTTGATATGAGAGCTTCTAAATGTGAATGGTTTTATTAATGGATGACAGAGTAAAAGAGGATCCCTTTATAATAGAGTTTTATTGCTACCAGTTTTATAAGCTTCCTTCTACTTCACTGTTGTGTGTTCACAACAATAAAACCCAGTGATGCTTATTACAGTAAACAAAACAGACATTGTCATCCAGACATTGTTTTAGCTGCCTTATTCCTGGTAATGCAGAATTACCTGGAAGGCAGGCGCGCTGGAAGCTGTTTCAAGCGAGGGGGGCTGATGGCTGGGTTGGAAAACACGTGACGTCATTATGTTGAGGGCTGTGGCTGACGTTTTTAACATAATATTGTAGGCCTACATTTGTCGCCAAAAACTGCCATTTAAAATGCATCGGAACAAAGCATGAATATTTTAAACTTTATTTCTTCTCTTTTAATCATTCAAAACAAACAACAGCTCCCAATCAACAGGATCAGGAATACTTGAAGAAAACATGGCCTAAATATAGCCTAAACCGAGCACTGAACGTCTTGAAAGTCCATTCGACTATGGATATGGGGAATGATTTCATATCTGAAACAAAATACACACAAAATAAATTAACTAATTTCATATTTTATCACTAAATAGCTTAATACAGACATAATATTTAGTGATATGCAGCCTTATTCTAGCATAGACTTCTTCAGCCACAGGACTACGACGAATAGGCACAGCATAGAAATAAATAAGAAATAAATAACGCTAAATAAATGCTCGGCGGCAGCATAGGTGAATTAAAACCATTAATTACCTCGAAATAGTCAGAAATATGTTTCTACTGCCTATTGCTAGCCATGCCTAAACGAATGTGAGGTGGCGGAAGCTTCCGGGGGAGTAGCCTAGTTTTTTTATGAAATATTTAAATAATGAATCATTAGTTTATATCTTATACACAGCCCATCATTTTAATCCCATATCAAACACAATCTTTAAAAAAAAAAATACAAAAATAATTCATGTTTTTAAGTTCAATATTATGTTACTCCACAGCCCCCCCACCATGGGGGGCTGATGCTATGACGAGGGAGGCTGCAGCCCCTGCAGCACCCCCCTTCCCGTGCCACTGCTGGAAGGAGCCTGAGGCAACATCTGGGACTTGCATGACTCAACTTTCATATGAGGTATAATTGTTATGTTCTTATTTTTGATATTGGAGAGAAGTCAGAACCTGATTCTACAGAAATAAGAAGTTAAGTATGGGGTGAATTTTGTTCCTTTATTGTTGAATGCAAAGAACACATTTTGTAAATGTAAATTTACAAAAAAAAAAAAAACATATTCTGTAAAATATAAGCTGAAAGAAAATGCAGTCCAGAAATGAAACTTTGAAAAACGTTTTTGCAGATTGTATTTCAATGCTGTTTTTTTACATTTCTCATATTATTTTGCTTCCAAATTATATATAAAAAAAATGTTGCTTTTCTATTTTCTATTTTTCTCTAAATTTCTCATTTTTCATAAGCTTTAGGATTTACACTTATTTGCAAACTGCATTTTACAGGTCACATTCTCTTCACTTTCATCCCTATGCCAAAACTGGCTCTTAAATAAAAATATTGTTGCTAACGTCCAGCAAGCCAATAGAATTGCATCATCTCTCCAGAAGAAAAACTCCCCTCGGAAGACAGTATGAGCTGAAAAAAAAAAAACAATTTGAAAACAATGAAATATGTAAACACTCAATCAAAAAAAATGATTTTTGAAAAAGAAAATGAGAAAATCTAAAATCTCTAAAACAAAAATCAATTTATTAATTTGTTTAAAAAAAGGTTTTCAATTTTTTTATCTGAGAAAATGGAAAAGTAACTCAAGGTAAATTTCTGGATAACTTTTTTTTTATTTATTTTTTTTATTACAAAATGTGTTCTTGCAACAATATTGGGGAAAAATTCACTACCCCAAAAAGGTCTAGCAGTTTTAATTGCAGGTAGATATGTTTCAACTAAAGATTCAGGAAACAAGAATAAATAAAATAAAAGAAGCAAACATAGAAGTATTTTTGCAAAACATTGCAGGTCAGAGGTGAAACCTCATCTTAACAATCCATATTTGGCCATTTTAGACAAACTGTGACAGCAGCTCATGGAATCCTTGAAATTCATTTCTCCATCTACATATATCTTTCCTTTAAAAAGATACTTCAGCCTTTTGTTTTATTTTTGGACAACATGACTCAGAAAGTCAGTCATGAGAACATTAATAGTTTTAACAAAGACCCCAACAATATGTCAGGAATTTACCCTCCAGGTCCCTCCAGTATTCTCGCTCTGACTCTGACCGGAACAATGGACTTCCCTCGACACTCAGCACTCAGAAGCCATCATAGCAAAGATTAGTGTAAATGAGGCACCTTAATTTCTGCTATGTGTGCTCTTCAAATAAAGTGATTAATCAAATTGAGTAATCGCTTAATCCCAAAGAATGTTAAATATAGTTATTTTATTTAGCTTTTGCAATGTGAACCTACCCCTAACACTGTCAGCTAAAGTTCTCAGGTTTTTCATTAGGCCAGCACTTCCAACGCCCATCCATTATATTGCATTACATTTTTTATATCTTTATTAAAGAACATTTTACTTTTGCATTAATATTCCAGTAAAGAGACATTATTCTATTAGTGGTTTCCTTCAAATATTTTGATTAAGATAATTTGATGCATTTTTACTGGCCTAAAACAGCTTCAGTCAGTTCTTCTGTGACTTACCAATGTTGACCACTAGAGGGCGGAATATTCTAACTAACAAAATAAATGAAACGGAGTTACATTTTTTAAAAGTTTTAAAAGCTTTCTTTAAAAGTTAAAAGCCTTTTTAGGCTTTATATTTACATTTGTTTATATTTTTAAGTAAAAAATATATATATTTGTGATTATCAAAATGTAAAAAAATTTTAAGAAATTGAGATGGTGTGGGCTACTTTTCTGACAGCAAGAGGAAATATTAACTATTAAAGCTGTTTGACTAACACATTTGCAAGGCAGTGATCAACATAACCAGCTTGACTAGTTTGTTACCTTGGTTTGTATGTGTGAATGTGTGTGTGTGTCCTTTGTTCGCTTGGTAACCTTTGCAGCCAGAAAATATGCTTCACTGCAGCTTTGTAGAATTCCAGAACTATGCAAGGAATGCTGATAAACTTGTGGGCTTTTGGAGGGGCCAGTGTGTCATCATCAGGGTTGGAGGAGGGTGGGGGTGGAGGCAGACAGGGATGAAGTACAGGAAAATTAACGTCAAAAAAGGAAGTTTCATTGGAAAATAGTTTATTAAACTTGATTCATTTAAAATATTCTGGTAGCAATTTTGAAGGAGGTTCAAAAATGTGCTCCTTTATAAAGGAGGATGAGCTTAAAAACAACCTCACATGTTGCTTAGGGAACAAAACAAATATCATATAGACAGTGATTACATATTGAAGCTTAGTATATTCACAACTCTTCTTTGCTTTATACTGCTTTATACTACGTCCCTCCCCCTGCATTTAAGAGGAAAGGTACTTTTATTTAATTGCTTTTACAATAGGTGAAAAATTTGGTGTGTGAATATCTCTCTTTTTGAAATGTAAAGGGCATTATTGAAAAATAGAGCTGAATGAGTAATCTGCAATCATAGAAATTTACCAAAGTCATTTTCCATCAAGTCATCAATGAGTAATAATAGTCTATTAAAAGTATTGCCTTTACTAACAATGTGTCTAAATGTGAATCAAGATCTAAAAAAATAAATAAAACATTTACGTTTACAGGAACTCACTTTGACCATATTTGGTTAGATTTGTATTCCTACTCCAAACTGGATTACTGTATTTTTTTCAATGAAACTTCTTTAATGTTAATAAGGAAAATAAAAGAAGAGAGTAACCCTCTCTAATTTGTTAAAGGTGATTAAAAATCACACATATTAACATGTTCATAGACTTTGCAACAATGTTCTTTTGTGGTATTTTCTACCATTCTTCTCTGTAGTTCCTCTCAAACTCTGGCAGATTATTTGGACTATCTTGGATTAAAGTCCCAGCTCCAGCAGGTCCACTGGAGCAGATTCTGAGGTTGATCCTGATGCCACTCCTTTGTTACCTCGGTTGGGTGATTGGTGTCACTGTCGTGTTGTTCTCATTAGTCTGCTGTCACAAGGAATATGCACATTTTTGCGAATAATTTTTTAATTTGTGAACTATTTCTGAATTTCTGCTGAAAACATTTCCGTAGCCTAATTCTGGCATTAAAAATTATTTACCTTCTGGTTGGTTCTTATATCTAAACATAGGAATAACAATAGCAATGACTTTTTTGGTCACCTTCCTAGACGGGGGCAACCCTTCTCTGATTACTATGGTTGGTCAGACGTCCAGATCTAGGCAGGTGCTGATAATCCCAATATATTTTCCTTCACTGTTGATTTCTCTTGTGTCCCTCTTCAGCTTTGTGCTTTGACACAATGTGATCTTTAAAATCTATTGTTCTCTTTGGTTTGCAGCTCGGTTTCTGCTCTGATTTGCTCTGCCATCTGTGAGTTCTTATGTACGTTTGCACACAATGGCATTCCAGATTCCTGACAGATCGGACTGTGAATCTGTACAGGAAGCTGAAGATTAGGCAGATGACAAGAAAGGCTCCTACCTTTAAAAACTGGAGTTCAGCACCAAAGATAAATCATCAAAATATAAAATAAAACCTCCTGAACGATTTGACAGTGTCATAAGGATTTTCTATAGATTATTTTAATGGGTATAAATTATTTTAAGTAAGGGGTATCGGCATCCATTTTGGAAAATCATGAATTAAAGAATGATACAACAAAAAAAATGTGATTGTTGCATTGGCGGTTCTAGACAGGGGCCAACAGGGGCCATTGCCCCTGCAGAATTGGTCCTGGCCGGCTGTTATAGCTCCTGTACCTAAGACATTTTACTAAATAAATGTATCATTATGATGTACACCGGCACAGATACCATAACTGATTGGTCCCTTCCACCTATTTCCCTTTTTTAAACCTTTACAGTTGTGTTTTAACTATGATTTTTTTTATCAGTTTTACTTAAGTTCTAGTTCTGAATCGTTAAAACTTATCATTTTCATTTATAATAAATCAAAAATATATACTATTCCTAAATCATAAAAGTACATTGACATTATATGCCAAAGAATATATTTATCTCACCTTTAATCTTTATTAGAAATATCATAATTTTGTGAAACCCCATACTTCAATTAGGTCCAACTGTATTTATTGACCATAGATACACGACTTATAACTCAAAAAATCTGAAGTGCTCTCCATTTGGTTTTTGCAGTTACAATAAAGTACAATTACTGTGCCCTGCTTTCTAACATGTTGCTCTCCATTGTTTACTTTCCTGATTTCAGTCGCACTGGTGACATCAGTGATAACTCAGCAAGATGGTGTCACCCGACACACAGCAGCGGGGGTCAGACGCAGGTTTTTTTGGCAATGGGAAGGGAGCCAAATACCCATTGTTAGCGAGTAAACCCATGTTTTTAAAAACACGCATTTTTCAAGTATTTTTAGTGTGAAAGAAGCTTTATACTGCAAAAATGTAACTATAGTAAGTGATTATTTCTTGAAATAGGTTTATTTTCTTTTGATTTCTGCAGAGGTAAGATAATTTACCAATGGGATAAGATGTTTTACATTTAAAAGAAGAAAAAAATACCACTGTTACATTAATTTAAGTGTATAACATCTAATAATCTTATTTTAAGGAGGAAAAAAATACAAATTCCTTTGGCAGATCAGATGACAAATGGAGTGAAAATCCTATTTTAAGAAATTTATAACCATTTTTATAGTTATTATCTTAATTAAATACTAAATCGATTTCTCATGATGTATGGGCTGAAAGAAGAGACAAAAATTGATTAATTTTTTAATCAATTTAATATTTTACCCTTAAATATTTACTTTGTTATTGTTTAGAAATGACAGTCTTCTGTAAAAAGAGGATCACAGTTTTCATCTGTTAGAGAAGCGGGTTTTTGCCCTGTTTTTTTTATTTATTTATTTATTTTTTTAATATATATAATATATTTTTAGTCTGTGCCCCTGGTCCCCGGAAAATTTAGTCTCGAACCGCCATTGGTCACATAAACGCATAAAGTCCTAAGAAAAAATGAGTCACTTAAGAATTAGTCGGTATTTCCTCCTTTAAAGAACAGCTTCCCGGTGTCTCCGTCCTCCTGGATCGCTGGGTTTGACCCTGCCAGCCTCACTATTACCTATCGATTACCTCAGAGCCGCGCGAGCGGGCCAATGAGGTCACGTGGGGGCGGTCCGTTGCTAAGGAGGAGGTTTGGTTGAGTCTCCGCGTAGCAGCCATTCAGCGGCGGTGGCTGAAGCGATTGGACTGCGAGGGCTTCTCCGACACTTTTTGTGGAATTTGAATTATTTTGGCACAGTACGACTCGCGGTTCATAGGTGACGACTTCAACCGGACAGCTTGTGGGTCGCAGAGGTAAGTTAGAGGAGGTCCTGCCGGGACTAGCATATATCCTGATGCTTGTGTTAGCTCGCCGAGCTAAGCACCGCTAGCCTCTCTGAATGCGGCGCACGCAGCTACGTTAGCCCCCGATTATAAAGCTTTCAGTTCGCATACTAACTCGAATGTTTGACAAAAAGGAGGAATTTGAACATTTAAATGTGTGTACGGCTCTCTAATTACACAGGGGAGATGTTACTCTGCCTACCTGGGCGGTGAAGGTAGCAGGTTATTCGGTTAGTTATTCTGGTAATCAGCCAACGACTCAGGTTACCTGAATAACTTTGAGGAAAGGAGGGCGAAACTAGTGGACCCATCTAGGACACAATCAAAAAAAAAAAAAAAAAAAAAATGCCGTCACGACTTGTTTTCACACACTGTCACACGGATGGCTTGTGTTATGTCATCGTTACAAACGGATTCATTTATTGCGAAGTTTGACAAGGTGTCAGCAGTCTGGCTCGTTCAGGTCGAAGCAAAAAAAAAAAAAAACAGTCAGGCTGCCTGGTTTTAGTCGTGACTCATAGTCTTAACACGTTGATTTTTTTTTTTAAAGCGTAATTGCGTCTCGGATTATTAAATAAAGTACCTTTTTGTGTGACTTGTAGTTTCTAAGTTTTTTTTTCATTCAATGAGATGAGATGACTTTGTGCCTGCTATGAAGGTAAACACAACAGGACATCCATGGTGCTGTTGGGTTTCTCATAGTGATAAGCGTTAAATAAATGGGATGACTTAATCCTTTTATAGGGCAAGTTACCATTTTTGATCACTTATATACCCCTTACAAATGGAGTCCCCCTTCCCTCAGTGAGATCTAGAAGCACTAGATTTATATCCAGCCATTCAGCTAGACTCTGCTACATGACTGGACATCTTATTTTGACATTTGACCAATTAAATGAGCCCTTGATTGATATATAACCTACTGTAAATAAGGTTGAAAAAAAATTTGACAAGTCAAGAGAAAAGAAAGGTAAAAAGTATATTGAAAATTTAAAAAGTACAGTTAAAAAGTTAATCAGCCTAGTTAACAATTATATTTAGGTTTATAAACTAACAAAGATCTAAGTGCCAGTATCAGCATTAATGCCTCTAAAGTTATGTTGTACAATTTTTTTTTCTTTCACTCTCTTTGTTTTTTATGAATTTCTTAAAGAAGCAATTTTGTTATTTTTCTCAATATATTCGGGCAAGTTGGCGTTTCTTGTTATTACATTGACATAGATTTTTGCCATCAAAATATCTATATTTTTTGAATGTTACAAAGGTAATAAGATCTTTTCCTAGATTTCAATAACACTATTGGCTTGAAATTTGGATTTTCAAAGTATTTCACTGAGTGCCCTATAAAGGGTTGATCATTGTTTATCTTCGTTAGGGGGGGTTCTGGTGTGTTGATATTTATTTTACTCTCTGGATGGATTAACTGTTTTTATAATGAAATACTGTATAATGATCCAAAAAATACTGAGCTGTTTCTCTCTGCATTATTAAAAAGTCAATGAATACAATGAAATGTTTAATGGCAGCAGAGGTATCTATAAATAAAAATAAAATGGATATTTCTTTGAAAAAAGTACATCTGAAAGCAGGATGTGAATGCTGAAAAATCCAGATTCCCAGATTTACACTTGTTTTTTTAGATTAATTATTATTGCAAAAAAAAGTATTAATAAACTCGTTGATCTCTGCTGAGGGTATGGGTTTGAGTGCCCGTAGTTTTCAAGCATCTTGAAAGTAGCTCATGGTTTAGCTCATCTCAAAGAACGAGGGAGTCATGGTTGGCTGTCTGCCACTAAACCCACTGTCTAAGTATGTCAGCTGTTTGAGGGAGGAGGAGAAGTCTCTGTCCACAGCTCTGTTTCAGTCTGTGAGAGAAACTGATCATTTCTGCTCTGTTCTCTGAAGGAAAGGCTCCTCCTTAGAAGCCAGCTATGCATGTGAATTATGAGAAGTGATGCAATCCAGGTAGATAAACCTGCTCTGGGATGACGCCACATTCACCGTTGCACCTGGTAGCTGGCAGGTTGTTGAACCTCTGGTTGCATGTGTTGAAATCAGCCTAAGTGTTCAGCTCACGGCTGCTTAAATGATCATAACAGCGACAGCAGAACCACATGGAGAATACAGGAAGACATTAAGGACTGGTTATACTATATGCAGATATTTTTGATTTACGCCCAATTTTGAAGCATGGTCTGCACTGTTATTCCACGCCACAATGCAAGAGGTACAATCATGAACTAGCTGTGGGTCTATATACGGCTGAGGTGGCAAGGAAGTGGAAAACATACAGAGTGGGGATCCAGGTTGTAAAGGGTCCCAGTGTTCTCGCACACCTCGCTCTTCTACCTGGTCCATCTTCACGAGTTGTTTTCCACAACGGTCACAGAAACAAAACAAGCCTGTAAGGTACCAAACAGGAAATACGGATAATGTAGAGTGGATGTAAATTTGATCAATCAGATGCCGGCTGTCTGCGGTCACCTACAATTTTGGAGAGGTGCCCAATCTATGGAACAGGCGGGGCATATCTACGTTAACTGCGACACACACGCAGATGACCTGGTTTCTGAGTATAAATCAGCCTGTACTGTACCGCCCACTAATGAGTAGAGGGTATGCATTGGGTATGACACGTTGACCATCCAAGGGGTCTGAATTTTGTAAATTCAAAGGTCAATATAAATAAATGTGGGATTTGTGTTTTATTCCTAGTTGTCAATTCATAGGTGAATAAAAGATCAGATCTTGATCTGTGAAAAACTCCGGTACAAATCAGAAATGTGCGAGTAAGAATCACAAATTCACTAATTCAATCACAAATTCATGACTATGCATTACAAATACCAATGACAAATTTAAATGTATGAAGTTCAAATTCACAAGTTTACAAGTAGTAAATCACAAATTCTTATTTGTACATTTGTCATTTATATTTGAAAAATCATTTGTGATTTGTATTTATAAATAAGCCATTTGATCTTGTATTGTTGTAAAGTTTTTACTTGTAATTTGTGTATTTCTAACTTGATGTCACATGTATCTAAGTTGACAACAAGGAACAAACACAAATCCCACATTTATTTACATTATTTACTTTTTCATTAAGAAAACTCAAAAATCTACCCGTATGCTTTTATTGACCCTTTCATGATGTGGTATCATAGACAGGAACACCTAGAGCGGCATTACTGGACAAACGTATCTTATAGAATTACTCTTTATTCTTCCTCTCAGTATTCATCTTTCACAATAATGTGCAGGCATTAGGATTCCCTCATGTTAATCAGATTTCTTTAGCCGTCGGGTTGTTTTATTCCTTTGAATACAGTTCTATAGTAATAATTTTTAGTTCTAATTGGCACCAGAGGGGCTGCATCTCTGTGTGTTGGGGAGGGCAGGGAGGGGTTGGGGGTTTATCACTGTATGCGAGGAGCTGCCTTTCAGGTTTGTGCCTGCATGACTCCTCCCTGGATACGCTGTGAGGCTCAGGGACTCCCTTTGTCTTTGAAGGCCCCTATATAATGTGATACCTGAGCCTCTTGGACTGGAACAGCTCATGCTTTATTCAGCCCTCTGATCTCTGCTTTAATTACGGCCGACCCAGGAAGAAGCCAGCAGTGGTCGGATCTCTGGTGCGAGAACTTGGTACCAGCTTTCAATTGCAGTCATGACTATAGATATTTAAAACTTGTGGTTCAGGTGCTAGATATGATGGCCCAAGTAAAAGGACTGGCTGTGCCGATATGGAAATAAGTCAAATTGAGAATGAAGGTGTTTTTACTCTAAATATCAGCTAATACAACTGTGAATATATATATTGATGAAATAAATAAAAAAACATTTTTGGTCTTGCCAAACACTTTGCACGTATAAGAATATTACTAAAATGTCATTGAAATTTGCAATTCATTTAAATTTCACAAAAACTTTTTTTCTAGATTATGAATATCTTTTTTTATTAAGAAATTGTTATTTTGTAGGAGTAACTCTTTTTAAATCCACTAACTGGGAAAAAAAACAAACAATAGATTTATTTATAGCTGCAATTCAGTGTAATGACCACTGTATTACAGGTGGGCCAGCTAAGTGAGCAGACCTGAACTCTGAAGTATTGTCAACAGACACCAGTAACGACTACACAGACCTGCTGAAGGCTGCTTCAAACCTGCATCCGTTCTGTAATCGCAATCCGTCCCATCGACTCATTTGTGCATTGAAATTTATTGATCTCACATTGGAGAAATTTACCTCTGCATTAACCCATCCCCTTGGGGAGCAGTGGGCTGCCATCGTGCGGCACACGGGGAGCAATAGGGGGGTAAAGGGTCTTGTTCAGAGACCCGGAGTGGCAGTCTGTGGGAACTTGCAACCTCAGAATTCCCTAACCACTAGATGGCCTAACCACTAGGTCGCCACTCCCTTATGCGCAACCAGATATACATCCGGGTTGCCCTCAATTTTAATTTGAAAAAAAGACCTAAATTATGTTTTTCCCTCCCCTTAAAAACAGCAAGCTTACTAAACTATAATATGTTTAAGGTTGATAATGTATCTCCTGAGAAAATAAATGCCTCAAAATATTTTTATCAGCCGTCTGTGCCGGATCTGCACCGGAAACGGAATCCTACGCTACTTCCGCAATCTAACTTTTTCGGCTTTGGGTTTAAACATAAATCTAGTGTTTTTTAAATTTACTTTTTACTTTTGTGTTAACCTTATGGTATATAATTCGTAATCTAAAGAAAGAAAAAAACTAAAATGCAGATAAACATTGTTTAATTATATTTTGGTGCACTACCCTGAGCATGTCCGGTGATGATGTTAGAGAAGCAGTTTCATTGAGAAAATGTAAAAAGCATCACAATTGTCTCAGAAAAGTCATTAAAAATGTTTTAAAGATGTGTATTAGCATCCTTTAGTGATTTAAGGATACAAAATAAGTACTCTTAGTATCATGATTACATTATTTATGGCGACCTGGATAAATATGTGCTTGTGCATGCCGAAATGAGCTGATAGGGATCGTGCCTCTGGGACGGATCGGGTAGTGACCACTGCTGTCACCTCTGCACCTCAGCCAGGTTACAGGCAGAGATGCCACATAAGAAAAAAAAAATTATGAGTCTAATGACAACTTGAGATTTTGTGTGTTTGAGCTAGAAATAAACTGATGAATAATATTATATTTTATACAAAAGAAGAGATTAACTCTTACATAAACAAGAAGGTGCAACACAAGGTATATTTGAAAAAAAAGGAACTTCTGCAAGCATCACTGTTTGGGATATCAGCTCTAGTAGAGTGGATATAGGTGCACGCTGTGAACTAATTGATATGCACACATGTGTTTGGTAGTGAATCTGTGCCCAGAGCCTGAGCTGCAGCAGAACAGTTTCCCAACACATTCTGCCTGCCCTGAAGCTACTTCCTGTTCAGCTACATGCGATGTCTAGGATCTTGCGGCCACCTGCTATCGTCATGGTAGACAAATGTCATGGTTACCTTGGCACCAGTTTCCACCACAGAGCCTGCCCCAAATGACACGTCAGTACGTTGGGTGTCAGACCCAGTGCCAAGCAGAACCTGCAGATGCATGTCAATGATTTTCAGAGGCAATTAGAGATGTATCAAAGTGCAAATCATTGGAGCTTGTGGATTAATTGACGTGAGGATCAGGGGGAAAAGGCTGAATTCAAATCTTGACTTTTGATAACATTTTTAGGCATAACCTTTAAAATGTGGCCAGCCCTACCACCAACTCTGATTAGCTTAGAGGGAGGTTCAGAGGCTAAACCCTTTCCTCTGCTTCCATCCCCCAGAAGGCCGTTCTGAATCGTAGTTCAGTGATATTATGGAACATTGTACTTTTTAAAATATTGATTGGGTGTCTATTGGGATTAATGATCCAAGTTATCGATTAATTAATCAGTCTAAATTTAATAGATCTTATTACTTGACTGATTTAATAAGCACAAGTTTTCATAAAAAAAGCTTAATCTTTTTAACTATTCATATGGGAGCTGTGTTAAACACCAAACAAAAACACAGTATTAAGCTTATTTATTAATTTAGTTAATTTTTCATAAATTATAACAAAACAGGAGCCTATTGGTTACCGACTAAACAAATGATATATAGAATAAGTGAATCATTTAGAGTTTCTAATGCATAGAGCTTCGGTGAGGCTGTGCTCTAAATAGATTGTTGTGGTTGCTATCAGAAGAATGTTAAAACTCGAGTCAATGAAGTGTATTAAATCACAAAAGCGTTTCCATTTACATATCCTATATTTGTTTACCGTGCTTATTGCTAACATGTCTTCTTCTATTAAAAAAAAAAAGAATCTCAGTCCTTGTCTCTGGGGTTATTTTGTTTCCTGAACCTCTTCGTTACTCCAGCATAACCACAGCAAGACTTTTTATTTTTTGGTATTTCAACTTCATATTCAAATTACAATTTGTTTTCTTTGACAGTTTCTTTTGAATCACATCCTCTCTTCTGGCTTTGGGTCTGTTGGAGAAGGCACGCATTCACACAATGAACAGAACCACTCCAGGGTCGTGAGATAAACCACGCTGATACTGGCAGTCCTAACCGGCAACAAGGATTTCTTTCAGCTATACTCAAACAAATAACAAACAGACAAGTTGCAATAAAATGGTTTAGATATATAGGCCAAAACGGGCCAATCAGAAACACTTTATGTTGGGCTTTTACACAGAAACTCTGTAAAAAAACACTCAGGATTTTGATTATAATATAAGAGAGTTTAATGATCATGTATGATTTTAATCACACATGAAGCTGTTAGGACTTCTTTTAGACTGATTTTTCTGAAGGTAAAGCTGAGTTAAATATAAATAAAAGTTAATTACTACTAGGGCTGCAACTAATGATTGTTTTGCAAATCGATTAATCTGTCAATTATTTTTTCTATTAATTGATTATTAATCAGATGCCCAAAGGTTCCTTAAAGAAGATTTATTATGAAATTAAACCAGGTTAAAGTAACAATTTTCCATTTGAGGAGTTCTCGATTGAGCATATTGACAGACATTTTCTTTTAAATCTTAAATGTAAAATCTTTATATATTATCTTACAATTTCTATATAATTACCACCCTTGGTGATTTGCTTTGTCAGCTAAAGGCATGTTTTACAGTCTATACAATTAATAGATTGCTAAAAAAGTTGAGGATTATTTCAATAATCAATTAATCCGATGAAATATTTCAGCCCTAATTGCGAATCTTTTTACAATGCTGAAGAAGCTTTACTGAGGATTAATTGTGCTTAAAACAGATTATTTTCCTCCAGTACATTTGTACATCTTCAGATTTCTCTGCCTTTAAAAATGGATTCTTTATCTCACAATCAGTTTAGAGGGAAGCAGCTTCTCGCTGCTGTGGGTCGACATTTTCCGGTGCTTGTTGTGTAACTGATATGAGCCGGATCCGTATTCCTTTGGCTGCGGTTTATCTGATAGATAACTGGGTCACGAGTAGACAAAATATTCGGCAACGCAAAACACCAAGTTTGAATGTTTAGCCAAGCTGTTTTCTAACTACATTTGCAGTGGTGGGACGAGGCGTTACTGTGGAGGGAGGGGCTGCACAAAAACGACCAACACAGAGGCTTTACCCAATCGATAATGGAAGTTCCCCCAGTGGCAGAGAGAGTCAATTATTAATGAGCTAAAGATCGTGTTTTGCAGAGTATGAGAGCTGTTTCTTTAGATTTTTATTCTTTTTTGTTTTATTAATTACCGCATCTTCTTTGCAGTTGGATACAAAGATGGAGAAAAAAAGAAAAGAAGAAAAAATCTCAGAACACGAAGTGACTCAGTAACAATGACAATAACTTTTTATTTGATCACTAATCAGGGAGGATGTTGCATCAAATGTTTTTTTTCTTTTTTATGTTTGGATTGTTAATGAGCTGCTAGAGCTGCAACATTTATTGTATTCTTTGCTGCATACATGTTTTTACAGGGATCATGTTAGTGATGGAATTCAAGACGTTTGCAGTAGCCCGTTTCTCCCACTGCACAGCTTTGCACCATTCCTCACCACTGAGCTCTGGCTGGGGAGAGAGCCACTGTGCTGAGTCGACAGGAGGGGGACAATGCCACTGCTGTTTCAGACAGGCCCACCATCGGCTTTTGGCTCTGTGAGCCATGTTGACTAGGCCCTCTCCTGGTGGTTACTGACCCATTGTGCCCACAGGGCCTACAGCTCGTCTGGGCTCCGAAGGCTGCCGATTATCCCACAGTAATTGGTGCCTGGGCCCTGGCTGATCAAAGGTGTCCAGCTGATTCTGGGGCTCTGGTAATTTTCCACTCTGTGATGCTCTGCAGTCATTGTCTATTTGCCCATTGCTTGCCTGGATGCTCACACTATATCTGGACAACAGGGTTTAATGCTCCCCTGCACAATTGTTTCTTTTTCATTACAAAAAAAAAAAGATAACTGTTACTGATCAGGTTGCAAAGCTGAATAAACATTCTCAGCTCTTGTTTCTCTAGAATGCCAAAGTTAAGTTTTAGCCCAAGAGTCATGTGACTAGAAGTTTTCATTCAACGTGCAGATGTCTGCTGAAAGTGGGGAAGAAACTGTTGCAGAATCTGCTGGACATGCATCGAATGCTACAAAGCCTCTTCCCAGAGGGCAGCAGTGAGAACAGTCCATGGTGGGGCTGTTAGGGGTTGATGATGTTATGCTGGTGTGAAATGTCTTTTATGGAGGGAAGAGAAGCCCCAATGATCCTCAGGTCATTTCATCAAGTTGTAAGAATTGACTTCTCCTGGATGAGCATAAGGTGACTGAACCTCATACTGAACAAGCATGTACCGACAGAGGAGAGAAAAACTGCTTTAAATGGAAGAAAGCTCCAGCAGAACCAGGTTCATTGTGAACAGCGTTTTGCAACAACCGTCTGGGGGTTGGAGAACACAAAACAGACACGCTAAAGGACATCATACGCACTGATCTAGTAGAACTTTCTATGTGAGACACAGATAAAAGCTTAGGTGAAGGATCAGTAGAGCAGATGAACTAAGCCAGGATTCAAGTCTAGAATATGAAAGAGTACATGGAGTCATTCACAATAAAAGCTGCCAATTTATAACCTATAGATGCCCAGATCAGAGATTTATGAGCCTATTTTTGGCCATATATTTTGGCTGATATCTGTAATTTTTCTTCTTCTTTCCCTTAAGAAGAATCTGGCTTTAAGCCATTGTTATTATTGAGTTTTGTCTCCTCTCTTCCCTCCAACGATCATAAAATAAACCTTAAAGCACCTGATAAAAGGTTGTCCTGTTGGTTTGATTTATCTTTCAATAACTTTGTTTTTTAAAGTCCACTTCAGCCGGGCCATAGGCCAGGTGAAGTGAGGGGAAAGGCATTCGGCCATATGTATACTTTAAACACGTGTGTGTTTGTCCGAGCTGTGGTCTTGTCTGACGGCCAATGTGGTTACTACATGTCGGTTCACTCAGCAGGAAGTTCCTGCTTCAATCCATCCTTTCATCACTCACGCCGCTAGACTAAATCTGCCACTGACTCACTCACACACACACACATTAGATCAGTCCCACCAACTCATGGTGCAACGTTGCGTTCACCTATGGTACTGTTTGGAAAAAAAACGTCTGTTGAAATCAGTGCTTCCTTATATAAAATGTATCCTCTTATTTTTCAGTTGTATTCTGTCTTTATATACACATTAAGTGCTTTACTGAAATCTTATAACCTTATAACTTTTTCTCAAACATTCCACATCACAACCACACACATTGTTTACTTGGATTTTAAACTATAAACTGTCTCGATGTCATGAGTAAATATGAATTGGAGGATAAAATTACAACAGGCTAGCAGAGTTTGAAGGCTTAAATATTCTATCCCTCCAAATATTGCATCTAAACATTCCTCTGCAGCGTTGCACACACTAAATGAGAGCATTTCTATAATCATTCTGTGCTCTAGAACTTTAGTGAGAAAAAAAATAGATTTTAAGGTAGTTTATTGCTCCCAAATGGAAATTAAATGTTCCAGTAACTCACATTTTTTGAACAAGTTGTTGTAGGTTTTCATAGCTGTTGGCATGAATGATCTTCTGTAGTGGCCAGATCTGGAGCAGCCTCTAACTAAAGACGCTTATTGTTTAATAGCCTGATGAAGAGGATGCTCATTGTTCTTCATAATGTTCTTAACTTTATGAAGAGTTATTCTTTTAAAATGATCTCCAGAGGTTCTAGAGGAGTTCCTAGAACAGAGCCAGACTTATTTATCAGCTTGTTGATATTTTTTTGTATCATTTTCTCTGATGCCGTTACCCCAACAGATGATAGCAGAAGAGATCCAACTCTCAATTGCTACAAACACTGAAATAACTAAGCCTCCTTTAGAAGAACTGTCTGCTGATTGTTCATGTGGGAAAAGTTGTGGCTGCTTTGTGTTTACAGTAGGGTTAGCTTCAACCAAAGATGGAAGCACATGTATAACAACCTACCAACACATGGTCATACATCTAGACCCACAGCCTGGAAAATGAGGGCATAAGCAAACAGGGCTGAACGCTTATAGCAGATAACAGAATTTTGATGTTTCTAGTTTGTGGATTCCCTAAATATGAAGCTTAATATTGTAAACTGAATTTTTACCTGCTAATTTCTGGTTTAATTCCTTCATTATTAAAATCTTTTAACACTATGATCTTTTTTTAGCCCTTCTCTTTCACTCTGTTGTGGTTTAATTCCAGTCCTTGTCCTGGTGCAACGAGTCTAAGGCATTGGGGAAAAAAATCAGAGGTTTAAAGTGGAATCTTTTCAAAGAAAACATTTCCCCCTGCAGCCATCTCTGGAGGATGATGAGGGAAGCATTGAAGAGTGACGGGCCTTTATCAGCGAGTGATGAGTGTAAACAAGCACCGGTCCTCACCTCGCATCGCCCTGCTTTCAGCTTAAATAATTGTTCTTGACACACAAATTAACAGGGGAACAAAAACAGAGAATGCAAATCACGTGACCTGCAAATAATAAAAAAAGAAATATATGCTGACATGAAAATGTGACATAAATTATCCTAATAAAATAAATTCTTATCTGTTCAGATCGTTTA
The DNA here is from genome assembly GCF_016077235.1 of Cyprinodon tularosa. Lineage (NCBI taxonomy): Eukaryota > Metazoa > Chordata > Actinopteri > Cyprinodontiformes > Cyprinodontidae > Cyprinodon > Cyprinodon tularosa. Next base: position 766,940 of record NW_024039228.1, on the reverse strand, counting down.
TAGCACCTATCGACCCTGTGCCGTTTTTAATTCTTCTTGTTTTGACACTAGAGCTCATTTGGGGAAGGCTTTACTTACTTCTAACCACTGAATCATTTCTGTTTCTTTGTAGGTTTATTTTTTTATGTTTTTAAAGCCTGAGTGAACACGTCTTTACCGTTTGTGATTACATAACAGTCCCTACACTAAAGATAGAATTATCTATTTTAATGGACGTAATGAATGCATTTTTAGTCGGCATATTTAACAGGAAATTGGTTACAAAACATCCATTTGTGTTCTTCGGCTTTGTTTCAGTTGTGCATTTTCTTTTTTTCTGGCACTGTTTCACCGCCACCTCTGCTAGATTTTCTGTGTGTGCTTTTTGAGCTCAGATGAGATGTTGACAATCAAAACACTCATTATATTCTCATTATATACAGATGCATGGGGTTTTATGGCCGCCTGTGTGTCAGCTGTGATGGCTGTGTTTCAAACAAGCTGGGCTCTGCGGTGTCACCTAGACGTAGGCTTTAAATCAGAAATGACAGGGCTGCTCGCCTGCACTGAGGAAGAGCTAAAACGTAACTGAGAGCTTTGATAAAGGATTGCAGAGGCGCAGAGCAACAGTTGTTCAAAAAATACACCACAGATTGTTGCAATCATGTTGTGTTATTACTGATCATCCTGTGCAATTTATAGCTTTCTTTTAAATGAGAGGCATTGCTCTATGTATGTGTGTCCTCTACAGTTCTATGGTGTTAGGAGGCCTTGCTAAGGAGACATTGTTTTTAGTGTCAGGAACATATTTTATTTTTTGACAAAGGAGTGAAAAGACCACTACCCAATGAAGTTTGTGGCCCGTATAAACAACTAATGTTAGGCAGCTATTGATTCTTTAGGTAGTCGATTTAATATATTGTTCAGTTTTTCAATTAATCTAAAAGAAATACCTTCAATAAATTTACATTTTTAAAGTCTTTTACTTTGCATTTTATATGAATTGTAAATAGCAAAATCACGAAAAAAATATTCATATATAATTTCTATTTATAATACAAATAATATATAAAAAATCACTTGTTAAACGTTTATTATTTTTTTCAACATTGTTTTGCCACAATTAGATTAATTACCTCATAACTAATCATCTTCCACATAGCCTCTGGAAACAGAAAGTTAGTTTAACTTATTTGCACGGGAATGGGGGATCAGGATTTTGCCATGCTATGGTCTTTATACCACGCTGCTCCTCATCTTAAGTCATTATCATAAACTATAACCCATAGCAATATATAATTTTTTACACATAAAAATAAAAAAATAAAAAAACAGGTATGGAAGAAAGCAACTCCAGTACTTCCTTAAGTTCAGCAAGCCTCTTTATTTCCTGTCTTTCATTACTGGATGGGGTGATTAATCTAGGTGTGTCTGACCGTTGTTGCCATGGTTACTGAGGTGAGGCGCACCTGGATTAATCAGATCATCCAGTAGAGAAAGACAGGAAATAAAGTAGCTACCTTAAGTTCAGAAAGAAGTGACATTGTGCATAGAGGCTATTTGTTTGTCCCTTTTGCAATAATATACAAGTGTGAGTCTGACTTTTTAACTAACATGGAGCACATGCCATTCGACTTTTCAAATTTTAAAATGTAAAAAAAAAAAGAAAATGCTATTTAGAAATGTTTCCATCCAATGGAATAAGTTAAGCAGACAGAGCAAAGCGTCATTTCTTCATATGTTCATCTTACACTTGGCTTTAAAAAACAGGAAATAGAGTTGTCAAAATACAAACCACAGATCAGTAATGGGGCAAAGGTTTAGTGAATATATTGCATTCAGGCAAACTGAACTGACTTTACCTTGTCAGCTAGTATCAGTTATTAGATGTCAAGAGAGAAATGTGATTCAAATGGGACGCCAGCAGCAGAAACAGCTGATCAGTCATATGAGGTAAATATAATTACACCAGAACTTTAAAAATGTTTCCATCTCCTCATATGTCCATTTACTTTTTTTTTTTATATTTTTTTTTTTTTAGAAAAAGCCAATTACCATAAGCGTTAAAACCTTGTCTTGCCATATTTATTCATTTGACTCAAATTTTCCTTTTTCCATCAAGCTCTCAAAACGCGTCTAGTTTTATACGTCCGGCTCAGTTTTCCCACTACACACACATTTGAGAGGTTGAATTTCACTTGTTTTGGTCTCATCATCAACATTTTGATGTAAGGTTTATTAATTAGAAATAAATCACAAAGTTTTAACATGCTAGTTAATATTACACACAAACATCACTAGATAGGAATGAAAATAAGAAAAACATTATAAAAGCTGATTTTTCTTTCCATATTTTGTAGCAGCCTCTGTAACGCAAAGCTTGGCTGGTGTTTCTAATTTGAGTCAAAGAAAGTAGAAAGTACTGTGATGCCATGAAAGCTGCTTGGAAGTTGGGCCAACATTTAATCAGATGCTCTGTTTTCTTTGTTGTGAGTCTAATAACAATCTGGATATGACATTAAAATAAACTGAGGGTCTAATCACATTGACATGATGTCTGTCCAGTGTTGTAACAGGAGGTCTGTTGTTGTGAACTTTACAAACTGGTATAGATGAAGCACGTTTGTGTTCAAGCACTGTATTTGACCATGACTGAAGTCTAGCTTGTTTTAAATATTGGCTTAAAAGGCAATGATGACTCGTGTGACTCTGACCAAAGCTCTGATAATAAGAGTCTCCGCCTCATGAAACGTCTCAGCTCAAACCACCTGCTTTGGCCCACAAGGTATTTTTCCCATTTTCAATCAATGTCATTTGAAGTGAATTTGTTTATTAAACATCATTGTCTGCCTCAGGGGTAGAATCTCCCAAGCTTAGATCCCAATGCTTCCTCTGAGACTCCTATAAATGTGATTAAGCCTGAGCCTGCCATATGTAGGAGTAATGGATCATGTATTAACAGCGCCTGGTGAATATGTAACATTGGCAGTGTTTCTTCAGCTCACTGCTGTGTACTCAGTGTGCACATTTCAGTCCACTTGCTTTTAGAGCAGTTCTGTTTGGTGTTTTTCCTCTGCTTGTTTTGTTCTTGTTATCGATGCTGTTTTGATTTGTATAGAAAACACATTTTAACAGGGAAATGTAAACATTGTCTTTCTTGGTTTTTACAGCTGAATCATGATGATCAAACTACAGTCCAAGATAATTCAAAACTAATATAGCCCATTAAAGCAGATAGTGGCTAATAGTTAGCAGCCTGGTGATGTGTATTCCTACACTGTCCAGTTTCAAACCCCCAGGTCCAATGAGAGTAGATTCTGGTCTTATTTTTTATTTTATTTTTTCCAGTATATGCATCAATGAAATCTTCCACTCATTTTTTTTTCTCCAAACTAAGCCACGTATAGCCTGTACTTGAAAAACAGATAAAATTTACTGCAATTGCTTTCATAAATAGATATAGATGATCTTCTATTATCTTCGTTTCCTTTTGGATACAAAGTTACACATCTGAGAAAGAGTCGGTTGCAAATTGAACTATTAATGTTTATAGTTCCAGAGGAAAAAAAATCATATTTCAAAAACAGAAAATCTGTTTCGACTGAGGAAAACCTGATTGGTGCATTTTTCCCACTGCCATCAGTTTTTTTGTGAGACAAAGTTTTCTCCAGTCGGCGAACAAAGGAAGATCCGTTTGGTTAGGCACAACCAAGAGTCATGGATCACACAATCATCACGGCTAAAAAATGACTTAGTACTTATTGTATTCCCAGCAGCAGCCCCAATAAATAGAAATGAAAATGGATGGGGTTGGATGGAGGGAACACTACATCAAACCAATTCAAGCAAGCTGCTGCTTTAAGTCCCCAAAGCACCGCTACAACATTTACACCTTTTCTCTGTGATTGAAACACCTCTCCTCCCCCTAAAAAAAAAAAAAAAAAAAAAAAAACTCCTCTGGCAAGGTTCTTTGAGAAACAATCTCAGAATGGATCTTTTTGCCAAAAACAGGAATATAAATCTTCAGGGTGACTTCTTGACATTGCCTGTTCGGCTCTGTGGTGGAAAACTCGGCAGATCCTGATTGATTTAGTCTGAATCATAGCTGGGGTCGCCTGAGGGGAGATGATACAGTGACAGTGATTTGTTATTGCTTCAGTGCCAAGATGTTTAAATGTGGCCTCAGCTGTTACCCTGAGTGTCCAACGGTTTACTAACAGGTTGGTTGCTCTTTGCCGGGCCTGACCACACCTACAGAGACGCAGCACGTTGGACCTTTCTTGTCTTTCTGCGCTCTAACCCAAGTGAGATGTTGATTTAGGAAATAGAGGTCACTATGTCATTCTGAGGGCAGAGAACAGATTCACTCTGCAATTATTCAGTGGCAGACAGGAAGCTTTCAGCAGGTCAAACGGTGGCCAGCACTCGTATTCCCACCATTTCCTTCCTCCTTCCTCCCATCACCAGAATGACCGTATCCCCTGCTCTCTTGTATTCAGTTTGAGGTTTAGCTTCTCCAGGTTCAAAGATTACATTTTCTACCAGGTTTATACCAGTATGTGATGCATTGACTCTAGAAATAGGAAAAGAATGCATTGATTGAAATGACAGAAAAGCAGCGTCTTCTAGTAGAGATGCACCAATTCTTTTGATTATTCATCGTAAGCTGAAATATAGAATAAATGTTAAATGAATAAATTCTGTAGAAAACCTTTTTTTTAGGGAAACGGAATTTTTGAGTCGACTCATCTTGCCAATAACAGATACTGCTGTCTTTTTTTTGTTTTTTCTCTACGTACCATCTCTTTGTAGTTTTCTGCCTCTTGATCTCTGCAGTCATGTTAACAACATCCACACCACCAACAGTTGAACTCGGGATCATTTCTGTGGCAGAATGCAGGGATAGTCCTTGTTTGTTTTTCCACAAAACAGTACCTTTTACATTGCTTTGGAATGATCAGTGTTGGATATTTAGTTCCAGGGCTAATATCTGCCAATACCGATAACCTGCAGATATTGTCACGCATTTTTATTCTGATCTGTATAGGGCAATACCACAGCAACAAGCCCAATTTAGGATGTTTGACCAGGGAAGAACCAAAGTCAAAATCAGCTTCTTAACATACATGCTGCTTTTATTTTGTACACGATCCTCTGGTCGTGCTGGGTTAGTTTAAACTAATAGAAGTTTAAACATAAATTTTATATCTATATCTTGGTGCTCTTTCATACTGTTAACTAGAGATTGACCCGTTAAAAATTGACATTTTATATTAGAGATGGAGCGATGCAGGTTATTTTTTAGGCCGATACTGATTACTTTCATACCAGTTGAACTGATCCCTGGTATGCACTGGCGATATTTGTGGAACAATTTTTGGAGACAATACAGCTTTTTATTTCTCTATGTGATGAAAAATTACACATTAATAACAGATATTACACGTCCTAGTTTAAACGAAAGAAGAAATATTTCTTCAGGCATGGCTGCTGAAAGCACTAATGTATCGGCAGCATGTTTCGGTTGACATGGATACAAAGAAACAAATATGCTAACATCATAACAGTATCTGTCTATCTGTATTTAATGTGTTTGTCTTGTTTTCAAGTAACGGTGGGCATTTGTTCAGTCTAGCAAGTATTTTTAGTCTGTTTATCCCAGGAGTTTGCTAATCATCAAAGGAGAGCAGTGTGACTTTCATTAATATACCCACAGTCTACCTTTATTGTTGGGATTTCTTAACTTTGTGTTTTTCTGTATATCATTTATTTTAAAATACACAAAAACAGAGCTGTACCAACCTATGAAAGCGAGTAAAATCAATATCAACATACATACATTTGCATAATTTTTGTAATAATGTCTTCATCTGCTGGCAAAATCTTAGCATGCACCCATGATATAGAATGTATTATCCAATTTAGAGGTTTGATTAGATGCCAAGAAATAAATGGCTTAAACTGTGCGTGTGCCATCTAGTTTGTTAAAGTGATTTGTAATCTTGAGGTTTAGTCTCAATTCTGCACCCATTTTCTTGTGTGAAAAGAAAAGTGCTGAAACAGATTTGGAATTAAAGAGTTTTTCTTTCGATTAACACAAAATCTGGTTTCTCATTGTTTTTTGAAAATGAGAAAAGTCAAATGTTTACCTCTGAAGGGCAATTTGGATGGAGCAGCAAATGCTTTAGTTTGGAGATAAGATTAATTTACTTTGCATCTAGACGTCATGTCATCCCTGTGATATTGAATGGAATCAATTCAGGTCAGCGTCCCCCTGAGAGCCTACGTGTAATACTGTAATTAATTGTCTGTGGTTGCATCTGACCCAGAACATTGTATTTGAGGACCGGCTTTAATCAAACTGCCTCTCTGCACTATTTCACCGTTTGATCTCAATCCTATAGATTTGATAAATCAATAATTTGGACTGTATTTATTTATCTACTTTACTGATTCATCATCTTTCATCAACATAGACTTAAAGATCCAAAAACACTTTTCTCCATCTAGAGCTTAACCTAATGAATATATGTAGCTGACTCATTTGTACAGTTTTTCCAGAAATCTGATTAGTCAGTGGTTATGTTAAATAACTTCTGTCATGTGTGTGAGCACCCTCTGTTACTGAACATGGTTATAATCTCTAATTAACAAACTTGTAAATATCATCCTGATGCTGTAGCTTAAGGAAGAAATCCCTCAAATATATAAGAAACTCTCAGTTGTCTCAAATCTGACTTTAGAAATACAGTATTTGATCAGTTCTCATAAAATACTACACATACTTGTTATTTTTCTTCCTGATTATATATTTCTCAGAAGACAACTTGTGATTTTTGGAACATTAATTTCATTTGTGAAAAAGAAGAGCTCTTCTTTTAATTTCAGATTTTTATCTGGCAATTTAGGTCATTGTGACTCAAGTATTGATCCAAAAAGTTTGAAGCAAAAGCTTAACTCATTCCTTTATAATCAGCTTTGTAGCAAATCCCATGGAACCGAAATCTCATTATCTGTAGAGGCCTACTAGGTTCTGCTGGAGTTCAAATGACTTAGATGCCATTAGCTGTGTGAGCCAATGTCAACAATGGTACTCCCAGTCAGAGAGAGGCGCCAAACTTACTTTAGAGGAAGCAAACGGCAGTCAAATGAAAAGAAGGATAAAAGCTTTGCTTGCTGATGCTTATTTTTAAAGAGATTAGATGTCTGGATATCTGCTATTATCTCTTTTTGGATAATTACTTACTCAGGAACAATAGAAGATAATAAACTCCTTAGTTATGTTGGTGGAAAATCACTTTACTCATTCCTATATTATTTTTCAAAACATGTGTATTGTTATCATTTTGTAGTGAAACTGATATCTTGGAATGTTAAGAAATCATTTAAAAGATAGAAATAGATTAAAAACCATTTAGCGATAGCGAAACGTCAAGCCCTGATGACGGAACAAAACAAACTGTTTACAAATAATAGCTTTCCAATGTTGGAAAAATCAGTTCAGGTTTGGGCTGTTAAATTAGCAAAGCAGAACAAGGGTGGACCAGAGTTATTAAAACGGTAAAAATACAAAAAAAAAACTTAAACAACATTGCAGCATATTAAAGCACCTATTAAGTGTTGCTGTGATTTAAGCTTCTATATCAAAATGGAGAGTTGCGGCCTAGTGGCTAGATCTAGGAATCCTGAGTTTCTGAGATCGAGCACCACTACCACAGACTGCCACTCTGGGTCTCTGAGCAAGACCCTTAAACCCTGATTGCTCCCTGGGTGCCCCGTGATGGCAGCTTACTGCCGCCGAAGGAGATGGGTTAAATGCAATGGTAAATTTTTCTATTGATCTCATTTAATTGTTTGATCAATAAAGTTCAATCATTTAGTTATTGTTAAACCAGATCAGTTATAACTATGTAGACGAGACACAGCTTTACAGAGCGTTGGCAAGATGCTTAGAACAGATCAACATGTGGATGCACCGTAATTTTCTACAACTGAATAAAAACAAAACTAAGGTATTAATCTTCTGACCAAAGGTGAAGAGATCCAGAGTTAGCTCCCAGCTTCAGCTATTACAGCTGGAAACCACTGATTGTGGCCAAAATCTTTGTTTCATGATGACTGAGACCTGAACCTTCAGAGGCACATAGAGGCAGTTACTGTCAGCCTTTTATTGCCTGAAGAACATTTCCAGGTTTAAAGGACTAATGTCCAAATATGATCTAGAAAAACTCCTTCATGCATTTTTAGTAGGATTGAATACTGTAACAGCGTCTTCACAGGTCTGCCAAAAAAGATAGCTGCAGCTGATTCAAAACACTACTGCCCGTGTTCTCACAAGAACTAATAAAGTAGAATACATCAGTCCATACCTTCCACTTTCTACCTGTTGCTCAGAGAATAGACTTTAAAATCCTTTTGTTAGTCTATAAATTACTGAATGGATCAGCACCTCGTTAGATAACAGATTTGTTGTCCGTGTATCAACCTCCCAGACCACTCAGGTCTGCTAGTTCAAGCCTTGTCTCTTCACCCAGAGCTAGAACCATCATGAAGAAGCAGCATTTATTTCCTATGCTCCACTTATCTGGAACAAACTCCCAGAAGACTGTAAAAGTGCTGAAAACCTGAGTTCTTTAAGTCAATCTTACAAATCAATTTGTGTAAAACTGCATTAGACTGTTGAAGTTAAACTGTTATTGTGTATTGTGATTTGATTTTGAATTGCACTAGCCACCAGCATGTAGATGTCTCACTCAAGAGGTTATGATTTTCATGATCTTGAGAGTTTGTTTATCCAGAGCCCATCATTAATACTGTACTACTACTATTCTTTGCTCTTACTGGAATATATCTAAGCAGCATGACATGGTTTTCACATGACATTCCAACACTTTTGGTCCCACATTGTGGGATTCTAATGACCCTTTTCAACACCTGACCAGGGTTCTGCTAACAGAGCAACACACTTGGTCCGTAAGTGGTATCTTTTGGCATAGTGGTGGATAGGTCTTGAAAAAGATTGTCAGATTGTTTTGTCTTGAACTCCCCCCTTTTTGTCAGTCTCACGCTCACTCCCATCTCCATGCTCTCACCCCCTCCTTTCTCTGCAACCCAACTGCTTTACTCATCCCTGGGATCCTTCTGCAAGGATTAATCAGTTTTCCATTCCTGGAGAGATTATTCAAATACTGTTACATCTGCAGGCAACTGCAGCACAGCCTCCCTCCCTCCCTTCCTCCTTCCTTACATGCACATAACAGACAAAAAGGAGCTGAAAACTGAAAACTACTCCTTCAATCTTTTTTCTTCTTATTCGTCCTCTAATTTCTCATTTTTTCCAGTATCAGAAGTGTTTTACACTTTAATAAGATTTTTCACCTATAATCATTCATTCCAAAGTTGTTTATGTTTTTATGAACACAGCGCAGGTAGGAATGGTTTATATGTAATTGTTTTATTATTGGCGACGCAACATAGCATTGGGGCTATGAGAGCTGCAGCAGGAGAAATTATTTTATTGATGAAAATTAGTTCCATTATTGTTGGAATCAAAGAATTGATTGTTTAATACAAAAAAAAATTTAATCAGTAAAAAATATAAGACAAATTAGAGTTTGAAAAATGTATTTGAATATTTCTTTTTAACCAAAATCTGAGAAAAGTTACTCTTAAAGCCTCTATTTTGCTTAAGAGGTTTAATTTCTACATTAGATTTTTTTCAATTTGCAACATGTGCTCTTTGCAACAGTAATGGAAGAAATATCACTACATATTATTTCTGTAGTCAATATGGAGTACAAATATGGAGTACAGAAAAAAACCTTCATTGCTCATTGTTGTTAAATTGCAAATGGAAAAAAATGTTTTATGTATATACACACACACACACACACACACACACAGTTTTTACTTAATTACTGCTTAGTTACTAATTTCCAAATTAATTGACGATTATTCTAATAATCCCCTGTACACCTCTGTGCCCTGATACTCTCTGTCTCTTTATCAATTTACTTTTATCGTGGCTTTAAATCATTATTTATGTTATAAAAACAGAAATAGGTTTCAAATCCTAATGATTTTCCCAAAATGGGCAACTTTTGCAGTCAGACTTTAAAATCACGAATATAAACAGGCAACCAGACAGGACTTTACAGTTAAAAGGGAAAAAAACAGAGACAATAAACATTTGTCCATAAAATGTAGTCACATTTTGTTGTTTTGCAAAAAATGTTTGTCCCTCGTTGAACTCTTTTATGTTTAGTCTTATAATGATAATAATCTTTTCAGGCACCTTTCAGAACTGAAGGTTGCTGAATATAAGGAAAGCTGTCGATCATAGAAACAGGGGTCTGGGGAAAATAATGGAAGTAAAATAATTAACATTTTTCAAGGCTTTTCCAAAACAATAGTTCGGTGTCATGGTAACAGCAAATTAATGCAACCCTGTTGTTTTTTTAAATCAATCTTTGCATGTATAAATCAATCGTCAGAAATTAATGAGAATCAATTCAGAACTGGAAAGTCGGATTTTCTCAACACAGTCCTACTGAAGGAGCAGCTCTGCAAGGACTGCAGAAAAGTAGTTTATTATTAATAGAAGTCACACATTGAACATTTTTTTCGAAAAAAAAGAGAGAAGTTGATTACACATCATTTCTCCAATCTGTTGTAGTTGTTGTTTTTGTTTTTTGTTTTTCACAGCATTTGCTTTTAGCTTCACTGTCTGTCGTGCAGAGCTCCTTGTGATGTGCAACCACTGCCATAAAACACCACAAGCCGATTGCTGGCACTTCTCTGTTTCAAGTCAAAATGGTTTTTGAAGGAAATTCTTACCATTGTTTTAATGTTTTTTCCTGCATTAAGCTACCATTATAATTGTATATTTAGTGATTATATAGATTAAGTCCAATGCATATTTTTTATGCACAGCTGATGACAGATTATTGGATGACATCGACACCAGAAAACCAAATGTCTCCAGTTTTCTAGCTTTTCTTTCATCAGTTTCATTCTCTGTAATCTCTCAGCCCGCTGTTATTAACTAAATATTGTCTCTTAATTACATTTTACCAATGTTTCCTGAAATTTTGTTTTTCTTTTAACCTCTACAGTGTTGTTTACATTCTTATTAAACATGATGCTTTCTAGTTTCTCAGATAATCATTGAGCTGAATGTACCAAACACGACCCACACCCAGTCCTGTGCTGCAGCTTTCTGCACCATCTTTGTAGTTAACCCTCTGGCCTCAATCCTTAGAGCTGCTCCTCTTTCTACTATCATCCTTCTTACACAGTGGCTGGAAATAGCATTCATACCCCCTGAACTTGTTTATGTTTGTTTCATTACAGCCATACGTTTTTATATATATTCTATAATGCCATATAAAATATAGAAAAAAAATATATTTTCTTTCTTGTGTGCAAATCAATATATGAAAACTGTGATAATGTTTCTTAACTCTTGATTTAGAAATTTTCTCTTAGACGTTTCGAATACAACAGTTTTTGACATAAGAAAATATTAGCCTCCAATAAAGCTCAAAAAGCCCATCAGACAGGTGTGGATTCATCTGAACCAGGGTAGGATGCACTTTGTAATATTTCAATCGAAAATGAGAAGCACTCAACGAAATGATCACCTCAATTAAGTTGACAGTGAATGAGAGTAAAAAACAGAGAAAAAGTCACATAGTAACACTAGAGGAGCTGAAGGAACGCAATGAGAAACATCAGACTATTTACAGTAAAACGATTTCCAGCTCATGTAGGGGAGGTGATGCTCTGCTCTAGCCAGGGGATCACATCTTTGGTGATGCTTTTTCTTCACCAATCTTGAAATTGAAAATCTCTTTGTCCTTTCCAACTCATTTGGAGCTGTTTTCAAAAAAGAAATGCGTTAAAATAGTCAGTGTTATAGCAATACCTAGTAATGTGCTGCAGAATTGGAGGGAAACGTGTTTCTAGGAAGCATTTAAACACACATGATGTAAAAAATTGTTACATCATAAAATAATTATCCTGCAATTAGCAGTTAAACATTTTCTGTTAGCAGTTCATCTAGAATCCTCTTGAAATGCAAAAATCTGATTGAAACATGAATAAATGTGGCAAAGGATGCTTTTCAATCTTCACCTTAACATGGTTTCACCTTTAAAGTTAATGGTATATATTTTTTCCATCTTCTCTTTAAAACTTTAGCATTTAACCAATAAAAGCTCTACTCCTACCTGTTATATCCCAGAAATATCAATTGAGTTAGGTTATCTCAACCAACTACGTTACAAAGTGATGCACACAGTAATGCTTTATTACACAACCTCCTTGTTTAACATCAGACTGGAACATGCTGTATGTTGCACCTTGTTGACCTTCTGGTTTGTTTTCATAGTTTAATCTCCAGCTCTTCATGTTGACATAGATCAAGCTCTGCAACTTCAGGACGCTTCAGATTCTCTAGTTGCTGAGCAGTAAAGATGTTCAGTATATTTAGCAGGATAGCAGGACTTTAAGCTCATGTAACGTGTGAAGAGTTTTAAACATTAGGAGGGAAATCTTACAACAATCAGCTTAAGTTCCTTTAAATTGTCACTAGCAGTCTGTTGAGCATTTAAGGGTTAAAGTGGACTCACACAACTGCTGCTGCAGACCAACCTTCCAGGATAGAAAGCTGACTGTTTACTGCATATGTTCTTATTTCATCAGTTAGTATGGAAATCCCTGGTTGTGGGTGAATTCTCCACTGATCACATTAAATGCTTTTGGATGTTCTGTTTTCATTTGGCAAGGATTTAAACTATAAACAAAAAGCACACATTTCTATGTTGATGCAAACATTCCTCTATGATGGTGAAATTAATTTGCATTTTCTGTTTTTTCTTTTTTTCATTTTTTAACTAATAAATTACTAGTGTGTATTTCATGCTGCAGCAAGAAAGACTATTCTGGCCCCTTCGTGTTCCATTTATGGGGGTTTAGATTTTATGCTTCAGACTATTTTTTATTTTATTTTATTTTTTTCATCATCGCTGTATGCTCCTTACATTTCTTGGCTTTCCCCCTGATTTCAGCTTTATATACTATTTTATATTATCTCTGCATGCTCTAAAATGCATTTTAGTTATGTGGGGATTTTTTTAAATTAGTGGCATCAGAGCAAACTTTTAAAAATGCTGCTCTTGAGTTACTGCTTTGCTTCAACCTGATGCAACACAAGCTGGCTTTTAGATTTGGTTTAGCTTTTTTGAATGCACCAGAGTTTCCGTTTGCTGTGCAAATTTTTCCAGCTATTTTCGTTAACTGCATGTTGATAAACCGGACTAGGAATAAGAAATATTTGCTCTCAACCAGGCCTTTTTTCTTTTCTTTTTTTATTGTTCTCCAAATTATAAAATCACTCTTATTCTAGTTTTGTTGGTAAAACATTTTGTAACTTGCTCTGTCAGAAACCTCTTGCTCTGTTTATTGTTGGTTGTAAATCTTCCATATGTCATCGCTCACTTTGTGTTTTTACCCTTTTGGCCTCTTTATAAGAACAGTAGGATTGTCAAGTTGGAGTAAAAGTCCCGTGTCGTACATTTCTGCAACAGGAGTTCCATTTTGCCTTTCCAGACATGTAGTGTTCTGCCAGAGGGTCTAATCTCCCAAGATGCATTGAAACACATGTTAAGGTTTGTTATATGCATGATAGTTCAAGCACAAGCCTTCTTCACATAGATTCATACTCTGCAAACTAACACGGTTTTTCCCACTCACATGAATAAACTCTCTAGCTTTTGTTATGGTTTTTACAGACTGAATCCTTAGGGGAGTGTGTGGGTTAGAAGCTGGCAGAGAGTGGTAAGAAATCTGGAAGCTGAGTTAGGTAGCTCTGTTAAACCACAGTGCAATTCTGGGGAATTAATAATCCAATTAAGGTACTGAATTTGAGTCGAGTACCATATTATAGCCTTAAGAGTCAGAATGATTTGATAATTTCTTTTGGCCTTTCTTTGTAAGTGACAGTTACAAGTGTTTTTTCTGCTTAAATCAAAGCTAATCTCTTCATTTGAAGTTGTCCTCCAGTATAATTTTAGTGCCCAGTTTTGTACTTCAGTTCTGATTTGTTGAAATTAGGAACAAACTTTCGGGTTTCTGTTTTTGGTGATTAAACCCTTGAATTGGTTATGTTATATTATTTGAATTTAATGACTTTTAGACAGTTCTTTCTGTTCATATCTGCCATGTTTATCCTTTTTAATTGCTCTGATTTACTAGAGTTGCATCAAATTGACTTTTCCTGTATGATACTGTTTGTTTTCTATGAGGTCTGAATTGCTAATTCTGACTTTTAACTTTTTTTTCCTTCTCCTTGACAGACTGCAGTACTGCAGTTTCTAATTGACCAGAAAATAAAAGAACTTCAGCATATCACTTTATTTATCAAACCATATTTCCCAACCCATATTTGGTTTCTTACTAAAGACAAAAGAAAGAGAAGCGTAACTTTTTTTTCTTTTCTTTTTTTTGTGGGGTTGCATAATGGAGGTTCTTAGTTTTGATATTTCATAGGTTTGATAGTCGATCGGACCAATTCCCTTCAAATCGTATGTTCCTATAGGCCAGAGTCAAATATTTATTTATTTATGTTTTTGATTCATTCGGTTTTTTACAGCACAGTGGTTTGTTTTTCTGACAGTAGGCTGACAGCAAAGGCGGTACGAGAGAGGGGGAGAGACATGCGGCAAAGGACCACTCGCATCGGAAAAGTTTCCTGCCTAATATTTTGGACAGTGCCCACTATACCTACAAGGTTGTAAAAAGTGAGCTTTGCTCTGACTTGTCTCACAGACGTCTGTTTTAGGTCCGCTTCAGATAATCATAGAAGTCTGCATAGCTAAATCTGCTTAAATATGAGTGCCTTAAGTTACAAAATCGTAATTTCTGCAATTCAGAGCTGGTTCTTAGTAATAACTTGATTATTAGTTTACTCCAAATCTCTTCAGGCATAGACACCATGCAAATGGATCTGTTTTTCTCCAGCCTGCAGTGTGGAACCATGCATTCTGTCACAGATGCTACAATGGAACCAAACTTGATATGACCTAAATAAATGGGTTTAATAGAGGAGAGCCTGAAGCAACATGTATCCCTCTTAGTTGTTCTTTTTTTCAAACACTTTAGCACCTGCACATTTATTTCCAATTTAGCCAACCTACCTGGTAATATGATGTGAAGTTACATCTTCATGCTGGTGCTCTGTATTCTACTATCTTTTTTTTAGGCTTAGTTTTCTGCAGGGCTTTAATGTGATACATCTATACAAAAAATATATATTTTAGAATAGAGGTTAAAATTTTAGATTTTTTCTTTAGCAAATCATAATCTGATGAGTGTGGTGTACATTTATTTTCATAATCCCTGCAGGAGAAAAGATTGCACACTCCATAATGCTGCTAATATTTTACACTGTGTTGGAATCGTCATATACATTTAATTTCAGTCTCTTCATCCACATGTTTGCTTCTTTTTGGATAAAAAAAAGATTTAATTATTTTTAGTATTATTATTATCGGACTTTTAAAACATCTTCATACATTTTTTATAATTCTCAGCTAATAATTGACATGTAAATTAAGGTTAAAAGTTAGCGATTAGTTTAGAGCCCATTTTCCTAAAAAAAAAACGGAGTTTTATTTTTTATCGAGGGTTGTTTTTTTTTTTTTTTTTTTTTTGGATTTTTTTTTGTTTTGTTTTTTAAATACAAAATGCTGAGTTAAAAATAGGGCCGGGCAATTGCATTTGCAAAATAAGCGCAATTTAGCCAAATGCAATTTTCAAATCACACAGGCACTCAATTTCAGTCACATTACATTAACATTAGTAAGACACTAAATTGATCCGTCCAGCCCTTTTGGTGAAGATTATGCGCTTAAACTTGGTTTGCATCAACATAGATAAAAAAAGACTTGCAGCTTACTGGCAGAACCATGCATAAAAGTAGAAAGAAGAACCTTTTCCTACAAAGATTACAGTGAAGTTCTGTAGGTATGGACTCTGGACAAGCAAGCTTTCAACTGAAACCCTTGAGAGAAACATCTACATGCTCTGCAAAGCAACATTTCAATCTAATGGCATTTGATAGAAGGGTTGAAAATAATTGCAATATAGATTTCCTTCAGCCGTAGGTAAAAATAAAACATAATTCTATTGTGAAAATTTACAGTGCAAGCTCTATTGAATACTCACTGAATAAACAAAAAACATTTATGTTCTACCCACTGGCAGTGGGTAGCACTGCTGGATTGCAGCAAGAAGGTTCCGGGTTTGATTCCCGGGGTCTTTCTGCATGGTTTTGCATGTTCTCTCTGTGCATGCATTGGTTCTCTCCGGGTACTCCGGCCTCCTCCAACAGTTCAAAAACCTGACTTCTAGGTTAATTGGCTTCTCTAAATTCTCCTGGTGTTTGTCCTGTTTCTCTCTCTTTTGCCCTGCGATGGTCTGGCGCTACCCGATCCGTCCCGTAAGCACGATCTGTTCTGCGCATGCACCATCAGCTCATTTGCGCATGCGCATCCATATGTCGCTCTGATATACTGTCAGACTATTACCGGTAGCTAATTTGTTTTAATGAAGTAAATGCTAACTGTGATATAGCTTTCTCTGTAATCCAACAACCTGTTCCGGCAGAGACTTTGTATTCTTAGCAGCGCTTTTGAACAGATGGTTATGGTTGTGTGCTTATTGCTAGCATTCTTTTTCTATGATGGTATAAATGATTTGCCGTTACACCTTTAACTTTTCTATCATCACATCCTTACCTTCCAAGTACATCAGAGAGGTTAAGCTACGCCTCCATGCAGCGCAGCTAAATGTGTGCTATTTAGGTGGTAACTTAAGAGTTAATTTAGTATTTATATTTACAAACAGAACTGTATGAAGTGCTTTTTGTTTTAGCATGCAGCCTTGCTTCAGCTTTACTTCTTTTACAAGTACAGATGAGTGGTCTCTTAAAAATTTAAAGTGGCGTCCTCGAATGGATGATGGTAACACGCCAAGGTTTCCTGTTAATTGGACGGAATAACTTTTCATCTAAGATACTAGTCAGTAGTTAATCATAATTTGATTATTTGTTTACAACCATGCTATAAACATATTTTCCTATCTAAGCTTTGACTTTCTGCTGTTCTCTGTCCTAGCTGCATGTCTGATTAATGCTCTTCTTGCCTGTGGGTGTAGATGGATTCATGGCAGGTGCAGCCGTACCATACTGTCTCCATTTTTGGATGATCTGTTAAAGTGCACTAGGATTTTTTTAACCATTGGGATGTAGTTTTATTAACTAACAAAACTTCTCTTTAACTTCAACCCCCACCAATCTGCTGCTGAGGTCTACTCTTTTTATTTGATAACATGAGGTTTCATTGCATTTATGTGCTTTATTGTGTCCTGCCTACAGAGCTGGGGCCTGGCATTGAACCAATAAGAGAACCTCTCTGTCACTACAGGACAGGTGTCATTATGCAAACAGACTGACTAGGTCGTCCTTGTGTTGTGTGTTAGTGTGGTTAAGCAGGGGAACATGCATGTTATCGGTCGGGTGAGATGTGCAGGAGCATGCTCCCGCTCATTATGAGTGTGTTTGTGGACAGTCAGCTCTACTGGATTAGGGAGCGTAAATCCTGACAGGTCCTAATCAGTTCAGAAGTCGGTGGGTACAACTCGTTAGTCCAGCAGTTTCCTCTACTTGTGTTTAAACTGGGAATTTCCCAGCAGAATGACTTTTGGTCCCCTGTTTTTCGATTCAGTCTGGGAGTTTAGAGTTTGGCTTTCCATGATGGATGGACCTCTCAGTTCTAATTAGTGTCAGCAGCTTTTAATTGGGTCTCTGCTTTTCTTGTGTATCTTAATCCCCATTCAAAGCAAAGAAGTGCACCTAGCAGCACTGTCACCTTAATTAAACTTGCTGGTTTTATAGATTCCACTGTTTGAAGATTATAGAATTCCTAGTTTCGGTTTATTTAATCCATTAGTTATGAGTTAAAACAGAATGAAGGATAATTTAAACGTTTGATTTTTCCAAACTAAAAGTAGCGTAAAGAGAAACAAGGGGGTGGTTTTTTTTGTCCTACATAGACTTTTAGTCATATTCAAGTTAATTTCAACTCCTTTGTATTTCTACTTCTCCTAGATGTATTTTTAACAGGATTGACACATTTCCTGAATCTGATGAAATAATGAGTAAATGGGCTAAATTTGATGCATGATTTTTGTCTTCTGCTGATAGGTGTTTAAGAATTTCCAGATTAGTCCATTAAACGCTTTTTATTTTTAACACTCTCCTTTTTGTGGAGACATATTGCTCTGCGCTGTGACATAATTACTGGGGAAAAAAGTTTTTTACTTGAGATTGTTAAAAATGAGGTTCTGTTATAAAATCCTTCAGTTTGATGAGAAAAAAGAACATAAGAGGACATTTTTCAAACTTTTTTTGGTGACAAGATCAAGAGTATAAGACTATAGCTAAACTAGACTGACTGTGTAAAGACAGTTTTGTTTTGTTTAATTATTCAAATTTATTTAATTTGTGTTAATAAATAGGGGTTATTTCATAAGGTATTCCATCCGGTTCTTTTTCAAAATTGAAAAAAGACGTAATTGAAAGGTCTTCCTAGACTTGGAGCTCAGATTGAGACATTTTGGTGTCACACAAAGGGACAAACCATAATAATGCAGAATATTGTTTTTCAAAAAGAAGTGTATCCCCACACTTTTAGCTAGATCCCAAACCTTTAAAAGAGGTCTGCTCCTAAAAACTAGTATCTTTAACATATTTCTAGTCATTTTAAACTCTAACAATAGATTTGTTTTATTTAACATAACTTTTCATTGTGTGACAGTTACTATTAAAAAGAGTTGGGCTTGAAAACAAGAGTTTTAATACTTGTTTAAACCTTGATTCAACAGCTTTTATATACTGTAGAAAGATGATATATATAGATTTTAAAAGCTCTAGGAATAAAATGGGAATGACAAAATAAGAGAAACAAAAATGGTGTAGGAGTTTTCTTTTAGACCCTGCCCAACAATGATGAGTGGTGCTTTCTCTAGAATTTTATTAAAATGCAAAGTTCCTTTTTTCATTAAAACTATATCAATTGGGCATATGAGGTCTGTTTTATTGTTATAACCTTGCCTTATATTCTATTATTTTTCAGTCTCTCAATATTTATCTTAAAGACATCTGAGTGGTGCCCAGTTAACCCCCACAGTTTGTTGCCAATCTAAAGCCCCATTTACACTATCCTCTGAAAACCGATCTGCACCGAATTCGGACCAAACTTGGATCAGTTAGCTGTGCTGAGCTTGGATCCTTACAACTATTTACACATCATGCTAGCACGGTTCCTTGCCTCCTAGTGATGATCTACAATACTACTGCTCCATAGTAGGAAAACTTTGTGATTATGTTTTGTTTCATCCACTATCGCCTGGATAGTGTCCTCTGCCCAAATTGCAATAAGCTAGCACCTAGCTCTTTTGAAGCCTTTTTTAAAAATGCACTGTTGAGAAGATTTTGATTGTTGTTTACAGTTCTTCTTCTGTTTTGTGGCGGTTGGCAAGCAACTTACTGATGTGTATTACCACCAACTACTGGAAGCTGACTGCAAATAGGAGATGATGCGGTCTGCTCATGCGCTGTTTGTTATCAGAGAACCGAGCAACAACAGAACCGCACTGAGCCCTACTGTTGAACCAGTACTAGTTAAGCATGGTTGGTTTTTTTTCTGGCACGGTCCTGTTCAGTTTTGCATGCCATTTAAACTTAAGTTATCTTGGTTAATGTGCTCGGACCGCTCTCAGTATGGTTTCCTAAAGGTAGTGTAAATGAGGCTTAAGCTTCACCTCAGGGTCTGTTAGCTTCTTTGTTTTACAAACGGTTTCTGGGGATGAGTTACTTTATCAAATTGGGATGAATCATCCATCAAGAGACAGAATTTTGTTGTTAGAAAAAAGGTTAAAAACTCAGTGGATTTTAACACCAGTAACTACCAAAGTATTTGTTTTCATACGCTTTCAGATGATGCATTTTACCTGGCAGGTGGTGTTACATGTGACAGCATTTGCCATTTTATTATTTTCTGTTCTCTGACTATGGTTTATTCTTTCACATGAATCTTTTCTAAGTGTCCCCTCCTTCCCTCACAGGGAGCTCAGCGATGAATAAGCTACGCCAGAGCTTCCGGCGCAAGAAAGACATCTACGTGCCGGAGTCAAGTCGGCCGCACCAGTGGCAGACGGACGAGGAGGCGGTCCGCAGCGGCAAATGCAGCTTTGCAGTCAAGGTGACTCTCCACATTGTTTTTGGAACACAAACAAACCTGCATACACCACATTTTATAAACACATACTTGACCAACACTAGAACTGGATGCAGTGCTGACCTTACTGTGAAGTGAGTGTTCCTCAGAGAAACCTCCCCTCACTGTCTCTGCATCCAAGGACGCTGCTGTGATTAATCAAAAGCTTTCAGAGTATGTGAGCACAAGTTTAATCTAGGCTACAGCTCTGCGGTTTTGGACTCCTTTAGCTGTTAAAGAAGAGTGCACTGCTTCTGAGCTCAATGACTTTATAATAAACAACCTACACAATGATGTAAAAAAGTATATTTTATGAACAATGACAGCGGTAGAGACGGCTTTTTTTAAAGTGCAAGGCAAAAAGCAGCACCCGGACCTATTATGCTAGGATTGATGAAGTGGAGAGTTCTTTTTATTTTGGCAACACAAGGCGTTCGCTTTTGCAAACAGAAGTGCAACGGTATGCTTCCTCTCATCACATGGGGCCAAATGGTCAGCTCTTAAAGAAAGGGAGAACTGAATACATGGGTTCCCCCCCACATGATGCTTAACATTAGTGTCTCTTTGACAGATGATGTCCCTAGTTGACTTTTCATGTTGTGGTTTAGATTTTTTTTTTCTTCTTTTAGAACAAGAAAGGGGATTTGAAAAAAAAAAAAAAAAAAAGGCTGGAGTTGCATTAACAACGAAAGCAGGGGCCCAAGGGTTACACAAAGGCTGTAGATAAATTTCTGTAAACACTGATTTGCATTTAGGCTGTTTAAGTCAGCCGTTTAATCTGCCTGTTTATGGAAATAAAGAGAACAATCTAATGGGATCCAGTGTCAGAAGCCAGAAGATTCCAATTATTCTTTCAGCTTAAAGGTACATCATCACATTATATGCCTATGCAAAAAAAACACCAACAATCATTTTGACATAAGGTTATAAAACCAAAACATTTGTCCTGGTAATTTTAGATAGTGCTGTTTGAGCCTAAATAGAATTCCGGGACTGCCCGACGAGCAGACGTAAAACAGATGTGGCATCATCTACTAGTAGTACCAGAAAACTATCAAAAAGCCAAATGGTGACCATCCTGCAATGCATTGCGTTAAACTACCAACAGCTTGCCGTTGTGGAAGACTGGATTGGACTGCAGAGACTAAGATTAGCATTTCTATCACTAGCATCAGTATTAATAAGGATTTTCACTCTGGCATCCATCAACCCCTCACCTCAGCCACATCAGCAGCTTTAGCTCCTGCTTCAGTGAAAATAAATTTTGACACTGTATTCTGAGTGCTATTTGATTTTAATTATACCTATTGAAATCAATTATTTAGTTTTTAGTTGTTGTTTTTCTTTTATATTGGATCTTGTGCATTTTTATTTTCAGAACTTTGCTGGGAGGTGCTAAAAAGCCTAGCCTCATAACAACCTAGTTTGGCCCCAACGGACATGAACAGTATTGCATCTCCATTATTATTGTGAATCAATACAAGGAGTTCTATTTATTACAAATGAATCAAAAACAAAGTGTAAAACACCAAAATAATAAATTATATGCTAACATGATGTGATAATCATTGAAAAAACTGTATGGAACCAGAATGAGCAACTGGCATAAAAATAAAAAAATAAGTCTTATTAAGCACCTATGAGCATTATGGCTTAGAAATCCAATTTATGATTTTTTTTTAAATCCGATTAATGGCTTTTTTTTAATAAAAAGAAAATTAAAAATTACATATATCGCTCTTAAAACTAGTTTTCATTGCCATCCTGACCTCTGGGAGGGTAATGTCATTTAAAAGGCAAAAAAAAATATTTGTAAAATAATAATGTTTAACAACAAGCAGTGAAAGTAAAACACACAAAATGTTTGAAGGCAGTGGTAGTTTATCAGTCATGAGCAGACATATGAGAACATCATTGGGTTTATTTCCTGTGATGAACGGATGTCCCTTTGAGCCCAAGGATTGGATTGGTGACACCCCCCTCCCCCAATTTTCGAAAAAATTAAAATCTTCCAACACAAAAACGAATTGATAAATGTAACTGCCCACCTCAATTAGTCAGTACACAACCAGACCTTCTTTTCAATGAGGCACCTGATCAATTTCTACTCAAATTTCAAGCCTATAAAGTAATATTTGCCTAAAAATTAGATATTTGTTTAGCAAGAGCTTTTCTTGAACATTTTAATGGCTGTAAATAAAGCAGCAGCAGAGGCTCGTATTCCTTTCCTTCAGTTTATATGTTGATAAAAATGTTTGATTAAACTACCCTTCTTTTGAACCTCATAAGCTACTTCATTCATCTAGATATTATGCAATGCTTTGGGGAAACCTATTTTCAAACAAAGTTAAGACACTTTCATAAATGGAAAAAATGTGAAATAAAACCAGTAAAGTTCCCTTCCTCTGCTCTTCCTTTCATCATGAGACAGTTCAACCTAGCATGCTACTCCTCTGTGTCCCTCCTCCCCTCTTCCTGCTCCCAGACTCCCTCTTTGGGGCCTCAGATGAGGCGGGTTGTGTGTGTCAGTCGTTGCTGTGAAATGATCACAAACTGCAGGATTTATGCTGCACACAGAGAGTAGAGGGTGTGAGCGGGTAAAGCCTGCCTCTCTGAAGTGTCTGAAGGGATTTGGTGCTTTTCTGTTCAAGGGCTGTCAGACTTTAATATCAGAAGCTTTGGAAAATATAAACACATTTTATTTGTTGTTTTCTTTTTGTGCACTACAAATGAAATTGATTAGGATCATGATGTTGAGTTAAATTTTTACGACAAATATTTCCTTATTTTTCACAAAACAACCAGAGACTCGTTTACTGAAACTGTGTCTGTTTGTTGTGCTGTTTTGTAAGCTTGAAAATATTGAATATATGTCCGATCTGCTGTTTTCCTTGATCTTACTTTATCAACATCAGCATAAATATCGGTATCGGCCAATATTGGTTATTTTGTACCATATCGGTCTGATAAATAAAGCTGGACGGATATTAAAGAATATATTGTGTAATTGCCGTTTTTATTTCAGGAGGGGGAGGAAAGAAGATTGTTCATGTTCTGTGTGTTTGGTCTTGTGACAGTGATGCACTTTAGGGCTGTGGGTGTCTAACTGAAGCATATCAGCGCTGTGGTTGTTTTTTTTTAATGGATTTGAAAGGGGTGAACAATACTACCGTAATAGTAACAATAGTTAAACTGCATTAGATAATTATTAAGATAGCTGCTATTAATCTGATTCATGAGTAAATACAACTAAAGAATTATTCATGCCACTTTTTTTATAATCGTATCTATAAAAGATGCTAAGATGGGTGCCATTTGCAGTACTTTGACTAAATCTATTGCATTAGATTCAAAAAAGCATCACATTTTATGTTTGCAGTGTAATATATGAAAAAGCTGAAGAGGTAAGAAAACATAAGATATGGAAAATAATTTATCTTGACTGTTTAAGCCATCCATGCATTTACTCATATCCGCTTCCCCTCTTCTCCTTGCTGATCCTTGTTCAGAGCCACCGCTGCTCCTCTGCCCCAGCTACCCACGGCTGCCTCCTCGCATCAGCATTGTCCCGACATCCTACATTTGTGGTCTGCATCCGTGTGTACGCATGTTTAAATGCACACACGAGTGTTTTCTAATACGCTTGACAGGGTGACTCACAGCTGTTACGTCACAATCTTAAAATAGCAGAGTCGGAGGGTGGGGGTGACAGGCGTGGGGCAGCGACACTAGTCTGTGTGTAAGGAAAGGGTAAGGACTTCCTCTCAGCTCCTGCACACACAATAGCTTCTGAGGAGGTCAGGGTTGTGAGTGGAAGGACTTGGAATGATGCTTTTTTGAGTCCAGGAGGGAGCTTTATATATTTATTAAGAAAATATGTATCTGCTGGTGTTTAGCTGCCCTTTAACCCAAATATTTAAATACATGTACATGCACTTTTCATAGAAAACCACCCCTGCTTTATCTAAAGGCCTTGTTCTTGCACCCTTGTCTCCAGCAACTAGGAGGATCTTCTACTTGTGAAAATGTACAACTGCAGATTGTGTTACTCTCAAATCTGTTTAAACACAGTTCATGTGTGAAAACTTTGGTGTCACTAGACTGTTTTTATTTATATATCTGACTCAACCCTCATAGGTGTCATGGGTCTGGGGCTAAAATGTAGTTTTATGACTTAGCATCTCATGCCAGAAGGATAATACTTTTTTTTAAACAAGCATTAGTCACTTGTTTTTTTTGTAATACGCTTTTATAGCCATACAGTCAAAAATGGACAAAAACAGTTAGTTGGAAATGATGACAGTAGCTTTTTCTTTCTTTTCACTGTTTTTTCTTCTTCCTTTCTTTGTTTTTAATGATTCCTTGTGTTAAATGAACAATGACGTACATACACCAGCTGAAGAAAGATTCTCTGAGGAATCAAAAGTTGAATGGAATAAATCAGTTTAAGTTAGCAACTGTCTGTTTATTTTTGTTAAAGCTGCCGGCAAAATAATGCTCCCCCTGCCTGACATCTGGAACATACAGATAGTGAAAAAGTCTGTTAGCCAGCAGAGGCCATCCTCTTTTAGAGCAATGTGTTCCCCTTCCCTCAGATCAACAGTGCAATAGTAATAATAATAATAGTTAATAATAATAATAGTTGTTGTTATTATTATTATTATATACTATTAAAACTTTATTAATGACACACTGGAGAAATTCACCTCTGCATTAAAACCCATCCCCTTGGGGAGCAATGTATGACTTTTTAAAAGAACATTTTAGAGCAGGCCTGCCTAAAGTCAGCCCTCCAGTGCAGCTGTCCTGCAGGTTTTAAAGGGTTCCCTGCTTTAGGGCAACTGATTTCAATTGATAGATAATGAACAGGCTTCTGCTGAACTGCAATCATCAGTAACCGTTTGGAAATGTCAGATGAGCACTGGGTGATATGACAGAAAACCCCATCTCAGTTTTTATCTCAAGCTTGATTTAATCTTGAGATTCTCACATTCTAGGACCTCCTATTAGGTGAACAAAGACTTGCATGAGTGTAAATTCTATTGCACCTTTTTCTTTATGTTAATCTTAGTAGTGTCAATTTTTCCCACATATGTGATGTGTTGTTGCTTTTAATATAACTAATTGATAACGGCTCTCAGCTGGACAATATGTTTTTCAACCCCTTTTTTATTACCTTACACATTCTTTTAAAGATAAATCTCAACTGACTAATGATTGTTTTGACTTATCAGAGCTTTAGAGATTGGAAATCAGGCACAAAACCCAAAGAGTAAATGAAACAAATTAGAGATCAGCTGAAGGAGTAATCAGTGGAGGGTTATTAGATTTTCTAATCAGTGGCTCAGTGTTAAAACTGAAATAAAAAAGGGGCTTAAACAGCACCAGTCAATCACTGAGATGATAACTGGTAGAAAGGTTTATTTAGCCTGACTGAGCCTTTCCTCTTTGTCATTCTCCTCTGTTTGCAGTACCTCGGGCATGTGGAAGTGGAGGAGTCGAGAGGCATGCACATCTGCGAGGAAGCGGTGAAGCGGCTTAAGACGGTAGGTATTACAACAGAACCTCTACCTCCAGGAATGTGGGGGCTAAGTACCAGATATCCAACCCCCTCTCTTTCATCAGACTCTTGCACCTCTTATTGCTGCTCCCTTTAGTTAATGTTTGTCTTCTTCCTGGTGTTACGCGTTTTCATCTTGCTTAACTTTTTCTCCCTATTCCTAGAGGTTCTAAGTAGGTTTCCACCCATGCCGACTCTTAAGCAAGCCTCCCTCATCTGTGCTTCCTGCTCCTGTACAATCCAGCAGAGTTATGCAAAAAAGAAAAAAAAAAAACTCCTGCTAAGGGAGAAGGAGAGAGGAGGTGAAGAGGGAAGCAATTTTTTTTGCATGTCGTCAGTTGTTTGTGAGAGCTCCACCCAGGTCATAAAGTCCTGTGGGTAGATGAGGCCGATTCTCTGTAGTCGGCAGGTTTGCTGAAGCTCTTCATCCGTCTGTCTGATTGACACTAACAGATTGTGCCTGGATTTTAGCACAGACTGAGAGTAAATATTTCCATTTCAGTTTGAGCTAACCTGAAATTATAGATAACTGGCACCCAGTTGCTCTCTTTCAGTACCTACATTTATTTCCCAATCATGTAAAGAGCCTTGCATGTTCTACTAAATGAGTCAGTTGTTGATATAATTACACTGAAGAGGGTTTTATATATTCAATTTTCATTCAGGAAACTGTGAAACTCGTTCTCATTCTATTCAGATTAAATGCAGACAAGCCAAACATGCAGATAGACAATGTGGGATTAAAAACAAAACTCCACATCACAAAGAGACCCCACTCCCAATGAAGAACCACGGTGGTGACAGCGTCATGCTGCAGGCAAAAGCTGTTGTTCATCAGACTGGAGAAGCCTTGGAAACAAACATTTAAAAACTCTAGCTTGGAGCTTTTTCCTAAAGAAGAATGAGTTAAGTACTTCATTCTGTTGCTGTGCAAAGTTTATAGAGACATGCAGCAGTAACTGCAGCAGAAGCCAGTTCTACAAAGTACTGACTCAGGGGGGCGAAGTACAAATGTTCCCCACACTTTTGGTAACTTTAGGCCAACGTAAAAAAAACAGCAGAAAATTGTCCCCACTGTTAATCTTTGGTTGTGGTTGGATCTGTTCTTTTGCGTGTGACGGAATGGACCAATCACAGCCCAGACATAAGGAAATCCAGAAAATATAGCTTTTTTTTTTTTTTGTCTTCTTGTTGATCGTCCTTATTGGTACATGTGCCACAAAGTACATGCTCTGATATGGTTTGCACACACAAACCCAAGCAAAGTACAGACAAAAACGTTGTACGTAGACGTACTCAGACATAAGTAGTGTACCTAGGTACAAAGGTCCGAAGCAGATACAAACATAATAAAAAAGCACATTTGGTAAGTGGCACACTCTTGGACTTAATGAGCTTTCATGGTCGAAGAAGGATGAAAGGTTCTGCTGCGTTATAGTCATTTTTCCAGGGCTGTAAAATCGAGCTGAATCAGAAGGACTGGTTAATGGTTTTGCCTCCTGTTCACTTTTCTGACACTAGCTGCTCATCCATTCATTTATCTCTCCCTCACCTCCTGTTGTGTAGAATGCATTACCAGTGACTTTGGACCGCTACAGTCCATCTAATCTGCATTTGTGATCAGCAATCCAACTTCACAGTGGCCTCCTCCCAGACATGCAATGTTAGCATCATGTTACAAAGACGAAAGTTTAAAGGAAGAGTTGCTGATAGCTGCATTGCCGCTGCAGCTGATGTATCTAGGAAATATGAGAAAACAATCCCATTAAAAATGATTTAATACAATCTCTCTTAATGCACAACAAAAAGCAGTAATCAAAATGCATTTTATACCTAAAATGGTTTGTCTAAAGTTCGCCACTTTGAAAAAAAAGGTAATCTGAAATAAAACAAAAAGTTTTTAAAAAGATTTAAACCTGTTACTGAAGATCTGCCAATCTAGAAAAACCCTTCATGTTATAAATGTCATGAGAACAGTAGAGGGCAGTTATTAAATTTTTGATGCAAATTAAGATTTCTGCACTGATTGCTGACAAGGGTATGAATAACAAGCATTTTTATTCAAATTAAATGTAAATGGGAAAAGATAATATTTTTTGAAATAATCATTACATTCTGTTATTGTAACCGGAGGGAAACAAGCTTCTTAGTTGATTTTATTTCTTTATATTCCTGCGTGTTGTATATCAGGCTGACATCACTGTGTGATGGAGAGCAGGTGGTGTGGTTGAGCACTGCCATAAACCAGGGTTTCAGTTTTCTTAAAAAATAACTAATAGAAACTGTCCTAAGCATCTTTAGATTACAGATCAGCACAGATGACATACCTAACTGCTGGTCCGTGTGTTTATAATGATCTAAATCTAAACTCTGCGATTTCCCAAATGTTTCTAACAATTTCTTACCAGAATCTTACATGTCAAGAGATTCAGACTTAAAAAAAAAAAAAATTATTAAAATTACGGCAACATCTCTTGTTGTAAGCTAGGAATGTTATCCGTTGACAGCCTAGACTGGGCTCAGGAAGAGACAACAAGATATGGGTCCCCAACCGTGACATTTACATTGGGTTCATAACAGAGCTGGTGGCTTTTAAAAGATGAAACATCTGACCCCTTCCATCTTTTTGTACCTGCTGGGGGTTCAGATTGTCTGTGTTTAAAGCTTCGACTTGTCCTGCGAGTTTGGATTGGAGCTCAGAGGATTGTGGACAGAACATTCAGCATTTGCGGTTCACCAGCAGGATCTTTTTATTTACGTATGATCAAATCTTCACGATCAGCCATGGATAAAAAATATTGAAAAATAAATACTCTGACCCATGAGTTGGTGGACCCGGTTCTGAACTTCCTCTCTACCCTGAGAAAATAGAATAGAATAGAAAATCCCCTCATTGTCCCACAATGGGGGGATTCTGGTGTTACAGCAGCAAAAAGATTATAGAAATAATTGTAACACAAATGTGGACCTTAAAAAAATGTTTAAGAATAACATAATAGTGAATAGTTAAAAGATAAACCATAAAATACTGTACTGTAAAGTGTTTTAACAATATGAAATTGTGCACCTGGAGAATAAAAACCAATACACAGCTATGGACATTTTTACAGTAATGGATATTTGAAAATAGCAGCAACATCAGAGATGTGCAAAATGACAGCAGCATGTTATTTAACTGACTAAGATGGAAACTGCAAAATCAGCATGAATGTAACAACTTATCGAGGTTTTTGGGAACAGTGATGTTTTTAGAGTCTTCCAGCTGCTGGGAGGAAGGATCTGTGATAACGCCCCCTGGTGCATTTAGGATGCAGCAGTCTGTCACTGAAGGAGCTCTCCAGTTCTGCAACAGCTTGATGCATTGGGGTGGGAGATGTTATCCAACAGAGATGTTAACTTAGTTAGGACCCTTTTGTTTCCCACCTCTTGCTCTGAGTCCAATAACTGAGCTGGTCATTCTGATCAGCTTATCCAGCCGGCCGTGGGTGTGTTTGGTGATGCTTTCTATCCTGTTAAACTAAGTAGTATCCCATATAAAAATGCTTCAATTTCTTTGTAGAAAATGCGTTATCTTTTCTTAGATGGCTCTAAAAAGTCTGTCCTGTTTGAAGAAGATAAGTCCTTTGACTTTTCTTCCTGCTGTAAAAACATCCAAACTTTAGGCTGTTTTGTTTAGAGAGGCCTGCTGATGCTTATTTTTAGTTTCCCAGCCAATCACCAGTCAGAGCCTGTGAAGAAAATAAAGGATCAGATCCAGTACTCTGCTGA
This sequence comes from Cyprinodon tularosa, assembly GCF_016077235.1. Taxonomy (NCBI): domain Eukaryota; kingdom Metazoa; phylum Chordata; class Actinopteri; order Cyprinodontiformes; family Cyprinodontidae; genus Cyprinodon; species Cyprinodon tularosa. The sequence goes on along the minus strand of NW_024039228.1, from coordinate 737,294 downwards.
TTTCTTAGTGCAGATCTGTTTTAGTTTGTCCAGATTTTTACATTTCCGTTATGGTCATTTTTGTAATCCTAATAGAAACTTTGTCATTCACTGTTAAAAGAACCAACTTACTAAAGTGGGTCACGGCTTCTATAACCCTACTTGGGTATTTTTAAATCCCACTCAGCCTCAGACAGTATTGTAAAACCACCACTGTCAGACCAAAGCAAGCCTTTAGACAAATACAATTAGCAAAGCCTTCTTCATCTTCACTAAGTCTTTAGTAAACTGACTGTTGCCAGGCAACAAATTCAGACCCTATCAGCTGAGAGCATGTCAGTTAGCATTGCTCCTGAAGCAATCTCTTTCCTCAGGACTTTAGTAGGTTCAAGAGGAAGTAGGTTGTAGACCTGTAGGGAAGTAGAGTTTGCTTTTTGCTCCACCTTCCATTTTGAAGCAGGTAGACGGCAGCCGAATGACCATCGGCAACACTTTAAAAGCTGTAGACCAGCAGCAGTGAGCCGAGGTTCTCAACAATAAGTGGAAAGCAAAGCCTGAAAGGAGTCGGCTGTGCCGTCGTTGATCAGCTTCACGGTTTCAACAGCTCCCTTTGGAGCGTAGTAAGAGTTTCTCCAACAGCTCTGTGATCCGTGACGCAGAGGGGACAATTGAGGAAGAGGAGGAGGAGGCTGCACTGCGGCACCATCAACCTCCAAGCTGCCCTCTTCTGCCGTCATTATCACATCACTTCCTATTGCTTGTTTGACTGGTGCTCTGAGTTTTACAAATTTTTTTGCTCTTACTCAGCAGCGTACAATGTGTTGTTTTTTTTGTCGATTGTCTGGTATGCTGGGTAGGGCAGAACATGTTCTAGATCCTGAGTAGTCATACATTTCTTCATTCTGACAGTAAATTGAGTTCCGTCTGTTTAAGAAAAGCTGAGAAGAAGTCTTTCACCTTTCTGTCTCCTGCTGATGTTTCTGAAATTAACAGAGGTGGAGTAAAAAAGGAGCCCTAATTTACTATAATGTTAAAACATGTCATGTGTTAGGTTCGCTGTTTTGCACAGTGCATTTCATTTCCTTTTTTTTTTTTTGGCCAACATGGAAAAAAAAAATGTTTTAAGGCATGAATGGTTTCACCATGATCTTACACAAGAGGTGTGCGTTTTTACTGCATATCCTGCAGGTGTCTATTTCTCTAATCAGGGCGTTTCTGTTACTCACCAATAGGAACCGATCTGGTGATAACTTTTAGTAAAACAACAGGGAAAAAAACTTGAAACGATAACAGATTACATGACATCTAACTGAAAAGTAAATATAAGAGCTGCAATAATGTTACATATAATGTGTGTACATTCTTCTCATGAGTAAAAAAACATAATATAAAACACGTTCAAGGTCATAGAAATAATATTTTCCCAAAAAGATATACTTTTTTTTGGGCTGCACTTCATGGCCAAAATGATAATTTCTTTATTTTGGTTTTATTTCTGACACAGATATAAACAAAATAAACGCCTTAAAAACACTGTATGTAATGCCCACACCATATGCCTATATAAACCAACCACTGTTACGTTTTTAAAACAAAATATTTGCTTTAAAACACAAAACACTTTGTAAGACTAAGTGTCACATTGTAAAAAATGCTGTATATACGTTTAAATATTAAAATGTCATCACCTTTAGTAAATAAAAGAATATCTTTATGTATTTATATTGTATTCTTCTCCAGCCTTTTTTCTATTTTACTCTTTACAGTATAAAAGCAGTGTAACTAACCCATAAACTTGCTCTTTTTTCACTAGACTAGATACATCTACATTTTTGGCCATTTTTGTCTTATTTTCTTGTAACAGCGCTGGTCAATGCGTGAGTTTGCTGATTCATTAGCACTTCCTGCAGCCATTATTTGAGATCACATGAATCGCATCACTGCTGCTCCCCCCATTCACCATCCACCATTAATGATTTTATATAAATTTAGCTAGGAATGTTGTGTATTGTTTGTTTTATGTTCATTTGACCATCTAAATTGGAAGAAAACACAATATAGGCCCTAATAAATTGGCAGCTGTTATTGGGGAATCTGATGTTAAAATAATCATCATCAGCCTTAAAAAAGACAAATCTATATCGGTATATCAGTAGTTTAAATGTAATGTTTGTTTCACTTATAAATGTGAACCTGTTGTAACCAGAAACTAACAAATGATTCTTCCTTGTTGGCAGTTGAAAAGTGTTACAGCTTCCCTTTAGCTACCTGAGCAGTGTGTGGGGGAGGGGCAGCACTTGCTTAAGCCGGGCATACACTGTATGATATTTTTCAGTCTTGGCAGCTCACACTGTATGATGAATCCCTGCGGTTTCATGGTACAGTGTGAGTTGACAACTCACGATGCGTGTGCGACCCAACGCTCTGATCCGATCTACCTGCTCACACTGTACGTCTAAAAACCACAGCCCCAAATGAGAGATGGCACTACTGGGACTTCTCTATCAGGAAGCCAAACCAGTAGAAGAGGAATATTAAGCTCACTAGAGTGAAACCTTGGCAATTTTGCAATTTTGTGCTGAAAGCCCTAAAAAAATGGCAGCGACGTATTTGGACAAAGACATGGCTGAGCAAACGTGGCTATTCACGGTCTGTCATTTTTACAGAAAGAACTCCATTTCACTCGCACCTCTGCCATGCTTCTGTGTTTTCATCTGAGAGGAAGAAAAAAATCCTTGTTTGGCCACTGAGCGTTTCGCCCATGACGGTCGACTTCCTGATTCCTGATCGGGATGTGGTTGCAAGAGGCTGATAGCCCCTCGTTACCCACTTTATACTACACGACGCACATTCAGGCTGAAAGTCGGGCCGATCGAAAAATTCTCACACGACTGAAAAGGGCAAAAAAAATCACACAGTGCAAGCCTGGCTTAACTCTTTGCCAGGGGTCTGCAAGCTGTGGCTCTTCTGACACTTGAATTGGTCCCTCATCACTCTGGCTAAAAATAATGAAGAGCTTGCTAATCTTTGGGAAAAAAAGATATACTTAAAAAAAACTAGTAAACATTTTCTCCATTGACTGATTGTGCCAAAAAATAAATTAACTCTAAATATAAGAGAAATATATTTTTTAAATATCTTTTTAAGTGAACAAATGTTAACAGAATGGTTTTAAAACTTCAAATTTGAAATGGCACTGATAAAAAAAAGACCAACCTTTGGTAGATATCTCTCTTAAAAAGATCACATAATGTGTGCGACTCTAAATGAGTATTATTACCCAGACTGCATATAGTGTAGAAATGGCTCTTTGGATTGTAAAGGTTGCAGACCCCTGCTCTGTGCCTTTGACAGCAGGAGTTTAAGGACCACAGATGCTGTTTGCAGTCACCAGTAAAGCATAGAAATAAGACAAGCCTGCAAAGTAGCTTTTCCATTTTGCTCATCCCATTTTGTTTTCACATTGTTTGCTTCAGTTTTGACCTTTTAAAACTTGATCTCTTCCGTTTAGAAATGTTTTTGCCTTTTATGTCTCCACTTTTGAATGTTGAATAAATTCTACATTTTGTCCTTTTTTTAAGCAGGTTTAAAATGCAGAAAAATGTCTTCTCCATCCAATTTCCTTCTTGCTAGAGTTCTAGTGATCTCTTTAATCTAGATGTTGTTCCCCTAACCATAGCTTACTAACACACCACTGCTTATGCAAAAACATAGACTAACAAGAGCTTAACTCAAACCAAATGAATATCCATGTCTGGTTAACATGTTTAATCATGCATTAACACGGTGCTCCAAAAAGCCGTCTCAGTGTAACAGGAGTCGAATGGCACTCCTTTTCCTAGTTTATGGGGAGGAGAGTAACTCGCTCACAGCAAGCGGGTGATTGCAGGGAAGGGATTAAGGCCTAGTCTGGTTTGGTTGGCTTTTGTTTTTCTGTTTTAAAGTGGTTGCTTGAGTTTGAACCCCAGACTCAGCGAACAGTCACAGATGTGACCCAGAGGTCAGTCTTCTGTCTGCAGCAATCTGTTTCTGTCTGCTGAGCAGCCATGGATGGATCAGGTCTCTATGTCTGGAAATCAGGGAAGAAAGAATAAAATGGGGGCTTCAGGTTATCCCTCGCCACACACGGCTATGCCGAGAGAGGGCTGCTGCAGACGGGCTGCGGTTAGCCTTGGCTGCCGTTACCCTCGGAGCTCCGCTGGTTACCGCAGTCCTCTCAACTTTGGAAAACATTTTTTAATTACGCATTAAATCGGTAAATGGCTTATAGTGATGCTTAAAAGTATATTCTCCCCTCAAATGATCTTAAAATGTACTTTTATTGAACAACAGCAACAGGAAAAATAACTTTTAACTTAATACTCTGTGAGCCCTCCATTGAAAGCTGCTGCTGCCGCAGTGCATGCTGGGACTCAATCTCAAGAACGGACAAGTCTGCTCTGATGCATACTCTGTAAATGGGGAGGGGCGAGAACAACATCCGGGGACTTTGTCGTTCTTGGTCTGCTGTTCTTGTGAATTGGGACAGTACTAGGGCTGATGAGGCTGATGACGTTTCACAAGTACACATATTGAGAAACGGCCACAATGTTGGACATAAAAAAAAACAACAGTAGTTGCAAACTAATTAACAATTTTAATGTCTGTGTTTAACTATAAATTAGAGTTAATTCAAGCCTCACTTTGCTCAAAATAAACAGTGAAGTAAATGTTAGCTTAGCACGTACAAAGTTCAAAATTTAACATTAATCATTTTAGAGCATATTGCTCCTGCTGTTGACTGTGTTCACCTAAGTTACTTAATGATGACTTTACTAATGTTTTACTCTTTAAGAGAAGAGCTATAAGCCGGAAGATGCTTTGCTGGCAGAAACAAAAACATTTCTGTGTCAAGAAATGGGATTCCCTGAAAACTACCCAACTACAGGAAATTGACTTTATCAGTTGGTTCCTCCATTAAAATGACAAAAGTTGAAATGAGCGCACAGAGACGGGTCCACACGCAAGAAGAAAAGAGAATCTATTGGCGCAAAGACGAGAGGGTGCATAAAAGGAACATGAACTGTTGCAAGGGACGTTTAAAATATATGTGGAGAATAGGTTATGAGCATTTTTTTAAATGAAGCTGCTTGTATCAGTATGTTTTATGTATGTGAAATTTTGGCAGAATTCTACCTGTCATTTTTGCAGTCCATAATGCTGGGAGAGAGAGCAAGACTTTGAGAGGATAACAGTAAGGCTAAATTGAATACGGTAAAAGGATCAGTTTTATCCTTCCTAGTAACTCCAACAATATATAAATAAAACATTTTCACTGATGAGGTGTAGCATCACCTTTCTGATGAATGGTTTATTGTCACAGAGAAATATTTTGAATGCTGTTCTTACAAGACATGGTAGAGTTGGCTAAAGTCGGTATCAGAGGGTTAAGCAGATGGGAAGCGAATATAGATTTCTGTTTGGTGTATCAGCACTAACTGGTGTTGCTTACTGACGTCAGAAGGTTTCTGCTTTGAGCTTTAAGTCTTTCTGGGGATTTCTTTTCCGGTTCTACTAACGGCAACTATCTCTAATAAAGTGTCACCCATAAATATCTCTGACATCCAATCAAACCCATCACTCACCAATAACCCAACTTAAAGTTCACCAGAACGACAATCTTCAAACCAAACCCCATCCTGTCGGCTCTAGTCAAACCTTAGACATCTTAGGTAACATTTTCATGCCCTTGTTCCTCCCTCCCCCGTCTCCTCCAACCCCTCCCTTTTTGCCACATCCACTTCCAGGACAGGAAATTCTTCAAAGGATTCTTTTCTAAAGTAAGTTGTTGCTTTGTGTCTCTGAGTGTTTCTCCTTCCTACTTGCTTTATTATTTTCTCACACTTCACCCTTTGATCACTGCTGATGTCTGGAAGAAGCCCACGCAGACAAGGGAAGCGAGTCTGCAGAGACAGATACACAACAATGCATGTGTCTTTGAGCAGGTGGGGTGGTTTAATGCTGGGGTGGGGCACTTTTAGCCATCCATGTTTGTGGTTTTTATTAACAGGCGTGGCTTCTCTTCCTTTAGCCGTGCTTCCACGAAGCAGCAGTGGGACTTTGAACAAATTGAGTGAATGAATATTTTCTTTTTCATTGTTGCTAATTTAACCAATCACTTACCTCCTGCATCAGCACAGAATCTCACACCAGTCCTCTTGGTTTCTTGATCAAAATTTGTCTGTGTGGCACAGGTGCTTTAAAACACCTCCCCTTTTTTGGCCTTTTACTAGCTTCTATCTCTTTCATTCACAGGTGTGTATGTGTGTATAATATTTTCTACCAGTAGGTGCAGAGGAATGGTAGAAAAGACAGTGATACTGAGAGATACTGAAACAGCCTTTTTTTTGTTAACTCTTTCCACTCTGTGTGTGTTTGCAGGCTGGGAAGAAGGCAGTGCGAGCTGTGCTGTGGGTGTCGGCTGATGGGCTTCGAGTTGTAGACGACAAAACAAAGGCAAGAACAGAAAAACAGTGATCCCGGGATATCCTTACTACTTATGATACACAAAGTGTATTAGCAAGAAATCTGTGGATTTTAATCAAATCCCCTCTACCTCAACACCGAAAAAGAAACTAAATGCCAGAGCAACCTATTGCTACTCATTTGTAAATAGAGTCCAACTTTGTGTGATATTTATCACATTATAGCTTGGTTAGAGTACATGTGACAACAAAATGGCATCATGGAAACCAAGAAACACAGCAAAATGGTTAAAGTGTTCAAAGCAGGGTCTCTGTTGTCCTGTTCCATGTCAGGACAACAAAAAAAGTGTGATTCAAACTAAAATCTTGCTCAGACAGTTAACTGCAATAAATTGACAGCAACTTCCATTCAAAACATAAGAATTTTTCAACTAAAATCATGAAACTCCAGGTGATACATTTCAGTGAGAAACTCTTTACTAAGCTAATTAAACTCAACTAAACTTAATTAGCTACTAAGTACAGACAAGAAAAGGGCAAATGAAAATAGTGGAAAACTATCATTAATAGGAGAAAGAAATATCACGTTTTGGTAAGGATTTTGTTCGTGAAATTTGGTCAAATTAGCTGTTAAAAATAATTTAGAGCCACTGGAATGTGTTCAAAACAATTCCCAATCCAAATCCAAGAAGTAAAAAAAAAAAAAAAAACAATGTTTAGTTAAATAATACGTTTTAAAGTTGCCTAATGACAACTCAATAACTGTTTAAATAATAATTTATTAACATTATGTGAAGATTTCTATGGGAATTAAGTAAGGAAAAGTTCATTAATGCTAAGACCGCTCTATGCCCTCCATGCTGGAAGTGGCTGTTTAGACAAAGAGCTAATGGCTAGCAGACCAAGCCAACTTTCTCTCCTGTTTTAGCAGAAAACAAACATTAACACACGTTAATGTCATAACTAGTGTTGCGCTGATGTCATTGCCCTGATACCGATACCTTGCTGTGCAGTATCGACCCATACCATTTGTCTGAAATTTATGTGTGTGTATATATAAGAAACTGCATACTACTTGGATGTAAAATGATTGCCATCATGGCTTTGTCAAGCTGCTGCCTGCCTTTGTGAAGCAGGAAAAAGACAAAAAGAAAGTGAATCCAGTAGAACTTTTTATTGCCTACCTGGAATGGGTGACGATAGTTAAATAAACTTTTGCCTCTCAAAATGGTATTTTGAGAGGCCTATTTGTTGGTACTCGCCGATACAGATACTACCATTTTAGTGCTGGATCGGGGCCCTGTCCAATACTGGTATCGGTGCAGCACTAGTCATAACGGTGTTTAAACAAATCTTAAAATAAAGTTTGTTGTGTTTTTTCAAAGAAAGTTCAAGCTAGAATTTATGTTAGAATACAGTTGCTTATTAGCTAATGCTGTTTAGGTTTTAAACAGTAAAAACACATCAAAGCCTATTGAAATAATCTTAACCCCCAACTTTTCCCTGTTACTGCTAGACCTGGTACCTCTGCTGATCGGTTTGGGGAAAGGCTGGGGTGTTCCAGTGAAGCTTAGGGTTGCCAATCATTTGATGTTTAACTGGGAAGGCTAGCGGTGTCCTTTCAGGGAAGAACCCACCTGCTAGTTTCTAGCTGGTTTAGCTTTGTAACTCTTGGAAGGGATGCATTGATTCAGCTTCTGCTGGATCTCTGGCGCAAGTTGTACCTGCAGGGAGACAGATGTTTAGAATAGCTTCACGTAGCTATCTGGTTCTCAAAAGCAGGCAGTTTGATCAGGGTTTCAAGAATGTGGTCCCTTTCACCATAGGGCAGTAATTCAGACGGTTCCCTCAAGGAGAGCATTTATCAGAGGCCAATGGAAGCTGTGAAGAAGCTGCAGATATCCACAGGTCAGACTGGACTATCCGTCTATTGGACATTGTTTTTGTAGTCTGGAAGTCTGGCTTGTATGTATAAAAAGATTATTTAAAAAAGCTTTTTGTTTAGTTCAGTTTGATTCACAATATTTTCCTTAACCCCCAATGAGAATTGTACAAGTCTATATATAAGTTTCTTTAGAGTTGTTGTAAATTATGACAAAGGGATATCTGGTAGCATTCTCTATTACAGCAGATCTGAAAAGGTTTGATTGGAAAGACCCGACATTCAGCAGTCTGAAATAGAAAGCTAGAAAATGTTCCATTTGATGTTCATCGTGAACCATGGAAGAGGATGCTGTGGTTTATTGAAACCTGATCAAGTGTAAGAAAACTAATACACCATGGTCAGACATGGTGGTGGCAGCATCATTCTATGGAGGGGAGGCAGGGAAAGGTTGGCTGATTTAAGTGGATGGGAAGATAAAAAAAAACTGTCAGAGGCTATAAAGCAATTGAAACTGTGGCGAAACCTTCAATTGGGACCACAGCTCTAAAAGTACCACTAGCGCGATAACCAAATGTTTAAATTGATCCATGTCTATGTGTTAAAAAGGCCTAGTCAAAGTCCAGGCTGAAGTCCAGCCAGAAAATCTAGTAAGACCAATCATAAGCTAATCGCCTCACATGCTACACAGCATCGATGCAGAAACTCATGCAAAAGGAGCCCCAAACACTTGATCGATTTTAGGTTTTCATTCGCTGAAAAACAAAAAATTATCCAAATTACAAAAAATAAAGAGTTGAAATATTTCCCTGTGGGTAATGAATGAGATTCACCCTCTGATTTCAGTAACAAAACATCAAACATTTTAAGGATATTCTAATGTTTTCAAATACTGTCAGAAATACCCAAAACACCAATAAGTACTCTAATGATACTCAAACCGGTAACCTTTACAATACTAGTTTGGCATGGTATCAATACTCAAGATAAATGTTTTTTCTATTGTTTAGTTTTGCATTTCTAAATTATTTGTTCATTAAACCATGTAATACTTTAGTTATCAAATTGAGTTATATTAGGTTATTTATTTTGCATTTATTTGCCTAATCTTGAACTATAATCTGTGATTCTGCAGAAGAATAATATCTCGTGTTAAGAATGAAAAAGATGAGTTTTTTTTTATGTTATAAAAATTATTTTTTGTCTTTAATTATTTGTCATTTTTATACCCATGGTACCAAAACTGGTATCCACATTTCTTCTATCAGGTTTGAAAATTTAGCATGGTGATAACCCTGGTACCTGTCGACCTAACGTATGTTGTTGTTCTTTTAGTATGACAACTCTGAACATTTTTAAGGGATATACACACTTAAATATCAGAAAATCATCTCTGATTATAGACTTTTCTGATGAGAATACATACAGTAGGAGATGATCTCTTTGGCATTATGCTCCCTAAACACACAAATAGGAAGTCCCACTGACACCTGCTGGAAGTAGCTGGTCCTGTCTTTGCTTAAAACGAAGGCATTGTGTTTATTCTGTATGTTAAAAAAAAATTAAAGTGACTAAAATATTTATTTTTATTTTTGTCACTTCAGTGATAAACATTTTATAAATCTTTATTTTAACTGCTGGTGACTTTGCAGACTCTGTTCTTCAGAGAAACTGAAATATTTAAGTGAGGTTGACCTTAAAATTCTGTACTGTTTTACTGCAGAGGTGTAATATTATGATTTTTTTGTTTTGTTTTTGCAATAAAGAAATAGTTTGAAGCAACTAGATTTGAAAATTAGCAAATTAGATTTGAAGAATAAAATAAGGGCTGAGGAATCTGTGTTAAACTCTTCAGCTCCTGTTTGGCTATTATTTGATTTCCTGTGTCCCAGCTATGACCATGCTAATGATAGAAACTGCTTCCTGCAGGACCTGATTCTGGATCAGACAATAGAGAAGGTTTCGTTCTGTGCTCCAGACAGGAACTTTGAGAGGGCGTTCTCATACATCTGCAGGGATGGCACCACACGACGCTGGATCTGCCACTGTTTTATGGCCATTAAAGACTCAGTAAGAACTGGCTTTTTTCTTTTCTGTTAATGAAGCTTTAAAGGACCAAAACCTGCAATTTTTTTTCTGTGAAGTGGATCTTGAGCTGTCATCTTGTGAAATAAATCAATATCTTTCACTTTCTATTGCTTTCGGGTGATTGTTAATTTCTTCCACAAACGCAAACTGTTTGTCTCGTCCCTGCCAGGGAGAGCGGCTTAGTCATGCTGTGGGCTGTGCGTTTGCCGCGTGTCTGGAGAGGAAACAGAAGCGGGAGAAGGAGTGTGGTGTCACGGCAACCTTTGATGCTAACAGAACCACTTTTACTCGGGAAGGCTCATTTCGTGTTACCACAGCAACAGAGGCTGCAGAGAGAGAAGAAGTCATGAGACAACTGCAGGATGCTAAAAAAGGTGTCTGTGCTCAGTCTTTCTTTGTTTGGGTCTTTCTGTTCAGTTCTTTCTTTCTATTTTATCCCTCTTTCTGGATTAAAAGTGTTAATTTATTTTCAATGTGTTTTAATGTAAAATGAATTGCTCTTCCTTTTACTCTTCCAAAAAAATAAAAATAGAAACGTATTTCCCAGTTCTTTGTGTATTAAACATGTAGTGGATGGGTCCCACGTCTCAGCAAAGGTCTGGCATTTATAGAACCTTTGTGGCTCTATTAGATCAGTTGTTAGAGAGTTTTTTCTCTCTCTCTTGTAAGAATCCTGTCACTTGGCTTTAGTATGAATCTTGGCTTTTTATTTCTTTACTGTCTCCCTTCTTTACCAGCAGAGACGGACTTAAACGTTGCCGGGAATGCAGCCAATATTTCAACAAACCCTTCATTGAACCAGCCAGGAAGCTCCCCGTCCCCCTCATCCTCTCCGCCACTCTCCGTTGGTGCGTTGGGACCTCAGGTGATCCCCCGCAGACACGCGCCGGCCGATGTCATCGCCCGGCAGGGCTCCTTCAGAGGCTTTCCGGCACTCAGCCAGAAGACGTCTCCCTTCAAACGACAGCTGTCACTGCGCCCAAATGAGCTGCCCTCCACTATGCAGCGAAAGTCGGATTTCCCTATAAAAAACGCAGGTGATGATTTATGGAACCTTCCAAAAAACCTGCAGAAATTCCAGTATTTTAAAGAAGGGACATTGGCATTTATAAAGATGTAGTACTTCTAAAAGAATTTGCTGGCTAAAAGTCATAATGTATTGAACAACACTAACCCCCCTTTTTTTACAGTTTGTTTTTATTCTGTAAAGCCAATATCCTCTCTACTCTGAGACATTACACATAATACGACACCTTTAGATCAGATCTGAGGTCTGTTTAACTTTGCTTTTCTGAATCTTTTTTTCATGCAGTCCCTGAGGTAGAAGGAGAAGGCGACAGCATCAGTTCCCTGTGCACCCAGATCGCCACTGCCTTCAGCGGACCCCCAGAGGACCCGTTTTCTTCTGCTCCAATGCCCAAACCAGCATCTTCTCCACAGTCTCCTGTGGCTCCAGGTAACACCTGTTGCTGTAGGACATCTGCTCCGTGCAACAATTAGCTGTAGTTTACTTGAATTTCTTGCTCCTCTAATTGGAATGTTGTTATATTTTATATCTAACCATTTCCCTGTAATGCCTACTATTCTTTTTTTTATTTTTTTTTTATTCAACATAACATTTCTAACTATGTTTAACACTAAAGGCCATTAGAAGCATGGCAGCCATTGCACGTCTAACAATAGATCTTTCAGAGCTAGCATTAGCTTCTGTCTCTTATTTGCTTTAGTGAACGGCACCATGCCTGCCTTCTCTGCTGCTCCTGCTGCCAACCCCTTAGTCCTGCACCCTGCTCTGCCTGCTAGAGAGACTAACCCCTGGGCCACAAACCCAGCAGGGCCCCCGGCTGCAGCCCACCCAGGTAAGCAGCTCAACAGAGACGCCACATTCTGACATTTTGGGCCAAATTGTTCCAGGTTATCTGATCACAAGTGACAAGCAGAAAAACAGAGAACTAATAAAGTTATCTGAGGAAAGACGTCTCAACCATTAAAGGAAATCATTATGGGACTGATTGTTTTTTCTGTCTTAATGCAGGAGGGGAGTGGCCATCAGCTGCACCGGTCCTTGTAGCCCCTCCCACTGCTTCTCCAGCCATGTCCGCCCACAAACGAACGCCATCAGAAGCAGACCGCTGGTTGGAGGAAGTCACCAAATCTGTCCGAGCTCCACAGCCTAAACCCATCGCCGCAGGGAGCACGCCTCCCCCCCAGCCGTTTGCCGCCCCCGCACAGATGCCAATGGCCCCCGTAGCCGTCGTTCCCCCGGTGCCCTTCATCCCTTCTCTGGCCCCCACCGTCCCCATGGTGCCCCCGCGCCAGCCCGCCTTCCACGCCCAGGCGCTGGCCTCCTACCCGGTGTCCAACGGGCTGCCGTTCCCTCAGCCCAGCGTGCCTCTGATCGGCATTACTCCTTCACAGATGGTGGCTAACGCGTTTGGCTCCGCCACCCATCCGCAGCCTTTTCCAGTCCCAGCCTCCTCCACGCTGCAGACGGACGCTCAGGGCATCAATAACATTTCCCCGTACATTAAACCCCCTCCACCCGCAGAGGTTAAGCCCATGCCTCTGCACCCTTCTAATGGCAGGGCCGCCTTCAACGGCGCCGACGGCTGGGCAGCCTCATCCTCCCTGCAGGCGCAGTCTGCACCGGCGCCGCAGGAAGATGCTTTCGAAGCCCAGTGGGCAGCCCTGGAGAACCGCCCCCACCAGCGCACCACCCCATCCCCCACTAACCCCTTCTCCACCGAGCTGCAAAAGACTTTTGAGATCCAGCTCTGAACACGGTGCAGCACAAACTTAACGGGAGAGTCGTCCGGCCGTCCTTCGTTCGAGGCACTCAGCAGGGAGGGGGATGAAGCTGGGAGAAAGTGGGGGGAAGCTGAGTGAATTTTCAGCTCCTCAGGCATTTCGTTTGTCTTCTGTGTTGTCTTGTTTGTGCTACGGAGCACAAGGTTATCATCACCTCCCCCACCTTCTTTTGCAATGGTAGAAAGGCTGCAGCACTGAGAGAACTCCACTTCCAGATGAGAAGTACTCCTTAAAAAAAACAAAAACAACCTCCCCAGTCCTAAGGGTAGAGCAAGACAATGCCAAAATCTTTATTTTTATGCATCAAGTATATTTTAAATAGCTTTGAAATCTAACAGAAGAGTTGTAAGTAATCTTGCCAAAGGCACGGGATAGTTACAATGTTTGTGTATACGAGAAAGTTCATGTATATTATACATAAATTCATATATATATATATATATATATATATATAAAGAATCTATACTGTACACACAGCTCACAGCAGTGCAGATTTTTAATGTGATGTAAAGAGATTTTTTTTGAAGGGATAGCTGCTTTTTGAGTGTGTGCTTTTTTTTGTTTAGTTTTATTTTATATTTTTCCGTCATTTTTGAAAAACAAATCTTGATGCTGTCTCAGCATCATGTACCTGAATGAAAAATATCTCTGATGAATAGTGTTTGTTTGCAGCAACAATCAGTTTGTGCTTGGCCATGGTGGTGGTGCCTATAAGGTTGCCTCTCTTTTACCTGTCCTTAGTTTTTTTTTAATTTTTCAGTACAAGTTAGGACTCCCTTTGTCCTTATTTTTTTAGTACCAGTTTTGTTTTATATTAATATTATTTAACAACATAGGATGCATCAATCCTGTTTTACCATCTCCTCCTGGGAGATTTTGTTTTTATTTTGTATGTAGTTGATTTTAATGTTTTTGTTTTTTTTTTCAATATGCACATGCACTAATAAACCAGATCATTTGACCTCACAGGTGAGCTTGATTGGGTCTGGCCCGGTTTCCGTTAGCCTCCTGTGGCTCTGACGGGCAGCAGAACCTCCGGTGGGAGAATAAAATGTGGTCTCATCCTCACTTTCTGATTTCTATTTTTATTTTTTAATCAAACTTGCTGATATGATCAATTCTCTGATCAACTTTTTTTCTTTTTTTAAAGTATTTCATTTCTTTATTTCTGCTCTTTGGAGAAAAAAAAACTGAAGCTCATGGGTTGAATAAATTTTACGGTGATAGAAGAAAAAGCGGTCTGTGTTCCTGATTTGTTCACATGCAGTGCCTTGTAACACTTCTTCACATTTTGTCACGTTACTTCAAATAAAAGTTTCAAAAGTGTTGCTATGACTACTACATCCACTTTTTTTCTCTCCTTCAGCTTTGCTTTTGCAGAGCTGAAATCTTTTTGCGAATTTCCGTTCAGCTTGCAGCCATTGTCATGCTCTAAGTCAGGGACAGTGTGTGTAAACAATCTTGTTTTCATCACTCAGTTTTAATCAGTGTCAAGCATTTTATTGTTGCTGCTCCGCAAGGGGAAGGGTTAAATGCAGAGAGTGAATTTCTCCAATGCAGCAAAGTTAATTAT
>NW_024039228.1:0-117500 GCF_016077235.1 Cyprinodon tularosa | reverse complement strand
TTTTTTAAACATTTTCTTCACTTTATAACAAACTTTAGTGTGTTATGCATGGATTATGTGCAATGGACCAACTGAAAGTAGCTCATAGCTGTTGCTTAAAACAAAATGATAGTCATATGTAACAGAAGAAGTGAATCACTACTTTAAAGAAATAGTGTCCACTACATTTACGAGCGCAGTAGGTCTCTATCAGCTTTGCATGTCTTGTGACGGAAATTGGTTTCTTTGAGATTTACTCAGGTTCAGACTGTAAAGATAAACATCCTTAAACAACAATTTTAAATTCTTTGCAAAAAAAATGTCAATAGCATTTGGGTCTGGACTTTGACTAAGCCATTCTAAAAGAGGGTTTTCTTTCTTAATTTGGCTCCCTCCAGCTCACTTCCAACTCTGACCTGCTTCCTTGTCTTCTCTGCAGGACCTCCTTAGTATCACTTGTTAATACCTTCCATTTATGTCACTATGTGTTGGTCTATCACATGAAATCATCAATTTGCAATAAAATAGAGTATGATTATGTTTGCAAGGCAAAAGATCAAGCTGCTGTTCAAACATTTTGTGACATCAGTACCTGATGATACTCTTTAAGAGAGGTCTTGAAGTGTATTGGTTTGGGGACAGTGATGATTGCTTTGAAGCCAATCTTCTGTTCTTCATCTGGACGAACGCAGAGGTCTGAACACTGATCAAAATAAGAGAAAACAATATTTCAGTAAACATTGCTCTTAATACAGCAAACATTCTGGGGAAAAGAATCTTATGCAACGTGAAACCCTAATCTAATCAGAGGTGGGAATCAGGTATCGCTCATCTCTGTTTGATCCCCATTAATTTAGGGATGTGTGCTCTTTAGCTGGTGAAACGATTGACGAATATTTTGCAAGTGTTGAATTAAAAATGCACAACCATTTCTATCAAGATGTTTCTTATCAACAACAGCCTCAACTATTCCTTAAAAAAAACATCATTTTGCAGCAGATTGGCTAAGCCAAACTTAATAGAGTGCAGAGATCTGCAAACAGGGACCCTCATTGTGGAGGTACAAAGGATCCATTGAGGAGAGCTGCAGGAGAGAACAGTGGAGCTTTTGGTCCTGAGGCACAGAAATCTTCCCGTGTGTAACCTTACCTGAACCAGGGTGATCCACACCTGCTCCACATCCTGCTGATATCTTAGCCGGACACAGACCTTCCCCAGTTCTTGCTCATCCCCCGACAAAGCTATAGATTCTAGCAAACCAGAAGGAAAAAAAAAAAACAGTCATTCCATTATGAATGTGGGCAAATGCAGTTTTTAAATTGACATAAAACCATTAACTAAAAGGGAAAAAAATTAAAAACATGAGGATCTTAAAAAAGTACACATTCTGCGCTCTTTAACACCTGCAAACAATCTCCTTGAAAAGTCCTCTAATTAGCAGACAGTACATAGGGGTGTGTATTTTCAGAAGGTAATGTGTCAATTAAGTTTAAAATGAACTTTATCCCAACACTTAAAACAAGCTGTGTGGGAGGGATCTAATTCTGAAACATGAACATCATTCTTTTTGCATATGGTCTTGGCCGCATCATGCTGTGGGGATGCTTATCACCAGCAGAGACAGGGAAGTTGGTATGATTTAACAGGGAAACTGGTGCATTTAGAATGTCACTGTCAGAATGGTGCATTTAGATGTCAGAAATAAGACATTTCAGGCATGGATCCAAAGATCATATGTTAGGAAAATATGTGGAAGTGCCAAACTAAACCTAGGGATCTGTTTTTAGAGGAGCCTGTAGGCAGTAAAATAGTGACAAAAGTTTAAGGGGGAGTTTGTATTCATCAGATAAAGTCAAGCTGACTTTACTTATAAGAATAATAGCAAAGTCAGTTAAACCAAATAATAGAACGTTTCACACTTTTGCAAATAGGTCATGCCCACTTGTTTTAATCATTACTATATTAAATACTTTAGTCCAGGGGTATGACTGGAAGGTAATAAGGAAGGTTTCGTTAAAATAAAAATTTAATTCTGTTTGTAGACTTTAATACAGAAGCAGTTCAGATGTATTGTGTTGGAGTGGTGGATGGAATAAGGTTAAATTCTCAGGTTATTAAGCTTAAAAACAAAGCCCAATCCAGACAACATAGTTACCCAGACTCCTTTCCATGGAGGTGCTGCTGATGGTGCTGCACAGGGAGTCAATCCGCTGCATCGGAGAGCAAAAACAGGATGATGTGAGACTTTAAAACAGTTTTAAGCAAACAAGAAAGCACAGTCATCAAAACACTAGACTAATGTAGACATGCTGCGCTGTTGATGCTAACTGATACAGGTTACAGGGAAGGGAAAGACTCAGATTAGGTTTGCCTCCCACACCCAAAACAGGTGAACTATACATGATGGAATAATCCGATCAAGACATTTCAGACGGTCAAGGCAAATGGATTATTTTACTGTTTTTAAGGGGAGCATTTTCACACACAAATTAAAGAACTCTTGAAAATAAATTGGACACATGAGTTCTACTTTGTTAGTAGAGCCAAATACCACAGAAAAAGTCTCAACACCAATAAATTAATTTTAATTGGTCTATCCGGATGCATAACTTGTATTTTCTCATTTTATATAATAATGGAATATTTTCCTTTCATATTTATAATGTATTACAAATTCAACGGCATGCAATGCTGTTAAGTTTCAGGTTTTACAACTAAAATACCCCTGGTCACATGATGGCATGCTTACAATGATTAACTATATTCCTGAGAAACTGTGCAAACTTTGTGGCTATATTTAGTCTCACTATGTCTGTCGGAAAAACATGGTGTGAAAAGAGATTAGTTGTTTGTTTTCTTTTTTGCTTTTTGTATGTTTTTTAACAGTCTCACCTGAGTTCGACCCTGAGGGGCATTCAGATCAAGAGTGGAGCTGCTTCGTCTCTGCTGGTTGATCTGACCTGGAAAATAAAACCATTAAACTATATTATTATTATATTTGTGCCACAGTGATAAAGTAAAAAAAAATTGTGTTATATAAAATGTAAATTTTACATTTTGGAAAGAAATATCAAACAGAATCATTGGATAGCTGCATTATTGATTAAAATATGTTTCTCTGTCATACTTTGCATTTATGTTTTTTTATGAGATAGACAGATAGAGGTGCAAGATATAGTAATAATAAAATTTTAAAAAGTCAAACATTTTATATAGGTTTGATGCTACAAAATCGCACAGACGTATGTGCTTTGTTTCACGACTGTCTTTAAAACCTTAGAGGCAGAAATCAAGTTTCAGCGGCTTGGACCAAAGGAGGCAGGTACCTGTGCTCTGGGGGAGGTTTCTTTGCTGTTGTCTTCGGGTCGAACCGGGGGAAATGTATGCCAGCATGTTTCCCTGATGAAAGATGGACTCCGAGTTGTAAGGGAAGAAACTGGTGCCCAACAGGTCTGCTTTCCTCGCTGTAAAAGTTGACCTGGCTGAACCTGCAAAAAGTTTACATAGAACGATAACAGAGATGTTAGAGTGAAGAAAAATAAAACTGCTGAGCAAAGTGGAGTTTATTGTGCTCCTACAGCAGGAAATTCACTATAAGCTTTACTGGAACTTGGCAACCAAATTTGAAGTTCTAAAATGAGGGGCTCCGTACAAAGCAGAAATGCAAAAAGATGTTTTTTGTCATTAGCAAAGCGTACATATTTAAGCTGGGATCTTCAAAATCTCTGGAAAAGACCTTTATGATTTAGGCATACTTTTAAATTAAAAAGAAAAAAAACTCAATAAAAATTAGAGAAGCAAAGAGCTACTGGTTTGTCAAAAAAAAAACTTTTTTCCCCCCAATTATTTAATGCACTATAGGTAGGTTCCAACATATTTCAACAAAAAATATTTTAGGTGTAGATGTTGCTTAGAGAAAAGACTAAATTAGCTATTATGGACATCAGTAAGTCATTTAAAGTAAGATGAAGCAGAGTTATGTAACATGGTAGCTTACAGAAAATGAGATAATAAGAGATAGATAATCTACAACTGTGAAACTAGCTCAGACAAAAAGAGGGAGATTTCCTGCTGATAACAGGAAGGCTCTGTCATGAAACAAGTTGGGTGTGAAAAAAATTGGCAGCCTTCTACAAGTTTGCTAGAGAAATGAACTGCAGAGTTCACAACACACACACACAGAAACTGGTCTTTCAGCTGCACCATCTGAGCTAACTTAGCTACCTGCTAATATAAGGACTCTTTGAGATTTTTTTTTTATTTAAGAAACAGCAGAAATCAAAAATATAAATGAGAAAATTATCTTGATATTGCTTTTTTAGTTCTGTTTCGTAACAAGTTGCCGAAATAACCATAACTGGTATTTACAGGGCTGGAGATAGGCACCAGCACCCCTCGCAACCCCAATTGGGACAAGCGTGTAAGATAATGGATGGATGGATGGATGGTATTTACAGGTCAAAAATTCACAACAAAATGTTGATTGGAAATACATTTTGTAATTCTGAACTGGACTTCTCTGGTTAGAAGCTGTCCATATTCCTTTCCAGCTTAGCTAGATAAATTTAAGAAAGGGCTCTCTATATATTTGGACACTAAAATGACAACACATCACTGCCTTAAAGTGACACTTTTGGTTTATCCCTTTCCAAAGATACAAAGCAGCAAACAACAGCTCAGTTTAATTTGTGGGTACTGAAGCATCAACGTTGCTGTAACTCACTGATTGAACGAGTCAGCAAACAGCTTTGAGTCATCATCCTCTCACATTACACTGTCTGCATACAATAAATCCTTCAGCACCTCAAATGACTAATACAAACAGGCCAACATACTCTGCAGTCCTGGCTGTTGATTGGAGAACTTGCGGTTTGGGGGTTGAACGTAAGTGGCCTTGAAGGTAGGCACGACAAACGGGACCTCTTTGCCACCAGGAGGCTGCTTGGATATAAGGTAATCTTGGGTTAACTGGTTCTTATTGCTGTCATTCAGCAGTTCTCCCGTGGCTGTTAACTCCTTTGGAGCCACCTTCATTTTGATCACTTGGAAACATAAAAACAAACCAGTCAGATGTGAAACCAGGTAAAAAAAAAGATGGTGGATCTGCTGTTTTTCTGGCCATTACCTTACCTTGAGTCTCCTGTTCATTCGTGTTCCTCTTAGAGAGGTTCTTGCAACAGTTTTTTAAAAACTCCATGATAGCAATTGGGTCTAGAAGAAAAATGAATTCAAACATGGAGGTGACAGATTAGAAAGTAAACACAGGGATTTGAAATACAGCACAAAAACATTGTTTTGCACATATCAACATGCTATATTTCTACTCCATCTATATTGATTAAGGCACAAAAAATCCAAGGACAAGCAGGAGGTACTAAGCCTCTGGTCAGGCATGCAGGGAAATCAAAATAATGCTGGGGATCCACCAAATGTTCAAAACCTGGAATCAGTCACATGGCAATGTAAATAAATATTGCACCTTTTCTTTTTCAAAAACCATGTAGATACACATGAGATTCTTGATTTAAATCTTCTTACTTCCTCTAATTAATATGGGTGTAATAATGAGCTTTATTGTGCTATGATATCATATCAATTTGTTTTGAAAACAATACGACATTTGCCATTACCTCAAAGTCTGCCAAAATATATGATTCTTTAAGTCTGTAATCGATATGAGGGGGTTTTATTTATCAATAGAACTCATTTATTGACATGAATATCAATTCACAGAAACTTAATAAATACAACGCAATAAAAAAATATCACCTGTTTATATTCTGATGCACTACGGCTAGACAAGGATTCTGCAGCTTTTAGAATCAAAGCAACTTTTTTTGCTCCTAGTCCAGCTAAATAAAAGTCAATTGGAGCCGCAAGTATTAAAACAATTTTATTTTTATGTTGGCTTTTAGAATAAATAAAACTTTTACATAAAAGGTATAAAATATGTAAACATAATTTCCAAACTCTTAATGACTGAAAAATAGACCTATAAACATTTTATTGGTTCTCTTTCATGGAGTTCTGTTGTTAAAAAGCTCTTTAATGATTTTTTTCCCCAATAGCTGGAGCTTCTAAAACTGGTATCATTTTAGCTACAACCAAGAACCTTTAGACCCCTGGGGTACAGCAAGCATTTCCTAAAGAAGGTGTACATTGAAAGGGATCAGGGTACTTACACCCCTACCAGTTAGGAAGAGGCTTCGCAGCATTCGCTGCAGGTCCAGCAGAAGCTGCAACAGCTATTTCCCGACTACCACAAGACTGTTGAACCATTGAATTGGACTCTGCATCACACTTGCAACATTATTTTGCACTACGAACTTTGCTGAACTTTTATAGTCCTTTTAAATAGAACACAACTTAATGCACCATATTTATTTTGCAACTCACTGAACTTTTCATATTTATTTTGCACCATTATTTTAAATTGATTTCTTTTCTGTTCATTTCACTGTTTTACTGCTGTATGCAACAGAATTTGGTTTTGTATACACTCTGTGCATACAAAATCACAATCAAGTTTGTCTAAGTCTAAATGAGGCTATTGATCTTTTGGATTATAAACAGTTGTGTTTAAGTGTGCGGGAAAAAACCCTGCTGATAATCACATAGACAAGGGGCTCTCAAAGTGTGGGTTGGATCAACAAATGCCAAGCTGGAGGTAAAAAGAGCTAAAAGGTCTAAAAGCATCAGGATGTCATCCCTGAGGTATATAGAGGGCAAAAGCACATCATGACAAATAAATGTAAATGACCCTTAAAGAAAAATAAATATACCATGAAATACGTTCATGTAACTTTAATATATTGTTTTTTTTTTTTTTATCAAATACATGATTTTGATGTTACTCATTCATTGATAATAAAATGTAAAATCAATTACTCCAAGTTACATTTAAAATTATGAATTAATTAATTGTATGTCTTTAAAATAATAACTGAAAAATATATATACAATATTTTCAGTCTATATTGATGGATAAATAAACATAAAGTGAAATAACTATATGAATGTTTGGGAGGATGGCAGTCACTGTTACTGTCATTTTGGGGTCAAAGACTAACATGCTTAGGAACCGCTGACCAAGACCACCCCCCCCCTTTCCATTGAGTGGTCTAACTTGGCATCCAAAAGAGTTTTTAAAAATGATGTTCTTTTTTTAATTTATTTGTTCATGCATATTTAATCTTTTTAGATATTTTCCAATTTAGCACCAGATTTCAATCACCACTTTCAAACCCTCTATCCCCCTTCTAACATAAGTTTCCCCCATCTGGAGGTGCCTCTCATTCCAAAGTGGAACATTTCTGATTGCTACTTCATACATGACTCTGCCAAGGTTTAATAAATATCTAATCACTACTTTAACTGGGAAAAGGTAATGTAAAAAGCAGAAACTCACCGCTGTCATCAGTTGACTGAAAATAGTTCCAAGTTGTTTCTCTCTCAGCAGGTAGGGAGGAACAAGGAGGGGGGAATGCCACTAATCTCAGATCTCTGTTAGATTTTGTGTTACCAACAGGTTCCTCTCTCTCTCTCTCTCTCTCTCTCTCTCTCTCTCTCTCTCTCTCTGCCCCCTCCCTCCTGGTTCAGTCTGAGTTTCTCAGATTCCCGTATAGAGGCTAGACGCACTTCCTTCCCCGAACAGCAGCACTTTCTGTTTTACTTTTTATTTTCTCACTCTGTTTGCCCTCTGTGTGTGATTACATCTGTCTTCTTTGTCTCCTCCCTCTCGGATGGTATGTCAATAATGCTGACTTTATAGGTTCACACCTAAAAACATAATGTCAAGGAAATAGTCACCATTACTGGCCCCATCCACTGTTTATGCTGCACACATCACAAATGGGTACTTATTTAACACTGGCTTTACATGCAAAAAAGCTAAATAAAACATGTTATAGGATCGTTTAATAACGTTTTTTCTTGCAGCACTTGGCCATAACCATATGCATTGTTTTATGTATATATACACTCACCGGCCACTTTATTAGGTACACCTGTCCAACTGCTTGTTAACAGTTAATTTCTAAGCAGCCAATCACATGGCGGCAACTCAGTGCATTTAGGCATGTAGACATGGTCAAGACAGTATCCTGCAGTTCAAACCGAGCATCAGTATGGGGAAGAAAGGTGATTTGAGTGACTTTGAACGTGGCATGATTGTTGGTGCCAGAAGGGCTGATCTGAGTATTTCAGAAACTGCTGATCTACTGGGATTTTCACGCACAACCATCTCTAGGGTTTACAGAGAATGGTCCGAAAAAGAAAAAACATCCAGTGAGCGGCAGTTCTGTGGGTGGAAATGCCTTGTTGATGCCAGAGGTCAGAGGAGAATGGCCAGACTGGTTCGAGCTGATAGAAGGGCAACAGTGACTCAAATAACCACCCGTTACAACCAAGGTGGGCAGAAGAGCATCTCTGAACGCACAGTATGTCGAACTTTGAGGCAGATGGGCTACAGCAGCAGAAGACCACACCGGGTGCCACTCCTTTCAGCTAAGAACAGGAAACTGAGGCTACAATTTGCACAAGCTCATCGAAATTGGACAATAGACGATTGGAAAAACGTTGCCTGGTCTGATGAGTCTCCATTTCTGCTGCGACATTCGGATGGTAGGGTCAGAATTTGGCATCTAAAACATGAAAGCATGGATCCATCCTGCCTTGTATCAACGGTTCAGGCTGGTGGTGGTGGTGGTGTCATGGTGTGGGGAATATTAATATTTTCTTGGCACTCTTTGGGCCCCTTGGTACCAATTGAGCATCGTTGCAACGCCACAGCCTACCTGAGTATTGTTGCTGACCATGTCCATCCCTTTATGACCACAATGTACCCAACTTCTGATGGCTACTTTCAGCAGGATAATGCGCCATGTCATAAAGCTGGAATCATCTCAGACTGGTTTCTTGAACATGACAATGAGTTCACTGTACTCAAATGGCCTCCACAGTCACCAGATCTCAATCCAATAGAGCATCTTTGGGATGTGGTGGAATGGGAGATTCGCATCATGGATGTGCAGCCGACAAATCTGCGGCAACTGTGTGATGCCATCATGTCAATATGGACCAAACTCCCTGAGGAATGCTTCCAGCACCTTGTTGAATCTATGCCACCAAGAATTGAGGCAGTTCTGAAGGCAAAAGGGGGTCCAACCCATTACTAGCATGGGGTACCTAATAAAGTGGCCGGTGAGTGTATATATATATATATATATATATATATATATATATATATATATAAACAATAGCTTGCATTTACCATCTCTACATTTCATTCTTTACATACGATTACACACCTAATGTCATTATGTCACAGAATGTGTGTCCCTTTTTGGACATGAACTCAGTGGAGTCATAAAGGACAGCCAGATTTTGTTGGCTATGTTTAAAAGAATACACAGAAAAAACAAGACAGTTGAAATAGAGCTCCATCTGAGAAGAACACAGCAGTTTTTCTGTTAACATCACTGGCGCCTGTATACCTAAAACCAACATTAAGGAATTCATCCTGTTCTGTTATTTGCTGTTTACTACAGTGAAATCTAAAAGTAGGTTAGTTCTTCATAAACACCATTTCAAATTAGAAGTTTTGATGTTGGTATTATGTAAAAGTCTTCCATACTCCTGGGTGGGAGACCTGCTGAGCAGGCCCTTAGTTGCTCTACTCTTAGAGCCAGCTTTGCAGGTGAGAAGAAAATTAATTAGTCTATTAAGCCGCTGCTTTCTCTGTCCCTAACGATTTAGCAATTCTTAAAATATCAGAGTATGCTGAATGCATCTCTAATTCATCACATGCTGATATATTCACATGTCCTAAAGGTATAGTGGAGGATGTTCTTTTTCTGGTTGGATTATTAAAATAATTTGTCCTCCTAATTGTCAATCATTCTGGTGATATGTTTACATAAGGCCGTCCTACGTGCTCATCCTCATTTTCGCTTACCGGGGGTGAGTCTGACATTGTGGAAAAATAGCCCATCTTCTTTTGGAAAGTAAGCTTGTATGAGCGATGCATACAGAAGCTTTTAAACAGGGTGTGCATGAGGAGAAACAGGCTTGGCATGCTCCCGCACGTGTATAAAATCCTCCATTTTACCTTAACATATTTAAAGATCAGTATAAATAGAGGCTAAACTTTTACAATAGGTGGTAATATCAGGCCCAGTCCAAGGCTCTAGGCTCAACGAAGCCTGCTAGCAATCACAACACTAATGACCAGTGGTAAGGATGTTTAAATCATGCTGCAGCCTCCTGAACAACTTCTTTCCCATCAGGTCACATTAGATTCAATTCACACTTCAGTCTAGTGTCTGTGTGACCAAAGATGGGCTGAGATGGAAACTAAATATTTATCTAAATGTGCAATAATTTCATAAGGTTTTGGATGCTACATCATCTAAAATAAGAAACAGAAGAACCACTTGAGCACAGAGTTCAAAGGTCATCTTCCTTGATGCATCACATACGTTAAATTTAATTCAGTTTAACTGGAACAACCAGCTGTTGATAAGAATTTGGAAATTTTACATTTTTAAAGATGTCGCTTATAAACACCATTGGCTGCAAAACAGATCCGTTGCATAATGCTACCGCCCCCATGCTTCACAGTCAGTACAAAATTCCGGTTGAAAGCCACACCTCGACTGGCATGAAGATTTTTCGTTTCACTCTGCCTAAAAATCCAAATTTTGGTGTCGTCTGATGTGCAATGTTCCACCAGAGGACATTCAGTTGGAACTTAAAGGGAAGCTGCAAGTTCCCATTGAGCTCAAAGATGTTGATTTTTGGATCTATCAGTTTGGCGTGATGTCAAACTGATGTCAGTGTGACTATTTTTTTTTCAAGAAGCTTTCAATTAAGGATTTTTCTTTGTTCCTTAAGAAGTCCTTACAGAAATACTTCACGGGGTGTGGCCATGGCAGGAAACTAAGTTACATAAAGCAAACCAAAAATTCCAACTATTGATACTTACAAAAGGCCTGCAACCTAATCAGAGACATTTCTAAAAATGATTAAAGATTAAAGATAACCTCTTAATAACTTTTATTGAAGCCCTGTTAGAATTTCTATTTCCAGTCAGTTAAGCTTTGCCTAGAACCGCACAGTTTAACTTAACAGGAAATATTTGTTAGCTTACATAAAATTTTATTCTAAAGTTTTTACCTTTAAAACTAGAAAGTATTGATGTGTATGTATAATATTTTACAGAAACCTTTAAAGAAAAAAAGAAACTCCAGGATGCACAGATGGTCCATGTGATGAAGTCATTTATTCCTCTAAAAATAATCTGTGACCTATATTCTATGCTTGATACATAATCTGAAACACTTTTTGTTTCCTTGGCCGGAAAAACAAGGGCAGCTTAATCATCTTGTTCCGATAACCTGCTTTTTTTGTCTTTAGTAATGATAGAGCTGCCCTCACAATAAAGTGACGGCATTTGCGGACACTTTCACAGCTTAAATGAGAAGAGAATGGATGCTCAAGCAGAAACACCAATACTCAATTAGTAATCTGAGACGAGGATGTATGAAATCGTAGACTATAAATATTCCTCTTTGCCCAGAGCCATAAAAGCTCAGCTTCCAGGAAACCTGAGGTCATCTCAGCAAAGGAATGCCGTCTCATCAGCTGATCTCGTCCATTTCCCAAGTGTTTTGACTGGCATGGTGGTAACATAACAAAAGAGTATTCTCAAACAAAAGATTTACATAAGCTACATGTGAGCGCAGCTGCAGCTGCATGTGATGCACGACTGTCCTGTGCAGCTGGGCTTCCTGCGGGACTCTCAGAAGGGGTGCTCAGACACGAATATAATCAGCCTGATGATGGAGCTGCCTCGGAAGTTGATGACGTTGTTGACCGTGACCATCTCCAAGTCAAGCACCACCTTCTTGGGCCCTTTAATCGGTCGCGTCAGGACGAGGGTGGCGCTCACATTACTGGTTTGCTGAAAGAGGAAAATAATGAGTGACAAAGAGAGGAGGAATGTTAGGAATGGTGAACGGGAATCCAAAGTCAGGCAACTTTGGTTTACATATTACAGTACATAACATGGTTTGCACTTTACATTTAATAGGATTTGTAACCTTTACAGTCCAAAAAGCCATTCTTTGACTTTGAGTCCAGCTAATAAAACTTGTTTGAAGCCGCAAACATAACATGACTGTATTTTTTTTTTATATAACTTATATTTAATAAATATCTTCCACAGGAGATTTGCCCTTCTTAAATAACCAATGTGCCATTTAAAAATGTTGGTTTCAAAAGGAAGGGAAAAAATTGTAAAAACAGAATAAATACTGTATATTTAAATGGGTTGCTGAAATCCGCCAAGAATTATCTATCAAATCGAAAACTGCATTTTACCTGCTTATAAAAGATAAAGAAATACATTTCTGTTGTATTTAGAGTCAGTTTATTTTTGGAAATTTAATGCAAATAAATTACATCATTTTAAAGAATTCACTGGCTCTTCATCATTTTGAGTGTCTGCAGAGCCACAAATTGCAAACCCCTGAGGTAGGAGTAATGATATATAAAGGTTTTTAGTAGTGATGTGCAATGAAACAACATGTAAAGCTTTGAGGATCTGCTAGAAAACTAAAATGTTAAAAAAAAAAGCAAAAAGGAAAAAAAAGCCTGAAAAGTCCTGAGAGAAACAATATGAGACTGAGGTGCAGATTTACCTCATTTTAGAACAACAACGCTTTAAGTACAGCCACAGCTATAATGGAAAAGCTAAGTCAAAGATTTCACATCTTAGAATAGTGAATCTTTAGATGGAAATCCAACTGAAGATTTGTAGCAAGTCTTAAAAGTAAGGAGAATAGGGAGAAGAAAAATCAGTGCTAGATGTCCAAATCTCATGAAGGCATTTCACAGAAACACCAAAAATTTCATAAACATTGGGTGACAGTGGTGTCGGATGCAGGAGTTTGCTCTGCAATTGGAGGGTTGTTGGTTCTGGACCCAGCTCCAGTTTTTAATTGTCTTTCCTTGGGAAAAACACTGATGGTCAGAGGGTGGCTGGGTAAAGCAGCCTCTCTTCTGTCAGTGAGTCTCAGGTAGCTTTTCTACCTTACTGACTTTAGTCAAGTCTCACTTGAAAAAGTGCTATGAACGGACAGTTTATCATAAAATGTCAATTTGAGGGAGACCAAATACAAAAAACAGCTATTCAGATATTTTATCAACAAAAACATCTTTAAATGCATGAATCTTTTTAATTCAGCTTTAACTTTAGGCACAATTAAGGTTTTTGTCAAACCTAGTTATTGTTATATAAGGAGTATTTTTTCGTTATCAAGTTCTGCAAACTACAAAACAAGGAGAAGGTCCAAGAGAGGGGAAAGCTTAGTGCTTATTCCTCCATCTACTGGTGACAAGCTGCAAGCATCACTTAGGTGCTGGAAGCACAGATTAAAGCACAACTATGGAGAGGTTAAGCTATGATCTTGTTATACCATTTCATTGTTTTATCAGTGTTAAATTTCAAACGTAAATCATATTAAAGATGGATAGAAGCAGATAGAAAGAGTTTAGCCAGTGTCTTATTGGTAAAACAGAATAATGTGGGTAAAATTGAGGTAAACAGTTAGGGAGAACAGATTTGTTTTCAGCCACAAAAACCTTTTTTTTTTTTTTCTGGAAACATTTTTTCTCCAATGACTATGAAACCTAAAATATTCAAGGGTCAATAAAGTGTAGCTCTAACAATCATCCAGCAGTCAGACTACCAAGGATACCCTGAGTGTTGTCTATGAGTGGAATTAAACTAATCATGCTTTTTACGTCTATACGTCTTCTGTTAGTATAAAATGTTTTTGGACTGTTTTATTTAATCCAGGTCTGCTTTCTTCAACCTTTTTCCTTCAGAAAATAGCAGCAGCAGCAACTTCTTTACTTCAAAGTGGCTGAACCAAATTAATGAGGGTGTTTAAATTAAGCCATTTTTAGATCGTATAGAATTTACCACACTTCATGCACAACATATGAAGCACAAACATTAAGATAATTCTTAAATTTGTTAAATAAAATAAAAAAAATAAGGTACTGCAATTTCAGTATCAGCTACTAGATCAGGGTCTCTACAGCCATGAGGGGCTTTTTGGCACTTTTAAAGTGTTAAATGTTTTTGTTTTATCTTTTGCTCTTTGCGTCAATAAAAAAAAAGAACACTCTCCCCACTTTGGCCCCCTTGTAACAGCCACTGATATTGTGGCTTTTGTTGCAATTGATCATTTGATACTGTAGAGAACTGCAGGCAGATCTGGCTAACATAAAAGTGCTTTTAATCCTATGGTTAGAGTATCTTGGATACAATCGTGATACCAGTCACAATATCGACTCACATTTGAGCTGTAGATTTTGCTATTACTTCTTCCTCTTGTATGGTTAAATTTTCTTAAATCAATGGCCAAGTTTAGCTACTTTTTTAAGCAGCAAATTTCCTGCTATTACTGCTTTTTTTTTAGATTTATAGTAATATCCATTACTGTAAAAACATCCACAGTTTTTTACTGATTATTTATTCTTAAGAAACATAGTATTTATATTGTAAAAAGACAGTATGTTATTTTCCTAACTCTGTCACCGATTCTGTTAATTTAAGATCCATGTTGTGTGACCACTTTTGCTATAACCTTTTGCTGCTGCTCTAACATCACAATTTCCCCATTGTGGAACAATAAATGGATTTTCTATTCTATTATATCTTATATTGTACTTTGTGTACCCTGGCTGCAGCCCAGTGATCACTGGATATAAGGACAAACGATTTTGATTAATCAAGATAAAACCACAGTTCTTTTTGATAGATTAGTTTTAGCATCTTTAAGATCCATTTTGATGCAGAGCACCTTCACTTATACAAGACAAGTAAATTAATAGCAGTATTTTGGATTCACCCTACACCACTAAGCTGTCATTTGCATTTTCACACCTTTCAGTAGTTAAAACAGCTTTGCCTGCAAATTTCTTCTAACTTTATGTTCACATCGTTTGTGTTTTCTTTTCCTTCATAAAGGTATGAAAGAGGATTTTTTTTTTTTTTTCAGAAATTAGGTGTCCAGATTGGTTTAAAATGACTTAATTGATGGATGGCATTCTTGGAAAGAAAACCCAAAGAAAATTTAAACCCAAAGAAAATTTAAACTCAAAGAAAATTTAAATCCAAAGAAAATTTAAATCAATAAACTCCTCGACTGCCTGCTGTCGAAAGTGGATTGGCTACTTGTTTGTCAATCAAAAATGTTGTGGACGTGCCCCCAGTATGTTCTTTACATAAGCTCCAAGAGTAATTCATACGCTGTTTTCCACCATTACACCGAAGCTCGAAGAAGTACGCTACTTGTTTGCTGCTGAGGTTTTTTTTTTGTTTTTTTTTACTAGTTGTTCACTCTTTTGTGGAGCATCAATAATCGATAATAATTAAAGCATAAATAATCCTAAAAAAAACTAACAGGAAAAGCATGCTGGTCAAGATTCTCATTCATCCCATTCTTAGTCTTTTCTTTTACTGAATGGAAAAGAAAGCCTTTTTTCTATCTAGTTGAAAAGAGAAGAGAAAATGGGAGAGAACAGAGCAGCTGTTCTGTCAGATCCGCATACCCTGTCAGACCAACATACCCATAGTCAATCCCCGTTTATCCCTTTAGTTTGTATGAAAAACAAACTTTAAATTACCTCAACTGGCGTGTATCCGTTTAGTCATGTACAAAAAAAAAACAATTTGATTACTTACCTTTAAGTGTTTTTTGAAGCATATGGCGATCTGACCTTAAATTGTTATTTTGTACATGACTAAAGGGATACACATCTGTCAAGGTAGTTTAAAGTGTATTTTTCATACAAAACTAAATGGATAAACGGGAGTAGTATAAGCATATGCAAATTGGACATCTTGCTATTGCCTATTGACTGT
Organism: Cyprinodon tularosa; assembly: GCF_016077235.1. Lineage (NCBI taxonomy): Eukaryota > Metazoa > Chordata > Actinopteri > Cyprinodontiformes > Cyprinodontidae > Cyprinodon > Cyprinodon tularosa. The sequence continues at coordinate 101,584 of NW_024039228.1, read as the reverse complement.
GGGTCTGCTGGTCTGACAGAACACCGGCTAAGTGTGCGTTTAGGAGATTCTTTAGAGAGATGGCGTGCCCTAAAGGAGCAAAAGGGTCTGAAAAGGGATGCTTTGGTTGCAAAACTTCTGCTGGACAGGTAAATTATGTTTAATTCTGTAGTAAGAACTTAATTTTTTTAAATTATGAAACATGTACAGTCAAAATAAAACTTGCAGGGATAACTCTGGCAGACACCTCTACTTATGGAGATTTCCTGTTGACTGGGTGCAACCTGGCACTTTGCTGCCTTTCTAGGTGAAATACAGAATTACTGGTGAAGGTGTTTCCAGCGTAGAGAACTTTTGCGAAGGGGGCACTGATGCATGCGTACAATAAAAAAAATACACAAACAGCCGTTGGACATATCTTCCATCATAGAAACTTCTTTCCTGCCTTTAATGCAGGCCAGCTGATTCTGACAGCCTTTTCCTCATCATGATTTATATTAATGGACCCTGAGTGCTTACCCTCATGTAAAACTCTCGTCCAGTGTTGCCCGACTTTATCTGAAAGATGTAGAAGGCACCGGGGTAACGCGTGGTGGCCTGCATCTGGAAGATGTCCGCAGGGACAGTGCGCCCCGACGACAGATCCATGTGTCGGTACAGAATGGTGAACGCCAAGCCTCTGCAGGCAGGGTTCTCAGCTGAACACATGCACTGACTGCAGATGACAGGGCAAAAGAGCAGAAAGAGGGAAAAAAATTTAAATAGAACAAAAAGTTCTACAAAAACAAAGCAGTTTAAAACTTTCAAACTGAGTAATGATGGAATAACTCACTCATCACTGACAGTGATGTAAGGAGGCGGACACTGTAAAGGATCCAGGCATGTAAAGCCTCCCTGGAAATTGAAACACACTTGTTCTTGTTCTGTCGTGCAGTTGTTGGTACCACTCTCACATTCGTTGACGTCTTTGAAAACAAGAACACAACAATAAAAGTAAGTAAAACTTCCACGGGACACGAAATTACAAGAAGCATTAGAGCGATTAGTTTGCGGCAAACTTCACCTTCACAGCTCCTGCTGTCCTCATATAAATAATATCCAGGTGGACAGATGCAGGAGAAAGAGCCGGGGGTGTTTACACATCTGTACTGGCACAGAAACTCAGAAAAACTGCACTCATCCAGGTCTAAAAGAAAAAAAGATATAATTCAAACTAATTTGAAAACTCATCTCACACAAAGGGCTCTGGAGGCGGCAGCTTTGAAGCATCCCTAAGAATCTTAGATCTTTTTGTTTTGGTTCAACTTCATCAATATTTTTTTTCGGTTATATTCAACAATCACCTGATTAGTAGACAGGGTCCATCTGCATATAATATAAATCCAGCCTTCCTGTGAAGGCCTCAGGCGCTGGGAGAAGTGTATAAATCATGGAAACAGCCTAGAGAGACATTTTTTTTCTTTGTAGTAACCCAAAGCATTGACAGGTTTGGCTCCAGGGTTTCATTCCTGACATTTAATCCTCTCTTGTCTAGAAAACATCACAACAGGACTTTTCTGTTGTGAGGAAAAGTGCTGATTTCTAGCACACAGCAGTCTAGCTGCAAACCTCTCTTTCCTTCTGTGCAGACTCAATTTAAGCCTTATCCTGCTACATAAAGGGCTAAAGTGACAACATTGATGCATTACTCTCATTACATGTAACAAAACCAAATAATATTGCCTCTGGGATTAGAAAATTGTTTTATTTTTTACATTGTAATCAATACAATCTGGCCTTGGTGGATAAGTGAAAGGAAGAAAACATGCTTTGTCAGTTTTGCAAACAGACATTTTTAAGTCTCCTTACCTAGCAGCATTAAGCTTGTGGTGGATAGGCATAGTTTTGATCATGTGGTGTCAGCAGTGATTTGTAAGATCACCTGTTTTGCTCACTTGGTGAGTTTAAGTGAGTGGGTGATGGGGGATGACTATTTTTTGCTTACCGATTTAAGCTTTGGATGTTTTTTTGTTCTCTTGTGCGCTTGATCACGGCTCAAACCTGTGGATTTATTAATTTTTTTTCTTGAACGCTGCAGTGCATGTTTTGAAGATCAATAAAATAAAAGGATCTAAACTGCATCTTGGACTGAACTTTTGAGCGCGTCAACAAGGATTCCCCTAATCAGCCACTCAGCGACTCAGTTGTTTTATGTGTCGCCAATAAAGGTTGTTATTCACTCAGCAAGACGTGTTTTTTTATTTGCTATGACAGCCACTAGAAGAAAAGCACCATCATTTTATTTTTGGGCAAAACCCTTTTCTAGCAGAATTTCTGACAACAGTTGTGTAATTGGTCCAAAATTCCTTCCTTAAAGGGATCTGTTATGTAACGGATAGTGTGAGGATCAGCTGGAAGTTTGGGGACATTTGTATAATAATTTCTCCTCTTCCATTCTGTGTCTGTTGTGTTTTCTTTTACAGCTGTGATGTAAGCTTCAGGGAATGTGAAAATAAATGAGCTTCAAGCAAAGTTAATAACCTAAAGAAAAACAAACTCTCTTCTTGTTCTTGCCACCTCAAGAAGAATAAATGTTCGATTCTTATGGAGTATGCAACAAGCTTTAATGCCCAATGCTTTGTATAATGGAAAAACTAATGTGCTTTACCCAAAAAAAGACTAGAAACTAGAGCAGAGATCAGGCTTTCCCAGGACACCATGCTGAACATAAAGATGGAGCTAAGGTTTAAAACATAAAAACACCCAAATTACATGAGCTGTCCCTATTTCAATGTGAAAAATCAGATTGAAATAGTGTTTGTTTATTGTAAAAAAAAAAAAAAAATAAGACAGAGCTAACTGGGAATTATAATATAATATAAACTGAGCAGAATTTAAATGTTTCACTCTTTAAATAGTAAATATCTTTACCAATACAGGTTGTGCCGTCAGATGCGAGCTCGAATCCTTCATCACAGTTGCACATAAAAGAGCCGTAGGTGTTGAAACAGCCGTGGGAGCAAGGCTCTTCTTCACATTCGTCCACATCTAAAGAACAAAGGGGAAAGAAAGAATATTAAAGCACTGAAATAATCATACGACCGAGTTCCACAATCTGAGCCAAGAGAGATACCACTGATGAAACAAAGCTCTGCAAGTCAACCCTGGTTTACTGACCCTGAATACGGAATAATTAAAAAGCTAACAATAAGATCATAAATAAAGCAGCTCTAGTACTAAACAACTTATCAGATGTTTGTTATCACCTGTCTAATAATCTCCTAAACCTGTATTGCACTAAATGGTCTATGAATAGCAATACTGACCCAATTCATCCTGGGGAGATGAATGTTTAAATAAATAAGCTGTAGTTATTTTGTGGTTTTAAAAATGCATTAAAAAAATATACAGTTATGAACCTCAATAAAAATTGAGGGAAAAGAAGGGGGGAAAAAAAGGAAAAGATGTATTATAATAGTATTATTAAAAAAAGTGGGATTAATAGTTTGGTTACGATCATCACAGATTTATCTCACTCCTTCTCTTACTTTACAGTTACACAGTGCACCTACCATCCATAATAACCACTGAAAATGCGCATTGAATATGGGCGTCCATCTTTACCACTTGAAAAAATATATGATCAATGTTGAAAGTGGGAATGAATCTCACTTCTACATATTGCCCAATTCTTTAGTTTTGTTAAGAAACACATTAATTGTTATTTCTGTGAGAAGGAAAGGTTTGCTTCTACTTGGACATCCTGTTTGACTGATAGGCGGTGATTTGTTGGTCTTTTCTCTAATCAGAAAAATTCTTAGAATAAGTTATTGGGTGACAGGCCTAAGCAAAATGTGATTTAAATCTGAAAGATTTTATCAAATAGATATAAAGAAGACTGCAAGTTTTTGTTTCCAATCTTTTAACATATCTATCTTGACTTCAGAGACACATTTTGCCTTTTAATGTGAGTTTCAAGATACAAATACAACATGTGTTCAAAATGCTTGGATTCTGTGTTCTGATTGAAGTATACTTCAGGATCCTCCAAAAGAAATAAATAAAAATAATAATACAAGCTTTACAAGTTTGTAAATCAACTTCTTTGCTCTGACTGTCTAAATTCACCTACCCTGACAGGTCCGACCGTCCGAGTTCAGGAGGAAGCCGGGATTGCATGAACAGGAGTAAGAGCCGGGGACGTTGGCGCACAGTTGTTGGCAGTAACCGTAACGGCATTCATCAATATCTGTTTCCAAGGAGAGAGGAAATCTGGTTACAGAAAATTAAACATCTTCAGCTTAAATATGCAGCTGCTTTGATTCACATGACAGGCAGATGGCGCTGCTCCCCTACAAGAACACTGACGCCAATAATACTTTCTGGGTAAGAAGTTTATTCAGATGTGATTAAAATAAATAGAGAATCATGAAAACTAACTGGGTGCATACTGAATGGATATGCATGCATGTTGCCCATAACATCTGGGCATCCCTGTTATCTGACAACACTGATGTTTTTTGCTGAATGTTCAAATACTTGGTTTTATTCCTTTTAAAGCACATCAAGAGGGGAATATTTGACCTAAACTCCAACAACTGTAGTTTGAGCAATGTTTTCTTTTTTTATTCAAATAAATCAGCAAAAGCAGTTCTCTCACCCTGACACTGTCCGGCTAGGAGCCAGTAGCCTTCTGTGCAGGAGCAGGTGTAACCACCGGCTGTGTTGATGCAGACCTGCGTGGGGTTGCAGTGATGGGAGTTCGTCTCGCATTCGTCGATGTCTGAAATAGACAATAGGTGGAATAAAATTACTGTTGGAAATAAAAGATTTTCAAACAATGAGAAAGAAACACTAAAGAAGTTTGAAAATTACTTTATGAACAATTGAAGCTCAACATTTCAGAGCAAAGGCAAATATTCCCACACATATTTATGTATTAAACTCATCAAATGCCAAAATATATTGAATATTTAAAATGTTCAATGGGTGTGAATACTTTCTTGCCATTGCACCAACATAAAAGGCCATATATGCAGAGGGGATGACTAATAGTGGTGATGACCTGTGGATTAGTGCAGCTTCTACAGAGTTACCATGGAGAAGTTGCACTGGATGCGTCTGGATGAGTTTGCATTTGTGCTTTTTACATTATCAAGGTCTTCATAGCTTGGGATATTGTTTAATAACCTTCTTGTGTTCAACCTTTCACTATTTTAAACCTGACAAGCCCGGTGAACCTTGGTCTTAATGGGGGTATTTATTCACCAATTTAAAATAAAATAGGCTGCAGTAGAGCTGGTAAATACAACAGTATTATTATAGATAGCAACAGACAGCTGGTTAATAGCAACAGCAAATGCAGCAGATAGATTTTTCTATAATTTCAGTAACTTGGATCAAGCAACAAGCAGCATTCTGGGGGATGGAGCGAGAGGAAAGCACATAGCCTCTCGAACTTTTAATATTTGCGTTTAAATAGGGTTACAACTAAGCCATTAATAAAAACATCTTATGGATGATCTGTTAAGAATATGGGCATCATTTAAACATCCTATCCTTCCCGAGTAAAGCTGCTGACCTTATCCATCCCTTCATGACCACAGAGTCCAATGCCTTTTTATGTTTTCTCACAACAGAATAAAGCTCCAAGTCACAGGGTCATATCTACTGATTTCTGGACACAGTACTGTTAATGTACTCAAGTAAATCTCCATCCAATAAAGCAACATAAGTATGTGGTAGAACAGGAGATTAACATAACAGACATCCAGCCAACAAATCCGCAGCGTTGTTGTGATGATTACAGATCAATAAGGTCAGTGATCTAACAGCATGCTGACTCTATGGCATGACCAATAAGGTCAGCTGTAGAGGCCAAAGAGAGTCCAACCCAGCAAGATTCATAAACATAACAAAATTCTCTATGGGGCTGAAACAATTAATCAGAATAATCGATAATTGAAATAATTGTCAACTAAATCAGTAATTGAATAATCCTTAACTGGATTATAGAGACTAAATCAGGCATCCCCAAACTCGGTCCTCGAGGGCCGCTGTCCTGCAGGTTTTAAGGGTTTCCCTGCTTAGCACAGCTGATTATCATGAATGCAGTAGAGCAGAAGTCTGTTAATCAGCTTTCAATTAAAATCAGCTGTGCTGGAGCAAGGAAATCTCTAAAACCTGCAGGACAGTGGCCCTCGAGGAGCGAGTTTGGGGATGCCTGCAATCATGACTTTAGTTGACAGAGCAACCCACTGAGAGCAGTAATTATAACAAAATAAAAAAAAAATAAAAAGAAAGAAAAAAAAAAAAACTATAAACATTTTGCATAAAACATTATTTAAGATAAAAAAATGTTTTTAAAAAAATCTGTCAATACGCTCTATCCAGAACTCCCCAAGTGGAAAGGTTTTGGTTTTACCTAGTTTTTTTTAATAAAAAAACCTTCTTTAAGGAAGCTTTGGCTATCCAATTATTAATCGATTAATTGAAAATATGATCAACGGATTAATCGATTTGGAAATAGTGCATAACTGTGGAATGGAGAAAAAGCAAATATAGAGAAGTAGGGCTGCAACTAACGACTAACAAGTCAATCTCCTGAAATACCAAAACAATACATTGAATTTTTGATAAATATACATATACATTTTACTATATTCCAAACATGCTACAGTTTCCTACCGATATTAAAAAAAAACAACAACCTTGCTTTAATATTAATCAATATTCTGATAGAGAACCGCGTTATCAGTAGCTGTAGAGGTTCTACATGAGCAGGACATTTGACCCATGAATTCCATCCCAGATGATTATTGTGGTGTATGTCGTTCATTGTTCAGCAGATCAGGTGAGATTTATTTATTTATTTTTACTTTTAGGGGCTTTCTCTGGGGAAAGGGCCCTTTTTTGTTCTTTTGAAAGCTGTTCAGTAATTTGCCACGTCTGCTTTCCTCCCTTTCAAATTCTGCTGTCACAGTATAAGACTTAAACCTAAACACCCACAAGCCCTGCCTTTCCCATGCCATCATGGAGATTGTATCAGCAATCTCCCTTTAAAAAAAATCTACCAGCTTTCAACACCTTGTGTTGAGAAAACGCTTTCTCAAACACTTAATATTTGAATGAGGAATTTTCTTACAATGCTTTCTGCTCAAGTTAAGATAAGCAATCTTAATCCCCCGACGCCCCTGGAGCGGCTCACACAATGAATTATAACAGGCACATTTCCTTATGAGGATATGGATCATTTCTAAAAGATTCAGCCTCTGTTTGAGGTTCTCAGACTGTGAAGTCACCTATCTATAGGAAGCCAGCATTGAAAATGGGTGGGTGCCTTTCTTGTTGTGTTTGGACAGGCTGTTTTTATAGGCGATAAGTGGGGCGATTGCCCTTTCTGCCTGCTTGGGTCACTGACACCATCCGCAGAGGAGGGAGGGAGGTGATGGAGGACAAGGGCGTTGGGCTAAGAGCTACTGGCCTGCAGCACCTGCGAGCAGTTAGACTGAAGCCTTCATGTGCATAGCATGTGTAGTCATCATCCACACAGCACCTGCAAGAGCGTTTCAGATCACCTCCTTATATAGACCCTGTTTTCATGGGCTGTTCACAAGCTCTGGGCTAGCTGCTGACAACTGGAGCAAGCTGCAGACGAGTCATGCCAAAAAGGATTAGCTTGAAAGGCCTGAAGATCAGTCACATATAGAAAAGAAGAAAATGCCCTCAGGGTGAAAATATTTCAGTTTGTGTTAAAAGAGAGTGAATATTAATCCTCTGTGTCTGTAAGACTACACAAAGGAAGCTTCTCCTTCTGCCCGGAGATACTAATTAATACTAAAACTACTTTGAAAGTATTCACAGTTAAATGGACAGAGAAATATTGTGTCTCCTATTTTTTAGTTAGTCACTTGTCTTATTCTTTCTCAAAATAAAAAAAGAAAATAGTCTTCAAAAGAGTGAATGCTAATTACTACTGTGCATAAAACCCCAAAGTCAGGTCTGCTGAGAAAATATGATAGAAGATTAAATAAAGACACAAAGCTCTGACTTTCAACCTTGGATTAAATATGTCTCCATCTTTGACAGTGATTTAAGCCACATAATCTGATTTCTGCAGCTGTGGCTCAGGGAGGAAAAGCTTTATGTGCACTTCTGTAAATTACCCCAAAGGCACACAGAGGTATAAAGAGGAATAAGCAGGAAATTACTTGTAGTATTGTAAGGACATGTGCAAACTAACTTTACAACTATAATGGGTGCAAATACAATACATGCTATTGGGTATCAAAAAAAATTTCAGCCATCGTTTTCAAACTTTCATGCTGCAGCAAACGGCATTAATGTTTTGCGGAGAAACGAACAAACATTGCTATAATATATATATAAAGAAAAAACAATGTTTAGAACGGTATCTGTACTTTTATCAAATATTTCAGAAAAGATGTTGATAAAAACAAAGCACCCAAAAAAAAAACTAAAGTAAATGATTAGTGAAAGGGCTAGGCTTTCTGTGTGTCAGTACCATACGGATGTCCATTTTTTATTTTTTTATATTTTGTTTGGAGTATATTTAAGGTTCAAAAAGACTGAAACATTAATTTATCCCTGCTGCCACTGCTCTTTGGAATAAGTGATGCACATTTTCAGTGTTATTCATTTATTGAGTGATTGTTGTTCCCAAATTTCCCCACAGTGACGATAAAGACTTCTTAAATCCTCAAATCTTTGAGAGGCTGAAATTCTTGTTTTCTTATTCAACATAAACCTCAGTTAGAGAATAGCTAAAGCCGCTCATGTAGTGTCCATCAACAAATAGGACCCAATAGATTAAGGAGGCCTTCAAAGTTCATGTACACGGAGAACCCAAACTTTGATAAATATTGTGTTTTTATAAAGAGGTCAAGTATTGATCTTCTATTTCAGACAAACTACTACAAGCCCAACAGGAGACTATGTTTTGCAAATGTATACCTACTGCATTAAATTAATCACATTTTTGGTCACAAACATAACCTTCAAGGCATTATAGTGCAGAAAATAGCTGCATCAGGAAAAACCAACACAGCAGATATAAATTTTAAAGTTAAAGGTTTTCATTTAAAAAATAGCCTTCGTGCTCTTTAGCCATTTCTCCAAAAATGATCTGGCTATCCATGTAAAACGACAGATTAGGTTAGGAGAGGGTTAATCCACAACAGGGATTCACAGCTCAGGTGGGAGAATCTGTAGATGCAATGTTTAGCTGTGAACCTAACAAACATTGAAGGAATCCATTACTGCCATGAGCCACGTAGGGAACACAGTAAACACATCTAAGAGTTCATCTATAGATTTTATAGTTTTATTTGTTTTATGTTTGAATCTGTATTTTTGTCTTTTATTTTCACTCTGCTCAACACTTCAATTCCGTTTATTTATATGGGGCCAATTCACAACACATATCTCAAGGCAGTTCAACAGATCATACAGTCAAATTGATTCAAAGTTTTCTATCTAGCTGATTGCATCAACTCATTCGGATGCAGTCCCTTACACTAAACATGAATGTAGCGACAGTGGAGAGGAAAAACTCCCTTTAAACAGGAAGAAACCTCCAGAAGAACCAGGCTCAGTGTGAGCGGCATCTGCTTAGGCCGACTGGGGTTCAAGGAGACAGAAGCAGAGATACAAAAAGCAACTGTAAAAGTCCTGTCCAGGAAACACACAGCCAGGCAGACGAGCACTGAGCCAACTCCCATGTCAGAGGATGAAGAGAGAACATTTAGCCAGTCACTGTCAAAGAAACAGGACTACACTGGAAAAACAGGCTGATCTCCAACATCTATAAACAAAGGTGTTGATGGCACTTCAGTCTTGTTTTTAAGAGCTCTACAAATAAAGTTGGATTGGATTTTGGATTGGATAGATGAAACTTCCTTGTAGGGTGAAAATTATTTAAAATCCACACACCACCCAAAAGAAACACTATTCATAAGGGGATACATGTGGGTGGGTGTATCATGTTGTGGCAAAAATTATGGCAGTTTGCATTAGAACAAAAAATGGGATGCACATGCACACAGGATTAATGCTATTATCCTATTGTCATCTTGTGCTTTTTGTCCTTTTAAGTGTTCTTTTGCATAATATGATTTTTGATCTAACTACTAATTATCAAAAGTAGCTTTTTCTTTTTTTGTACTTAAACTTGGCCATTAGAGCTGGTTCTAAACCTGACCTAGAGATGGATTTAGATTAAAATGTTTTTAAAGAAATGCCTGATCAAAATCTACAACTTAATTCAATTGAAAATTCTGTAGACAGATGTTGATATTTACAAATGCTCTCTATCAAGTTTGACTGAGCATGAATCATGCAGCAAAGTAAATTATTTAATTAGCAAACTTACAGTTGCAACTTATACTTGCAATTAAATCCAGTCAGAAGTACCCCTTCCCTTCATTTCACAATTATACTCTCTTTATGTGTATAAACATCAAAACCAAATCCTAAAGACATGAATAGAGTTAGGAATAAATATTAAGACATGAGGAGAGGAGAAGAAACAAAGGAAAGAAAAGAAAAAAATCTAAGAAACAAAAGATGAATTGTTCCATAGAGGGGATATTTGGCCAGGGGGATCCAAGCAGCATAAAGGCACACTCAGATTAAATGAAATGTGCAACAATTTGATTGATGTAAGTGACATTCTGGCTGTAACGCAATAAAAATGTGTGGGGGAAAATATATATATGAACAGTTGCACTGTAATAATATGACCGTTTAGTTAGAAAAAATACAGAATACAGATGAGAGAAGACCATATCCTTAATAGGTTCCATTATTCTCCTGGAGGGCAGAACCATTAGTGAAACTCCTAGAAGACTGGGCCTTCTAAGCTAAAGACAAAGCTGTGTTTTTGCATAAGGTTCAGACAGGAAATCACAAAGTGTGTGTAATTTCTGCCCCACAGCATCATCAATCAGCAGCTGATGACATCAGCACACACATGCAAACCTTCAGGAGTGTGTTAACCTAATGAGTGTCCCCCACAGAGTCGTGCTTGTTCCCCGCCCCTGTTCTGGGTGCAGATTTGGTGGAACATGACCTCACTTCTGGCCCTCTGGTAGAGTGGTTTACCCAAACAAGGTTGTGAGCCGATTCCCTGGCAAGCCGTCTCAAAGTCAAAGACAAACAGTCCATATTTGTGCATGAGCTCAGCTCGAACGCTCTCTTTTAGAAGAAAAAAAAAAGTGCAGTCTATGTATATATTTCCAGCTCATTGCAGGGTTGTGGTCGATTTATTCTAAATGACAGAAAAAAACAGTCCCAGTGCTCTCTAAGAAGACTACTTTCAACAGCTTGCTTTGACTTGTATACTGCAGAGTAAAATTAAACCATACAAGGTCTAAAAAGTTTGTTTTTATTTGATTAGCAGTGATTAAATATGTCGCAATGTTTCTATTCTTGCTAACAGCTCTTTCCATCTTTATTCTTTCATAATCTAATTTTAAAAGGTATGTAAGCAGTTTCTGAAGACTTAAATACATTTCCTGATTTCTTCAGTTCATCTTAGCCTGTTGCAGGATTGGGCGTCTTACTATGATGTCATCTTTGCAGGAAGCAGTGATGTAAAATTTAAATAACTGCTTTATCTTCTGCGAAAGCAGTTTCAATAGCACAAGTTCAGAAGTTCTACTTATTCATGACTGTTTTTATGATTGCCTTTTATCCTAATCTAGATACTTTCAGGAGTGAATTTAAAAAGTGCTTTTGGTGTCATTTCGACCTGCTGTTAAATGCCTTGCCCAGGGGAACTTTCTCAAAAGGGAAGCCGGATTGAATCAACGGGTTTTGAATCAGTAGATGATAGATACACACCAAATTTTCCGGTTTTACTGTATTTCTTAGCTCTGTGGCTTTAGAAAGAACTACAGTGAGTTTCAAGAAACCAGTCAGCTTGTAATCTAGTTTATAATACCAGAGAAAGCTCCTACTTTCTCAGAGGATTTTTAAATGTTTATTTTATATCTAAGCACTTTAATTTTCTTCTTCTAGAAGGCAGACACATTTTAGTTGAATGAGTGTTTTAGAAGCTTTTAGAAGCTAGAACCGGCTAACAGACAACAGATTGGCTGCTTGGTTTTCTTTTTATTCCAGTATAAATGGAATAATAATAAAAACCCCATCAAAAACACCCAGTGTCATCATGTACTGTAAGTAATGGCCTCCTTCTGGACGTCCACCAGGCTCAGGATTTGTAACATGGGAGGAACTTTGGATTCCAAACTAAACCCTGGACAGATTTAAAATGCATCTCATAATCTTTCTTCTTCCAGCTGAGGATCGTTATAAAGCAGACGATTGTGCAATGAAGATCTCTTCTTGTGTTTTGTTTTTTTTTTCCTCTTTAGTTCACCTTAATGATTTCATTAACATGCCTAAGCAAAGTATTAGATAACAATTTTAACTAAACACTACTACGTTAGTGACTTGTTCAAATAAGCAAAAGATCAATTAGCCATTTCAGTCAGTGATGAGCAGTTCATTCCTTTCATTAAAATTATTTTTTCAATGATTTATTTAGTTCATCTAACTACATGCTCTGCTCCTCAACATTTAAAATAGCCAAACATCAAGGCTTTAGTGAACTTAAGTATTCTAATCCAACTTTTCAGGTTATCTAACGGCCTTATTTTGAGGTTTTGGCAACAAGACATGAGTCAGCTCAGATGGAATAAGGAAGAAAACGTCTTTGAATATTAAATGTGGATACTAAAAAAAAATTTTTTTTTTAAATAAAGGAAAATTTCCACTAATCCTTTCTGTCTTTATTGTTTATCCTCAGACATTAAAAAACAGGGTATAACAAAACATTTTTATAAATTTTCCTTTCCTATTTTCCTTTTTTCCTTCCCTTTATAAGAATCTTAGTTTTGTAATGTTTTATATGAATATGAGAAGCTTATGTTCAGGATACACATTAAAAACTAGCTCTTGAATATAAAGCAGTGAGAGTTCAAGCATCCCTGTATATGAAGTATCTAATCTTCAAACTAAGTTTTCAGTTTCTTGTTATGTCTGCAGGAAGATATTTTCTTTTCCTCCACACACAATGGATCGCTGAGGGAGTCAAAGCCTTCAAGGCTGAATAATTGCACAGCCTTCCTATTCTGTTCTGCTTTTTTAATGAATGCAGCTAAAGACATTTATTTAATTTGATATTTGCTTAAGATTTTAACCCTGACTTAGTATTTTTTTTTGCAAGGTTTGTATTTTTTCCTTTAATGACTTATACACTATAGACACTAGGTTAGCGAACGTGCAGTTTGCAAATCTACAGCAACTGGGGTAAAATATTCTAAATTATGAACACCAACATTTATACAAACATTATTTACTTTCCTGATTTATTAATATAGCAGAGAGGACAATAAGTCATAAATCAAACTACAAAAACTTAAAAGGCAAGGCAACAAGAACTCACAATAGAATAAAAACTATATTTTTATCTTGGGGTTTTTATCACGAGCCGACAGGAGACGCACAATTTAAAGAGCAAATGACATTTTAAAAGCATGATTAAAGGTTTGTATTAAGGATTTTTAATATTTATTTTGTTTTTGTAGAATTACATGAGTAAAAAACATATAGATATTTGTGAAGGACTATTAAGAACCTCTTAAACATCTGTAAAACTTGTATTCAGGACGTGACATCACATAACGTACTCAGATCTGGCTGACACACCTGACTGAATGGAAAGTTGTTCTTTAACACCACAGCTGAGACTGGACTTTTTTAACACAAATGTGAAAATGTGTTCAAGAGAGAGTCACTTTGCACATGTAAGCATTCATACCTGGTAACCAAAAGGGAGAGGTCAATTAAAGAATGTAAAGCACGACTAAACTCCTTGAAGAAGGAAAGGGAATATGTAGTAAAAAAACAAAAAAACATGAAGAGGAGTAATGAGGCAAAAATCAAAAATGAAATAAAAAGCAAATGATTGGAAACATAAGTCACTGTTTAGGAGAAAACTAAAAGAAATCAGCAGAAGTTTGAAGTTCAAAACCAAACAAGTGCCGCTAAAGAGCAAAAAAAGATTTAATGAAAGCATTAATAGGAATTTGGATTAATTGCTAAAACAATAAATTTATTAAATTCCTACTAATGACGTTGGAAAACCCACCAAAAAGTCCAAAGCACCAATTAAATCTGAAAAAATTCAACTACATGATGCAATTTTTATTATTGTTGTTTATGATAGCTGTGACATGCAGTCACAGACATAAAGTTACCTAAAAAGACAAAGAAATTGTAAATATTTCATATATTCTATAAAATATATACATTTTTATACATTAGATTTGATTTTGTGACTTTTATTAGTATCATAACCACACAATATCTCAACATTGCATCAGCTCAACTATTGCTAACTATTTTCCCACCATTTTCTGAGTTTTTCACCTGAAATATACCTCATGTTTGGCCATTCAAAACTGTTAGAGGCAGAGTATACTACTGGCAATCAGATGGTCAATGAATGAAACTTGATATCCTGTCAAATGTTGCATCCTTGCAGTCCTTTGTGATTGAAAAGGTGAAAACTAACATTTTAGATGCGTCACTCCTTCCATCAGCCCAAAGCAGCCAAGGTTTCAAGATGATTATGCATCTGTTCACTGAGCAAAGCATTATATTTTTGGGAAATAAAATCCACTTACTGCACCAGAAACGGTTCAATAAGTGGATTGTTGTTGTTGAAGTTATGGCAGAAATTAAAAGTTGGCATCTTTATGAGACTGTTGGAATTTGCCCGATAAGAAACGTTATTTATAATATTCCTATAATATAAGATAATATTCCACTTGACCTGAGATCTGCAGGAGGGGTGGTTCACAAAAAACTGTCAAAAAAGCTCATCTACTGTAAAACATTTGCTGTCGTCTCTCAGAGGTTGTACCAGAAAGTCAATCATCTTACTTAAAAAAAAAAATGTTTTCCTTCTTTTATAAATCCTTGGACATTTAATTGACCTGCCTGCTCAGTACTTTTTACCTACTAAACTTAGATAAAAGCTGTTGTCTGTTACTCACCGTTACAGGTGCCATCTGTGGCAGGAGCATACCCCAAGGTGCACAACACACGGTTTGTCAATATGGGGTAACTTGGCTCCACAGGTCTCGCAGGCGCCGGAACAAAGGTGTCTGGGCTCCTATCAGGGAGGCTAGGTCGACTCTGCTCAGGTGGGACGGGTCCCGCAGGTCTAAAAGGCCGTTCGTAAAATTCCCTTGAGAGGCACTGATAACCTCCGATCTGGTTGACGCAGAGCATCTCTCCTTGGCAAGGTTGTGACCAGCTGCATTCGTTGACATCTGGAACGCAGAGAGGAGGTAATGTTGAGGACATTCATGTAGCTAGAACGTCTGTAAGATGGTGGCCAATAGAGTTTAGCAGAAATATTGGCTACCTTTGAATTTTTGATGTTAAACTCAGATGTTTCTTAATCAGGCATAAAAAACGTATATTTTATCACTCTGTAAAATGTATAAATTATCACTCTAAGAAATCCCGTTCAAAGAGATGTAACTCTGGAGGAGCTACAGGCAGAATATCAACAGATGTGTTAAGAGAAAAACATTGTTAAAAGAATTTAGGAGACAGAGAGAGATAAAAAAAAAAAAGAAAAAAAAAAAAGAAAATCCCTGCAAACATTGGATTTCAATAACCTGACAAACCAAACTTCTTTTTCCTCGAGAAGTGTTTTTAGCTCAGATATTTCTCATTTACTGAGAAGCACACACGTCCTAACGTTCTATTACAGCTGTGAAGTGGAGCAGCCTCTTGAGCAGAGGTGGGTAGAGCACCCAAAAACTGTACTTAAGACCAGCATATGTCAGTTTTTTTTTTTTTTACTCAAGTACAAAGTAGACAAAAAGTAGTCAAGTATTCAAAATCCAACTCAAGGAACAAAGCATTAGGTAATCGACATCTTATTTCATGTTTAGAAATAATGCTGACTTTATGTAAAATTTCTGGCATTTTAAAATCTAAATTTCACTTCAAAAATAAATTACTTGATTACAAAGATATATTTTTCAACAGAAAATGTATAATAATCAATTCTTACTGTGATTAATGTGTTTATATTGGAGCGAGGTTTACTCCATATTCAGCTGATTTCTATAAAGCTAAAAAAAAAAAAAAAAAAGTAGCCAGAAAGTTTTACCCAAGTGGGAATAGTGATACTTCACAAGAACATTACTCAAGTAAAACGAGTACGGTACAGTAAAACTACTCCAAAAATGAACTTTCTTTACTTAAAAATATTACTTAAGTTAATGTAACTGAGTGAATCTTTCCAGCTGCTACTCATCTATGGTCACGAGCCAGACATCTGTGGTGTCGTACAGCAGCTGTCAGCAATAGACTGGCAGAAAACAGTTGACAAGATTAGTGGTAAAAATTTTCCTTCCACCGGTGACATCTAAATCAGCCCCCAGAGGAGCAGGGCTGCAGGGATCATATCCGACCCCATCCACCCATCCTACAGACTGCTTGACCAACTTCCTTCTGGAAGAAGACTGTGCAGAATCCAAGCCAAGATGTCTTGGCTCAATTTGGTTTATTTCCTGACTCTGATCCAACTTGGTTCTTTGATGTTAGTTATAGTAAAGCATTTTTTAAACCACATATACCACTAATGTACAGTGATGCTCTGTGGTGGCAGCACCATGCTCTGGGGACCAGTTTGTTCAGCATAGAAATGAAAACAGATAACAACTGATTGGAGGAGAATAAGTGTGCAGGGGGAGCTCCTAAAGACCTCTTATGACTCTTTTGTGGCATCTGCCATCTTCTATGGAGCTGTCTGTTAGTGCAGTGGCTTATCTGTAACTGAGAGAAAGCGGCTGGATAAGCTGATCAGAAAGGCCAGCTCTGTGATTGGATGCCCTCTGGACTCGGTGCAGGAGGTGCGAAACAAAAAGATCCTAACTAAATTAACATCTCTGTTAGGCAATGTTTCCCATCCCATGCATGAAGCTGCTGCAGAACAGGAGAGCTCCTTCAGTGACAGTGATGCCCCCTAAATGCACCAGGGAACGTTGTCACAGATCCTTCCTCCCAGCAGCTGTAAGACTCTATAACCATCACTGTTCCCAACAACCTAAATAAGTTGCAACATTGATGCTGATTTTGCACAGTTTCTACCTTAGTCAGTTAAATAACATGCTGCTGTCATTACGCACATCTCTAATGTTGCTGCTATTTTCAAGTAACCATTACTTTAAAAATGCCCATAGCTGCATATTGGTTATTTTATTTTCCGGGTGCACAATTTTATATTGTTAAAACACTTAAAAGGACAGTATTTTATTGTTTACATTTTAACTCCTTACTAGTGTGTTATTCTTATATACTTTTCTAAGGTCCACATTTCTGTGACAAGTTTTCTATAATCTTTTTGCTGCTGTCAACACCAGAATTTTTCCCATTGTGGGACAATAAAGGCATTTTCTATTCTATTCTATTCTAAACTTAAACTAGGAGAATAAATTCAAACAGCCAAAGCTAAAAATGCAACGGTTAAAATTAAAGCCTGTTTACATTATCTTAGAGTGGTCTAGTCAAAGTAAACCTTAAATCAAACCATAAATCTGCAGTTAAACATTCAAATCTCTATCCACTCTGAGATTAAACTGTTTTGCATAGAATGAACAACACATATCAGACTCTAGATGTGGAAACTTTGTAGATAATCCAAATGATCCACAGCTGCAACTTCAGCAAAGGGTTGGAAATATAAAATAAGTCCTACCTGAGCATTGCTGTAAATTGCTGTCATACTCAAAGCCGCGTGGGCAGCCCTGAGAAGAGATAGTGATGGGAGCTTGAGTGTCTGACAGAATGGGATCCCTACAAAGCAAGGTGTAGTGTTACCTGTCCATCTGCAGACTGGATGCAAAGCAGAGCAAATACCAAAGCAGCGAACAATCTGCAAAGAGGGAACTTTATTGTTGTGAAGTTTTGAGGAGGCCAGCTGCCTGAGGACATGGGAGCTCGACACACGCATAGCCTGTGGATACAGAGAGCAGAGAAACGCATCAGGCCGTTACGCAAAAAACATTTCATCTCGATTAGAAATAAAACGTGACATACTAACCTCGCACGAGAACAAACCCTGAGAGCGCGCATTGTTAGACGGTTCCAGCTCAACTCCCGGTTAGAGGAAACGTTTAGGCGACCCGTGAACCCGAATCCCTGCGGGACTCTCTCCTCTCTCCTCCAACTTTGCGCCCTTACGCAAAAGCCGACACCATGTTTTCATTAACCGCTGGGTGATCGAGCTGAAGCTTCGGCACATTGACCAACTCCTGCGGGAATTCCTTCAGTCGGTAAAAAAAAAATAAAAATATATAAGGAAAACGTCCCGTTTTCTACTCGGATCGCTGTGCAGATTATTTAGCAGTGCAGATGTGGCGGCCCCCTCTGAGAGCTTTCAGCAACAGCTGGATCCAATCAGGAGATCCAGCCCCTCTGGTGGGAGCGCAGAGACACTCACCCAGGCAGCCACTGCGATGCTGTCCGGGAGCCGACAGACAGAAAGCAGCACACACTGTGGATACATATAACACCCCCACCACCGACAAACACAGCCTAAATGCTGACGCCCATCTAATGGAGACTGGAGCAAAGCGAACCAAGTTACCAACCCAAGTTACCAACCCAACCACCGCTTAATATGGGTTGCAGGGTGGCACTGATGGGATCCTTGCAAGATAGTCACAGGTTCTATTCTAGGATCTTTTTGCATGGTCTCCCTGTGCATGCATGGGTTTTCTCTGGGTACTCCAGCATCCTCCCACAGTGCAAAAACATGACTATTTGGTTGATTATGAGCAGGAGAAAGGCACCAGCTCCATCATGACCCTAGCAGATGAGTAGATGATGTTGGAGAAGTCATTTTAGTGAGATTCTGTTTTAGCTCATTGTTCCCGGCTTCATCCGTTTAAACACACAACCGGGCAGAAACACCATTTGTTAAACATAGGGTTAGGGTTATGCACCTGATGCGCCCTTTCCGGGTTTTTTTCCCTGAAAAGAGATCAATAAGGACAAGCTCTTTAAATAACACTTAATAACTTATATATATCAAATAACCAGAAGACATGGCAACAGATTCTGATAGAAATTGGACAGGCATCCCCAAAGTCGGTCCTTGAGGGCCGCTGTCCTGCAGGTTTTAGTGGTTTCCCTGCTTTAGCACAGCTGATTATTATGATTGCAGTGGAGCAAAAGCCTGTTATTCTGCTTTCAGTTAAAATCAGCTGTGCTAGAGCAAGGAAATCTGTAAAACCTGCAGGACAGCAGCCCTCGAGGACCGACTTTGGGGATGCATGGCTTAGAGTATACAGAAGGCAGCTGCTCAGCTCTCAGGAAGTGGCCCCGATTAACAGTTAAAAAGTAATTTTATACATCTCCAGTCTGCCACATCATTAGCAGATGAGGAGACATCCATGGCTCCAGCCCTATCAAAATATTACACTTCATTCTTAGCTGAAGGACACCGCTCTCATTCCATTTACAAATCTTTGCCACGTACAGAATGAAGATTATAACTGTATATCCAGACAGAGGAACTGTCCTAATTAGATTAACTATTGTGGAAAACATCAGTTCTGACACGCAACAGACAGCCAATACCAAGGTAATACCAAGGTGTAATAAACACATCTTCAATGATAATTATCCTAATATTGCATTCAGCATCCTCAGCATGGTATATTCCTGACCCTATTCTGATCTGTATGACCTTCCAAAATAAAAGTTAAAAACAAACCACTGGACCTTTTTTTTTCCAAGTTTAAAGACATTTCACTTCCTATCCAGAAAGCTTTCTCATTTCCAAATATCTGGATTAGCATTGAGGTCCAGGCTTTTAGAGCATCCCAAACAAGGCCTTGTTACGGCTTAGAAAACATGCAAATTAAACCGAAAACAGGTCCACCCCTTTGAAACGGGGAGTCATTAAAGTCAATGTTGGCCTGTTTTTTGGTCCCCTGAGTTTCGATGAGGATTGACATGATAGCAGGAAGGAATCAACTCTATTGCTGCGTTATAGGTTTTCGAGAGCTGAAACCCGATTCTAACCACTCTTCTCAACGTAAATAGCTTCCTTCAGACCCATTTCAAACCACCTGTCTTCTTTGTCCAAAACGTGAACATCTGTATGACCCCTTTTGATAGAGACAACACTATATCTATTCTACGTCAAAAGTGTCCGTAATAATCTGTGGTCAAGTTCAGTATGTATAATATTCTAGCAGCAACAGGTTGAAAACTACTAAATTAGTGCTAGCACTTAATCCATATATATATATATATATATATATATATATATATATATATATATATATATATATATATATATATATATATACCGTATATATATATATATATATATATATATATATACCGTATATATATATATATATACCGTATATATACCGTATATATATATATATATATATACCGTATATATATATATATATATATATATATATATATATATATATATATATATATATATATATATGTACACTAATGTTCAAAAGTTTGGGGTCACCCAAACAATTTTGTGTTTTCCTGAAGTCACACTTATTCACCACCATACGTTGTGAAATGAATAGAAAATAGAGTCAAGACATTGACAAGGTTAGAAATAATGATTTGTATTTGAAATAAGATTTTTTTTTTTTTTTGTTTGTTTTTTAACATCAAACTTTGCTTTCGTCAAAGAATCCTCCATTTGCAGCAATTCCAGCATGGCAGACCTTTGGCATTCTTGCTGTTAATTTGTTGAGGTAATCTGGAGAAATTGCACCCCACGCTTCCAGATGCAGCTCCCACAAGTTGGATTGGTTGGATGGGCACTTCTTGCGTACCATACGGTCAAGCTGCTCCCACAACAGCTCAATGGGGTTCATATCTGGTGACTGCGCTGGCCACTCCATTACCGATAGAACACCAGCTGCCTGCTTCTGCTCTAAATAGTTCTTGCACAATTTGAAGGTGTGTTTAGGGTCATTGTCCTGTTGTAGGATGAAATTGGCTCCAATCAAGCGCTGTCCAAGGGTATGGCATGGCGTTGCAAAATGGGGTGATAGCCTTCCTTATTCAGAATCCCTTTTACCCTGTACAAATCTCCCACCTTACCAGCACCAAAGCAACCCCAGACCATCACATTAGCTCCACCATGCTTAACAGATGGCGTCAGACATTCTTCCAGCATCTTTTAATTTGTTCTGCATCTCACAAAGGTTCTTCTTTGTGATCCAAACACCTCAAACTTGGATTCATCCGTCCACAACATTTTTTTCCAGTCTTCTCTGTCCAATGGCTGTGTTCTTTTGCCCATCTTAACCTTTTTCTTTTATTGGCCAGTCTCAGATATGGCTTTTTCTTTGCCACTCTGCCCTGAAGCCCAGAATCCTGCAGCCGCCTCTTCACTGTAGATGTTGACACTGGTGTTTTGTGGGTACTATTTAATAGAGATGCCAGTTGGGGACCTGTGAGGCGTCTGTTTCTCAAACTAGAGACTCTAATGTACCTATCGTCTTGCTCAGTTGTGCAATGCGGCCTCCCACTTCTTTTTCTACTCTGGTTAGAGCCTGTTTGTGTTGTCCTCTGAAGGGAGTAGTACACACCATTGTAGGAAATCTTCAATTTCTTAGCAATTTCTCGCATGGAATAGCCTTCATTTCTAAGAACAAGAATAGACGGTCGAGTTTCAGATGAAAGTTCTTTTTCTGGCCATTTTGAGCGTTTAATTGACCCCACAAATGTGATGCTCCAGAAACTCAATCTGCTCAAAGGAAGGTCTGTTTTGTAGCTTCTGTAATGAGCTAAACCGTTTTCAGATGTGAGAACATGATTGCACAAGGGTTTTCTAATCATCAATTAGCCTTCTGAGCCAATGAGCAAACACACAGTACCATTATTGCTGGAAATGGGCCTCTATATACCTATATAGATATTGCACCAAAAACCAGACATTTGCAGCTAGAAGTCATTTGCTACATTAGCAATGTATAGTGTATTTCTTTAAAGTTAAGACTAGTTTAAAGTTATCTTCATTGAAAAATACAGTGCTTTTCCTTCAAAAATAAGGACATTTCCATGTGACCCCAAACTTCTGAACGGTAGTGTGTGTGTATATATATATATATATTTATTGATATTCATTATATGTGCACTTCACAAATAAACAGTCAACCTGGTTGTTAATCAGAAGGTTTTAGAAGAAACATTTAAGATTTTACACTTGTTACTTTACATTTGTAAGCTGCAGGTTATATCACACCCACAAAGAGGAAAATCCGGTTGATATTAATTAATTACCTTAAGACAAACTGTGAATCCTTTTTACTATTTGTGTCGGTTCAGAGCTCACATTTAATACATGCTGCAAATGTTTGCAAGAAAGAAATCTTCAATGGATGGGTCACCAACGTGGCGCCTTTATTTAATGTCAAATCCCAATCAGGGCATCATGGGTATCGACTTTAACAGAACGTCTGAGGAAAAGCGAATGCTTAGCTCTGTTTCAACATTTTTTTTTACACCCATCCACAGAAAAAAATAAACATAAAATCAACCAAAAAAAAAAAAAACAGAATTTACCAGTCAGGATTTAGAGTTCTTACATTTCATCAACACACCTGGACTCATCCTGTGTAACATTCCTGCAGTGGCTGATTGATGCCTGTACAAAAATGTGGAGCGGCACAGTCACATGCTGGCCTCCACTGATCAGATTACCCAAAACTTCACTCTTTGTTTTTATTTTATACATTTTGTAAATATATATATATATATATATATATATATATTTATATTACACATTTACATTTCTGATTATACAACTATTCACTTTACAGAAATGCAGGCACTTGACTTCCAACCCTTCTTTTGTGCCTATAACTGGATAAAAATAAAAAAAAGCGAAATATATAATACCAATTTACATATATGTATCTATAATGGTGCAGTATGTGAACATAAAGAGCAGTCTGATAAAACCACAGTCAGCAGCCCTAATTGTGCATGTTGCATATCAAAGTCTGGCTGTCTGGAAAACACAAGACTTTCCAATGGAAAAAAAAAAAAAAAAAAAATCCTTATGGTTTGAACAGATGTACCGACCCACATAAATCTTCATGTAGTGTGCTGCAGCCAGAGCTTTGAGTTGAATCCTGGATCAGAAGAAACTAAACTAATTGTAATGCTGAGGGAACAAGAAAATACAAGCTGTTAAAATGCAAATCGAGGGGCAGGTTTCCTCTTGCATATGGATGCTCAGCCGACACTTTCAACTGCAAAAGTTCATAAGGTCACTTTTGTTTAGAATCTGTTGGATTTACTCTGGATGTTTAACACATTTAAAAGGTTTTCATTTCTTTCTTTCTGTATTGGAAGTCAATTTGCAAGTCCAGAAGTGTAAGTTACACTGAGGAATAAACGGTTTCACTCATGTGTAGAAAGTGTTTTGCATAGAGTGAAATCGAACCTTAAAGAGTCCTGCTTTAGCTTCAAAGTATTTTTTTTTGCTTTAATGTACTGTCAGATCGTTTCTTATTGCTCGAAGTAAAATGAGCAGTAATAGAGAGCAGAGATGCTCAAATACCTCAGTCTTTTAGACTGAATTCATGTTGGATAAATTAAGACATCTGTGTGGCACTTGTAGTCGAGCTCATCACTGATTTAGTAAGTCTTTGAGCACAGCTCCAGCACTGGCCTCAGCTGAGACAGGCACAGGGGTGAAGGTGGGTAGAGCGTCGCTGATGGGCTTCATCAACAGGTGACCTCCTGAGCCAGCAGAGCCGGAACCAGCCACCAACGGCACCGCAGCGGAACGAGGAGCCAGGAAAGGATTGGATTCACCAGCTCGCCTCAAACCAGCCATAGCTCCTATGACAAGAACGTGTGTTGACTTTGGAATATCGTTCAGAAGACAGTCTCACTTTTTGATTGGGTCAGGATCACAGTAAAGAAACTGAGTTTACCTGTGCTGCCTGAAGTAGAGTCACCTCTTCTCCCGGGAGGCGGGGCATTCAGATGCTTGATGTCATGGACCGGAAGCCTTGGCGCCGGAAGGGACGGGGTCGACTCCATCTCCAAGAACTTTACAAACATCTCAGAGAACGACTGCAACGACAAGGGAGCTACTTTAAAGAATCAAATCACTGGGAAATATGTGTAGATGACGGCTAGTTTTCAACTTACAGAATTCAGGCCCTGCACACTGGTTGGCCTTTGTGGAGTATTTGGGACACTTTGCGCTCCTCTGCCTCCCAGCCAGCTTGATACCCAACCAGTAACCCCGTGGCGTCCGTCGTCCTCCAACATCTGGAGAAAGGACATACAAAAAAAAAAAAAGTCAGACTGTAGGGATAATATCGGTGAAGAAAATCTTAATCTGAATTAGGTTGTTTAGGGTCACTGTGCTACCGGAAGCTGCACTTCAAACCAAGTCTGCAACCTCTAACAGCTTTAACCTAGTCTGCCTCCATCCATTCTTTTTATAACTTTATCCTTTCTGACAGTAAACCATCCCCACAGCACCATCACATTTCACTTTAAAAATGATTATAAATCAAAGTTCACATTCAGGCCCCATCATCTGATGAAGGAAACATCTCCTACATCTGGGGGTACAAAGAATGTCCTTGAGGGTCACTGTTGTACAGATTTTAGATGTTCTCCTGCTTCAGCAAAGCTGATCTCCATTGATGGTTGATTAACAAATCTTTACTGAACTGCAGTCAACTGATTCAGACGCATTAAACCAGGGAAACAACAAAAAGCTGCAGGACACCTTCCCCTTTGATTGACTTTAGACCTTCCTGCCCCTCATGGTACTTAATACACTGTGAAAATTTTTGCCATTTGACTTCAGTTAAAACCTGCTGAAAAATCCAGGGTGTGACAGTGGCTTAGTTTTACTTTGCTGTTTCATATTTCCAAATCAGAAAAGACCAAAGGGGCATTTTTCCTCCTCCTTGATGTATGAACCAACATCAGCCTGCTTTCTTTCACCTCACCCGTCTCCATTTCCACTAAAAACGTCTGTAACAGTTTTTCCTTGTTTAACTTTTTACCTATCGATTAAGAGACCAGAGCATGATGGCAAACTGCTAATGTTGCTAACACTACATATGCATGAACACTCATTCACACAAGTCAAATTCTCCTGTGTCCCCTTGCAAGGACCAGAGTATGAAAAGCAGTCCAGATAAGCTCTATTTACTTTTTTTCCCTTTTAAAATGACTAAACATAAATGTAAAGACAATTCAGAAGCATAGAAAAATACCAGGTTATGAGTCAGTTAAGGAAAAAGCTAACAGTTACTTCTGTTTTTTTTTTACTCTAGCTCTTCAATAATTAAAATAGTAAAGAGCACAACTAACTGCCGTTTTATCAACCTGAGCAATGGGTATCTGCAGCTCTTCCAGAGACACCCTACGTAACTGATTAATAGCTGGCCAGCTGTCATGGCAGCTTCATCTAAACGTTGCAACACTTTCCATTTTAAGATGGTAGATTAAGCAGCTTTCTCCAATGTTCTCTGACAAATGCTCTCTGAACAGCTGGATTTGAACTGAGATTCACTGATGATCAGGTGGACTTTATTATAAAACATGTTTTTTATTGGAGGTCATTTAGTGAAGAGTAGAAGGGAGAGTATAAATTAATACCAAACAATATCAGATATCTGTAAAAAGAAAAAATGTGAAACCATTTTCTAATTTATTCTCTTCTATGAGTTGTTCTTTCATATAAACACCAATGAAATAGTCTTTAAGCTTTGGTTTCATCCAGGCAAATGAGCATCGTACTCTCAGGGGTAGGACAGCTCTGTTTCAGTACAGACCAAAGTAATATCATACAAAGAGGACGATGAAGAAGAACTTTTAGCGTGCCAAAAATGTAGAAGATCAAGTAAACAAGGAACAGATAGCATTCAGGGGTCATTCATAAAAAAGAAAGATTAAATTTGAAGCATCAATGTAAACTTTAATTTGCCTAATGATTAAAAAGAGAATAATTTACTAAAAAAAATATTTAAAATTCAGATAAATTAACTACCATGAAGTATGAACGTCCAGAATTCTGCACTTAATCCTATTATATAAAAGCTATAATTTAAGTTTTTTAAAGCCTTTTATGAACATAATGTACTCCTCAAATTATCTTACTCATTTTATTTGTATTAACTATAATCCTTCACCATCTGTAAAATTTTAAATAATTATTGGATAGGTATTAGGCTGCCTGGAAGAGTAAGGATTAATAGACAAATCAAAAGGAACTGAATTGCTTTCTTCAAAGTCTGAAGATTTTTATGGGACTCTTGGCTTCTGTAAAATGGAAACTTTAAATAGTTTAACAGGAGATGAGGCAAAGAAGGGGAAAAACATACAGGGAGCTTAAAGGTAATAAAAGTGGCTCTTCTAAGGGGCTGATTGCCTGTTACTTTGTATGCGTTTCCCTTTAAGGGTGTTGGGTAATACTCCTCGGAATCCCTGGATGGACTCCCATAATGCCCCCAGCCAAAAAGATCTGGAAAGGAACGATACTTTATTTTTCAGGCCTGAGCTCTGAGTACTTATTTAGGGGCTGTTGGACTTTAATTGCATGGCAGTGTCTTTTTTATAAGAAAAAATGGCTCTGAAGAAAACGTCATGTGATCTAGATTTAGAGCTAAACCAATGAGGGTTAGGATGCTTTCATATGAAGATCATTAGATCTTAATCAGAGAAAAAACTTTCTGGTTCTAATGGGTTTATTAGATTAGCTAAATAATCATAGTTTGGTTCTTGCAAAACAAATTTAAACTTGTTTCTTCTTCCAAAGCTAATAGAGAGCAGAAATGCGTTTCTATTTTTTCTTAATCCAGAAAAGCAGATTTTCAAACTTGTGTAAAAGGTGTATATCATAAAAAAAAAAAAAAATCAACTAATTTGAGCTTTTACCTTCGTAATAATGGCATTTCATCATCGAAATTAGTATTTCCCGTGATTCATGCATGAATCCTCATGAGTTCTGCTGTCTGAGAAGCAGCCCCTCCCCTGACATGTAAAGATGAGCAACCTGAGATGATCTACATAAGAAGGTTCCCTTCAGGAAGCACCTACCTTAACCACATTGTGTTGGCACCAGACATGGGCAATGTGGAGTCAACAAGTCATCTCCATGTCATGTATTTAATCTACCCAGCCAATTAACCAGGTGAGTCCAATCTGCACAGGTTAATTCACGGTGAAGTTGGACTCACCTGCTTCAGTGGCTGGGTAGAACCAATACATGACATGGAGATGACCATGTCTGGTTGGCACTGTAAAACTCCCACAGTCTCCGAACAGAAAGGGGTGAAGTGACACACAGTGAGATGATTTCGGCTCAAAGTTAAAAGAAAGACGCTTTTTAAACAGAAGTATTTTCATGAGCACCAGAGCCGTGGCTGAAATATGGATACATCTCCTATGTCTACATCCGCCGCTGGCATGTTGTATCAGTTATCGCATTAAAAAAAACGTACTCAGGCACAATTTTAATTGTACTTCCTATTTAATGGAAATACCACAATTGCAATAATTTACAGTTTTGAAATCTAAGGAAGATCCACATGGTTTTGGGCACAATGGAAACTCAGCTGCTGACTGCATTCCACAGTTAAAAAATAAAACTTTCATTCAGTACAACATAAGAGAGCAAACTGGAGTTTTGACCATCTGCTGCTTCCACTCAACAGTCTTCTTCACTTTCTTGTTCCTCCCTTTCTAAGATGAAATCAGACTAAACAGATGTGACAGCAGCAGCTGTGTGTGTGTGCTTCCTCCTGTGCTGCCATGTTTGTTTTGATCTGGACTCAGCATATCTTGCCTTCTTCCCACCATGAACCATAATACTCTGATTGGCGAACCCATCCTGGGGTCTGTTCTCTAATGGCCAGCGGGACAAGATGAAGTGCTGTGTGTTAGTGAATGAACAAATACAGCCAGAATTCAGCTTGCAGGCAAGACAACGTTTCTTTTAGAAATTAGCCTCCTCCTGACTAACAGTAATTCAAATTTGTCCTCTATGGAGGACATTTATAAATCTGAATATCTCCTTTCCACTGCATATTTCACAATTGACTCCTTTTGGTATCTACAGAGGACATTTAGGGCTTTTCAATTATACTAAACGTGAAGGGATGGGGCTTTGGTACATTTCTTTTCCTCATTCAGAAAATGCCGTCCATCAATTCCAGGACATTTTACAGGAAGACAAAAAGTGAGTGCAAAATATATATTTTTTGGCTAATTTAGCCTTGAAAGGTTGTTTGCATATCTCATACAAGTGTCTTAACAACACATAGAAACATCTTTTGAATTATTTGAAGTCTTTTAAAATAGTATTTCAGTGTTTAAAAAAATGTCCTCTGTAATGGACATTTGAAGTTATTTCCACCATTTTGTGTGAAAGATACTCATTCTCAGAAGTAGAGAAAATTTTACTGCGGATTGTGGATGAAAACTTTGATATTGAGTGATATTGATGAAGAAAAATCAAGATCAAATGTTTGAGGGAGAATCAGACTGAGATGATTTAGAGAATTCTGAAAATGAAATTTAGACAGGGCAAGCAGATACAGACGAGTCAGATCAAGCAGGACAGTCCACATCCCATAGGCGACCACTGTGAAGGCCTTCAGTTTATTTTATAAAATAATAATAATAATACATTTTATTTGTATTGCACTTTACATTTAAAAAAGGGTAACATTTTCTCAAATAACTATAATAAAATACAACTAATAATACGATTCATAACAGACCTTATTTTTCTCTTTTTTTTTAGATTCAAATTCCAACTTTGATGATCATCCCATTATTCAGAACAATGATGTCATGACATGCCAAAACAGGACCCCAAAGGACTATTTTAAGCAGTAAATTGATGACTCTGTGTTTGAAAAAAATTGTGCAGTGCACAAATCAGCGTGAAGTCCTGTGTCAAGAGCAACACTAAAAACGATGTGTGAAGAACTGAAGACGTTTTTTGGAAACTCAATTTACATGGGCTGTCTAGTATATCCAAACATTAAAAAAATATTGAACCTCAAACACCAGAGTTCAAGTTGTGGTAGAATCCATGAACAGAAATCTCTTTTACAAGTTGAGAAATTCCTTTAAGGTCGTTACCGACCTTGATGTGTCAGACGAGGATAAAAGAACTGATCTCTTGATGAGAATCAGGCCCCTCTTGACAAAAATAAGGCAAGGTTATCCAAGTCTTCCTAGAATGGGGAAATTGTGCATGGATGAGCAAATGTGTCTATTTACTGGTTAATGCCCGGTGCAGCAGTGTGTACCTCTTACTTGGCAGAGTTTGTTCCCCGCAGGAACAGAAACTGTTCTTTGACTGGTTCTTTATAATATTAAACCTCCCTGACATCCTCATAACAAAAGGCCTGACAGGAACTGGAACCATAATGAATAACAGTAACAAGATCCTAGGGTACAAAGATTTTAAAAAGAAAGGAAGACGGGATTCGGAGATGTATTCAGATGAAGAACTCCCGAACTTGCAGTCATAAAGTTGTTGGACAACAAGCCAGTTGTTATGGCATCCTCTGCCCATGACATTGAACCTCAAAAGACATGCAGAAAATTGTCCAAGAAGAACAAAGTGTTTGTCCAGTTGCTCAGTACAACAAAAACGTGGGTGGCGTGGACTCGAGGGACCAGATGTTGAGTTTCTACAAGATGGCATCTCGCACTCGTAAATGGACAGTGCATGCAATTTTCCACTTTTTTGACCTGGCCATCACCAATTCATGGCTTCAGTGCAAGAGTGACTGCGAAGTAATCAAAGAAGTTCATCGACTTCAAAGTACTACTTAGATAATCCTTAGATACAGAGCTAAATTTCTTCATTGTGTGATCAAGAAATTTTAATTATTATTATTATTATTATCATACTATATAAAAACAGCAAAACTAAACTAAAAGTAATGGACAGTTATTTTGATGGTAAGCTCACTGTTGTGTTAAAGTTGCAAGGTTTTTCTTTTCGAGTAACGTTGCCATGAAGGCTCAGTTTTCAAATGTTTGGAGTTCCGATGTCCACTGTAGTAGACATGGATATCCAAAAAATAAAAACTTAAAAAAAAAAAAAAAAAACATTTTTCAGTTTTGTAATTGTCTCACATAGATAGCAGAACTGTAATATATATATATATATATATATATATATATATATATATATATATATATATAATTGGACAATATATATATTTTTCCTGGTATGCTTTTTTTCAAATATGCTTTTTTCTGAGGATAAGAGCAAGCTGGAGCTCTAACCTGATCGACTTGTTCTCGGCTCAGTCCCAGCACACTTCCCATGAGCCTGAGCACGTCGGCCCGCTTCGTTTTGGGTGTGTGGAAGTAGCCCAAAAACAGGTTGCGCATCAGAACCCTGCAGACGGAACAGCAAACATAACGCTGAATAATGACAATTCAGGGTTAAACATTTAGTCCTTCCATCTCAAAATGAAAACAAGAACCAGGCCATTTTATTTTTAAACTTTTTTAGATCTGCTGCTAAGTTTTTTCAAAGTTCACCAGAAAGGATCAGCCCTCATTGATAACAGTTTACAGATTTCATCATGATTTCAGGAACTCGCCACTGAGGAGGAATGTAATGGTTTATTTTTCTGGTTTTGGGTCAATAACAAAAAAAAATACTAGTGTTTTTGTTTTGCTTTTCATTGTTGAATAAAAAAATAAATAAAAACAAAACAAAATTTCTTGAATGCACACAGACCCATCCCTATTAGCAAATGGCAACAAGACTCAACACAAACTAAAAAGATAAACTTTCACTATTGATGAAAGTGACGGACCATGATGGACCGGTGAATTTTGGCAGCATTTCGAACAACTCAGAGTTAAGAAATGCCTCTAACTCCTCCAGTAATGCAATGCTAGCAGAACAAATTGTGAGTATTTGGCAAATTATATATATATATATTATTTAAAGTTAATTTTATAAACATATTTTCTTTGCTTTTTCTAGTAAAATCAATATTTTGCATTGCTGTTATTTTACATTCCTAGTTTATCATTAGCCAAATTCCATACCAGTAACTTATTAAAAGCTTTACTATAACCTGAAGATCAGATATTCACAATTTCTGACCAGTGCAGACTAGATAACAGTTCATTTTCCAAACATTTAACAGCAAAAAACTGTAAAACTGTTTTCGTATCAAATTTACAGCCATGTCGCAAAACTGTATTTCTTAAATCCAGTTTAATTATATAGTGACAATCGTCTCAAGACTACCAGGATGCAAACATTTAAAATTATTCGTAGACAGAAATGTGTTAAGGCATTGTATAACGCGTGTGTTGGACATTTCTGATCTAAAGTTTTTTTTTTTTTTTTCCAGAATCCTAATCTAACAGTATCAATAAAAAGATGTGACATAAAAGCTCAACTTACTTGTCTATCTTTCCTTCTGTGCTGTTCAGAAGGTTCATGAGTTTCTTTTGTGCCTCCTCCAACATCTCCTGCCTCACTTCCACTGCAACACAAACAAAGATTACTGTGGGGATTCCTCAAAGAAAATCTAATGAAACATATTTAATGTTTCTTCTCCAAACATAATATCCATCTTTGCAGAAGTTTAGGCCATAATCAGCACAATTACTCCTTTAGATCTTCGCTTGGTGTATCTATGGTGGCAAACTAAATAACTAAAAACATCTAATGTTGTGGTAAAGGATGCAATACCTGTTTTTCATGAATTTTATCTATTTTAACAAACATAAAAAACATGAAATGTGGACAAAGATGGCCAGCAGCAAAGAAGCTAGAGTTATTTTTTCCAGATATGCCATAGTAAGTATATATAGACCAGTAAGGTAAAGATAAAGGCTCAATTCAGGCCTGAACTAAAGCAGGCCTGAACTAAATAACCCTGAAACAAAAACAGTCTGAGAATTTGCTGTGATGTAATTCTATACCTGATAAGAGTGAGATGGATAAATACATTTACTCTGTAGGTCAGTTTTGAGATGAGGTCATAGGGACATTTTTTCTGTTTGTTTTTCATAACCTAATAACTCAGTATGTAGTCCAAAATTATATTTAGTTTTTTTTTCCAGAGGTTTGCCCTAATATGTTTTTCCAGGTACAACACATTCATTCTTTAGTTCTTAGCTCGGGGGATGTTTCTTGGCTAAAATGAAAATAAAAAAAACGATCAATTTTCTTTAATTTAGAGCAATTTTGTTTCACCGATTCATGGTTTACAGTGAGGGAAGGTGGTCGGCTGTTTCTAAGGAAAAACCTCAATGATTGCTCTGTTATTTTAGTGTGATCAGTGTGATAGATTAAATGTTAGACTTCAAGGCAGGGGCGGATTTAGGAAATGTGGGGCCCTAGGCAAAGACAGGCAGGGGGCCCTCTGAATGGAGAAGACAGCACATATAACAGACCCATTCTACAGATAGAGAAATGTTAATAGAATAGACATCCATTCTCTGTTCTACGTTTTGTCCCTCTCTTCTTGTTTTCCTCTTTATGTTTTGTACTCAGCTGACTTTTCATGCTGTCTCTAAAGGAATGAAAGATTTTTTCCAAGCACTAAGCTCACTTAGCTGATTGCTCCTTCCTGTGTTTCCAAAAAGGCAACGGCAAAAGTAAATAACCCAGTCCTTCTTTTCACTGTAGACAAGCCATGATCATCTGCTTCTCTGTTCTCCATTTTTCATTTGGATGAAATAATAGCTGCATGAATCATGACAGCAGACAAGATAGAGGAGAGCAGGAGGCGGGGTTACCAATCTACTTGCTCTGGAGAGCAGAGTTCGCTGCTTTTAGATGTTGTCTCCAAAGTCTCCAGTAGCAGAAAAAAGTCGCTAGATTTGGTGCTAGGTGCTTTTTTTGTATCAAAGTGCTAGAGGGGTCTGAAAAGTGGCTAAATATAGCGACTAAAGCGCTAAGTTGGCAACACTGCTCTTTGCATCGTTTGTTTTCAAATGGTTTGCTGCTGTCTGTTTGGACCTTTCTGAACATGTGCAGCAAATGGACTGATCCAATATGGTGGACACTGAAGGGGGGGCTGAGACACACTTTATATTATCAGCGTTTTGTTGGCATTTTAGCGAAAGGATTTTAATCAAAAATATAATTAATGTGCACAAATAAGGAATAGTTGTATTAATCATACATAGAAACAGAGTTTTATGGGGCCTCCAGGAACTCGGGCCCTAGGCAACCGCCTAGTATTACCTAATGGTAAATCCCCCCCTGCTTCAAGGTTTATATGGAAATGTATCTGTATAAACTTTTAAAATATACTAGTACCAAAAGGAATACAAAAAGTGAAAATAGTTGAGGACACTGGGGTTAAACGAGAAGGTATGGGAACAAATTCATAATTGCTGAATAGGCATTTATAATCGGATGGGGAAAAAAATCCACCTGCATCTCACCTTGTTTCTTTAGCTCCTCAATTTGCTCTTCTTTCTGATCGATCTGATCCGTGAGACGAGATGCTGAATCTAGGGCAGCGTTGGCTTCATCTAAGTTTACCTGAAAGAAGTAAAATCAGTGAATGGGAACATTTCACTGCAACGTTCTTCTGCATTTACTTGCACCCATTTACCTGAAGGGCAGACGCTTGGTCTTCTAGCAGCAGAGCTTTTCTTCTCCACTCATCCTTCTCCTTTTTGTGCTTCTCAAGTTCTGCAGAGTACATGGCTTTCTCCTCTGACAAAAAAAAGAAGGGAGAGTAATAATTAACACAATAAAATAAAGTCTTATTGCAACTTTACAAGAAGCCGACTCTGTTAACTTGCCTTGTTGGAATTGCTCTAGCACCATCTGCAGGTTGGAGAGCGATACTGCGTACTGTCGGACTTGTTCCTGAGAGGTTCTGAGTTGTGCGAGTGCGTCGTCTCTCTGCTTCACCGCATTGCTCAGCTGTTCCTGTAGCGACTCTACCTGCATGCTGGCCTGTTGGCTGGAAACAAGAGCAGGAGGCTTATAGAATAAAATAAATAAATAAAAATAATGAACGAGAATGTGCTCAGAAGGAATCAATCATTACAGCTAGCAGTTTCAGGAAAAGCGTGAAAAGATAAATTGATCTATGCAAACCTGGCATTTTCCACAGCATTTGAGGATGTGGCCAATTTCTCATCCAGCAGTGCCACCCGTCGGCGCAGCTCTGTCTCTCGGTCCTCTGCAGCAAGGGCTTCTCTTGTGTACGAATCTTCAATCTCCAACAGGTGGTTCCGCAGCCGTTCCAGCTCCAGGTTGAGGCGCTGCTCTTTTTCCCTGGTATGCTGCAACTGTGAAAAGCAGAAGGTCTTCTCAGGAACAACGTTTGTCTTGCAGGTTTTTTAATGATGTGAATGTAATTACTAAAATCCTGTTTCACTCTCTTCCCTTTTAAAACTAAAACTGCAGGTGTTTAAACTTACATCAGACTGAAGTGCCGTGCTTTCCATTTGCTTCTGCTTAAGTGCCATCATCATTTGATCTCTCTCCTGCTGGAACATCACCGCTTTATCCTGCATGGACTTCAGCTCATTCAGGAGTTGGTTCAGCTCCCCAGATTTACCCTGAGACACAATCAGCGTCAGTACAAATCGTTCAATTAAGGATTTTATTTATTGTCTCAATGCTGGACTTTTTCCAAACTGACCAGCTCTTTGTCCTTCAGCATCCTCTCCACCGTGGCCGCCTTCTCGCTTATTGCACTTAGTTCAAACTCCTTCTCTCTGAGCAGAAGAGAAACTCGCATGTTTGTTTCCTGTAGAGCTCTAAACTCAGACTCCTTTTCTCGAGAGCGAGCAGCCACCGCCTCGTTCTCTTCCTTCAGCTTTTTCGCATCCATTTCCAAGATGAGGGCACGCTCCTTCAGGTTGGTCACGGCCTGCTTTAACACCTCGTTGTCGTTTTCACGGTTGCGCAATGCTTCACTCACTTGGCTGAACTGGTCTCCTTTGGTTTTTATGAGCAGGTCTTTCTCCCTAACGGACCTCTGCAGGGACTCCAGTCTCTCTCGGATCTGACGAACCACCTCCGCCTGGCTCTTCTGTTCGCTCTCCGAGTTGGACGCTGCGTTGGAGAGCCGGTGGTTGTTTTCCTGAAGTGTCCTTATCAGGTTTTCTTTCTCTGCCAGTTGTGCTTGCAGAGCTTCAGCATCTCTCCGCAGGTTGTCGTTTATAGGAGAGACATTCTGTTGTGTTTGGGCCTCGGCTGTTAGAGAGCGACTGCTCGACTGGGTGGCCGCCGCCTCAGGGGTCTGCACAACGCTATCCAGTTTACCCAGCAGAACGTCCTTGGTGGTGCTGAGCTGACTGATGGTCTGCTGGACCTGTGCAAGTTCAAGGCTCAGACCTCCCAGCCTCTTCTCCTTCTGCTCATAGCTTTGGATCAAACGAGCGTAGTCCACAGACAGCTTGGAGCTACAGTCGCTGTCTGCAGAGACCTGGCTCTGCAGCGCGATCAGTTCTTCGTGCAGCTGTGCGGACTCGTGCTGCATGTTCTTGACCGTTGTGATCACCTGCTGCTTCCACTCCTCCATCTTCTTCACCTGCTGCTTCAGCATGTCCCTTTCCTGGAGCAGCTCCTCAAACTGGTTGCTGCTGACCCCCCCAGATGCAGCGCCTGGCTCGCCTCCTGTAGACTGCAAGACGGTCACTAAGGTTTGACACTTCTGAGTCAGAGCATCAATTTCGATGTCCTTCTCCCTGATAATTCGAGACAGGTTTTGGATTGTCTCCTTGAACATTTCTTGGCTTCCAGAGGGATCGCTCATGTTGGAGAGGCGCTGATTCTCCTGCTGAAGCTTCGCCAAAGCGGCTTCCTTCGCGGCCACGATGTCCATGAGGCGGTGGTAGTCGGACCGGAGCTGGCTGTTCTCTCTGGTCTTCTCATTAAGAACAGCTAACATCTGCTCTCTCTCCACGGCGAACGCCTGCAGCTGCTGTTGTAAATAAATTACGTCCTGGTTGTGTCCCGTCGTGACCCGAGCGTGAAGCGCCTGGATTTCCAGATCTTTCTGTTGGATCAATTGAGAGAGTTTGCCAACTTCGTTGTGAGAGACCACCAGCTGATCCAGCTGCCTGGTGAGTGACAGGTTCTTCTCATTCAGCTGGCTGATCTCAGTCTCTTTCTCCTTGATGCCACGAACCAGTTTCTCTATCTCAACCTTGGACAGGTCGTGCTTCTCATTGCCGTTCTCCTGGTTTAGAGATTGCGTCTTTTCCTCCTGGAGGATAACTTGTCCCTGGAAAGCTGGAAGGTGACCCTCACTGAGCAGATCCAAACTTTGCTGGAGGCGGGTTATTTCTTCATCTTTGGCATGAATGAGTCGGTCATAGTTGAGAGCGGTCTGCTGATGGCGGCTGTGGGCCTGTTCAAGCTCGCTCTGCAGCGTCTGCATAGAGACCTGCTGCTCCTCCAACGATCTTTTGAGGGACCGAAGCTCTTC
Organism: Cyprinodon tularosa; assembly: GCF_016077235.1. NCBI lineage: Eukaryota > Metazoa > Chordata > Actinopteri > Cyprinodontiformes > Cyprinodontidae > Cyprinodon > Cyprinodon tularosa. Next base: position 65,075 of record NW_024039228.1, on the reverse strand, counting down.
CTCCAAACCATTCCTGGAGGATTTCAGCTGGGTGATCTCCGCCTCCAGCTCTGTAATGATATCCAGTGTCTTTGGTTCAGCCAGAGGCTGAGGTCTGCTCTGTTGATCCTTCAGTCGATCAATCTCCTCTTTCAAATGGCTGTTCTCCTCCTTCATCCCACCCAGCTGTTTATCCTTTTCCTCCATCGCTTGTTTGAGGATTTCTACCTCTTTGCACATGACAGATTCCCTGTTCTCCATCTCTTTCTGTAAATCTGCAGCGTTTTGCTTCAAGGTTTCCACAAAGGCGTCCTTCTCCTGGAGCAGGTCCGTCAGCTGCTTCTGCCCTGCGACTGTGATTGACAGCATCTCGTTAGTGTCTCTATGGTCTGACGCCAGCTGGTCCATGTCTCTCCTCAGCTTGGCGATCTCCAGATCTTTCTCCTGGTTTAGTTTGATTGCAGTCTCGTGCTCGGTCTGCAGAGCTGAGGCGTCCAGGGATCGGGCTCGGGTCAGTTCCTCTATGGACTGCTGGTACTGTCTGACCTGCTCTGATAGTGTTCTCTCTGCCTGGGACAGCTCAACTTCAAGCTGATTCTTCTCCAGCTTCAAAGCTTCAATACGAGTATCCTTCTCCTTCACCATCCTGTTAAGAGACGTCTGGTTTTCTTTCAGCTGCCTGTTTAGCTCTTCTACCTTCTCTAAAGCCTTCTCCTGCTCCTCCTTCATCCTCCTCTTCTCCATCTTCAGCTCGTACTCCTCAGACTTCCCCTTTTCATAGACGCTCCTCATTTCTCCCATTTCTTTCCTGAGATCTGATAGCTCCCTCTCCTTCCCATCCAGCTCTTCCTTGACTCTCTCAGCCTCGTTCTGTCCACCCGCTACATGCCTCTCTGCTTCAGCAGCAGCTAACTCCTCCTCTCGCTCCTGCAGACTCTTCTTCAGCTCAGCCACTTCTCTGCGTGCTTCCCGACTCTGCTCCTGTGCACGTCCCAGTGCATCTTTCAGCTCCTTCGCCGTCTGTTCCAGCTGCTGTTTGCTCATGTGGAGGTCATTAAGGGTGAACGCGCTTTGGCTCATTTTCTCTTTCTGGGTCTCCAGCTCCTGCTCTAGTGCTCTTTTCAGGTCCTTGGTGGTGTTGAGCTCTGCAGTTGTTCTGATCAGCTCTGCCTCCGCTTCCTTCAAATGTCCAGAGAGCTGCTCCTTCGCTGTGATGAAATGCTGAAATAGTGATGGAAATAAACTCAATGATTACTCATTACGTTGCTAAATACATATCAGCAGGTACTTAATTCCTAAGCTTTCATATTGCACTGAATACAGACTAGGAGAAATAGAAAAAAAATAATAGCAGCCCGGTTCCCTAACATAACTTGTTTCTTTTGGCAAAAGAACATGGAAGTTAAATCATTAATTTGTCAATTTCTGATTTAGATTGTTTTACTGTGAAAAAGTTTGGTAATTCAATTTAAAAAATCTATCTTTCATGGCTAAAGTAGTAAGTATGTACAGGCCGTAGTTCTGTCTGACCAAAGCAAACTGTTATAGTTTGAGTAAATATTTACAGAGAAAATGTGTTTTTTGCTATTCATTTTATTTTTTATATCCTTTATCTGCTCAGTCTGCATTGTGGCAGCAGATAGTTGAGTTTTTTTCCCGCCTGGATCACACAAATTTACGGAAGTGAGGCTCTGTCAGATCAGATTAACACCCCATGGTAAGGAAGTAAATGGATTACTAATAAAAGGCCTCTAGCTACTTTGATAAAAAAAAAAAAAAAAGTAATGTAATAATCAAAATAAATATTGGTTTGAAAGAACTGTTGGGGGTCTTAATCATTTAAAGTTTTTTAAAAAGAAATTTCTCCTCTCTTGTCTGAAAAGATGAACAAATACCTGATATACATTTTTACCAGGGGTCCAAAGACATTTTTCCAAGTCTAATTTGGAACTTATATTTAATTTTTAGTTCAAAAAGTTGGGGTTATTTAAGATTTTATATAACTATACTCAGATATATCATTTGAATTATCATTAAACAGTTGGATAATGAAGACGGCGCTGCTGTAGAGCAGACCTGTGTAGCTTCTTGGTTCTGTCGGTCCAACTCCTCCAGCTCAGACATCAGGGTGTCGCGTTCCTCCTCGGTTGCTCTCAGGATCTTCTCTCTCCTCTCCAGCTCTACCTTCAGATGCTCTAGAGACTCTGCCTCATCAGACTCCATCAATGATGCGTTACGGCCAACCGTCTGCTCCTCTGCTAGTTTCAGGCTGTGCTGCAGGTTAAGCTGTGAGGATAAAAACATTCAGGAAAGTTGCTTTATTTTAACGCTCCAACAGTCCACAGATGTTAGTGATTTTCACATCTAATAAGAAGATGCAAAATGAGGCTGAAACTGGGCTAGAGAATCTGCCTGAAAAGGGCCAAAAAAAAAAGTACAGCCTATACCCGTCTAACGGAACCTTTGGCTATCTGATTATTAATCGATTTATTGAAAAAATATTTTTAAAAAATCAACATATTAATCGTATAGCAAAACAATTATTAGTTGCAGCCGTATAGCCAACCTTTTCTTGTTCCAGAGCTTCCTTCTCTTGCCTTAACGTCCCAATAATGGTATTTAACTCCAAGATGTCCGCAACCTCTTCCTTTGGCTCATCCTTGGAGTGAAGATAAAAGAACAATAAGCAGCAGAAAATATACAGATATAATTATAACGAAACGCATTGCTTCTGTTCATACTTGCCTCTGAAATGTTCTTCAGTCTCTCTATCTCCTTTTCTGCAGCTAAAAAAAAAAGAGGAAAAATTATTTCACCTAAAAAGTTGAGACAAAGATGCTATTCTTGAAGATGGAAGTTTATCTTGTAAACCAAAGTCTGTATAACAGACAACTTTAACCCCACCTTCTAAGTTATTTCTTAAGTTTTGGATCTCATGCTCATATTGGTTTTTTTGCAGAGCCTTCCCCTCCTGCTCCTGTACTCGTGTCTGGAGTTCAGTTACTGAAGCCTGCAGCCGCGAGTAGTTCTGCAGCAGGTCTGCGTTCTCCTCCTGGGCTTCATCCCTTTCCTGCTGCAGAGAGGTCTGTTTCGTCCGTGCATCCTCCAGACTGGCTGATAGCTCGGCCAGCTGCTTCTCACGTTGTTCAGCTGCTTCCTGGAGGGACCGAATTACCTTCTGGAGCTCCTGTAGTTTGGAGGAATCTGACGGGGAACTGACGTGACCGCCCCCTGTAGAGAATCAGTTAGATGATATTTTGTTGTTTTCTCTGACATAAATCACTGTTGTTATTTGGTAATAAAATACAATAATAATGATCATCAAAAAAACATCCTAAAATAATAAAAATAATCAAACCGCTCTGTATTTGCTCCTCCAGTTCTTCGATCCTCTCCTCATACTCTGAGAGCTCCTCTCTATGGCGCCGTGTAATTTCTGCCAACTTCTGTCGCTGGGCATCCTGTATGGCTGCAAGCTCATGCTGATGCTCATCCACCTCTCGACTCATTTCATCTCGTAACTCCTGTTTCAACACAGATTAAAATGTGCAGTATCATTAGTCATATATAATAATAGTAAAAAAAAAGTAGTATTAAAAGACAGCATTGTGCATTCCAAGTGTTTTAATGAAGACTGTTTACAAGAAAGAGTAAACTGGCAACATGAATGACTACAGCTACCTTAATAGTCCTCTGTAGTTTGAGAATCTCTCCCTGGTCGCCATTACCAGCTCCTGTTGTGGTTGATGTCTAAAGGAGAACGTAGTATAAAAAAACAACAAAAAAATTGAACTTTTACTGTTGATAAAAGTTGAACAGACAAACAAAAATACAAAAATCCCTAAATCATCCTCTTTTCTTAAGGTACATTCAAACCAAATGGACTGGAATGGGTTGTCTCCATGTTAACGCTATGTAAAGGTGCTTTCAGGAGCAACTGCAAAGTCAACGATGCAAAGGAAATTAGCAGTGCATTCTGGGTGTTCAAAGCGAAGCAACGTGGTGTTAAGACACGTGGACAAAGCAAAGTAGCACTTCCAATATGGTGGAAGTTGAAAAAAATCTAAACTTCCCTGTTAACCAATCAGGAGACTGGGTGAGTTTGTTACGTGGGCTTAAGGACTGCACTGGAGACAAAGCTTTTTTTTTTCCCCCCAATCAAAAAGTCACCAGAGCACGTCGGTCTTCACCCTTTAGGGACAAAGCAGCTCCTGATGCTCGGTCCTGGATAGATGAAAGCGAATAGATGGTGGTACTGGCTGATCTGGGAGTGAATCTGATGGCAACGGCACCAGGATCTGGTGTTACACCGTATTGTGTGCTCCATCATATATTGTGACCCATGGGGGACAGTATATGGTGTAACACCTGTAAGCAGATAGACACTCATACTATTTGATGAGGTGGTGAAGCGAGCTGGGGAGAATTTCACCCCGGTGATCTCAACAGTGATCTCAACAAATAAACTAAACTAAACTAAACTAAACTAAACTAAACTAAACTAAACTAAACTAAAGTAAACTAAACTAAACTAAACTAAACAGGAAGCCGAAGTATCAAGCGAACAGCAAGTGATCCTGGCAGAAATTGTCCCATTTGGTTTGAATGTTTCTACAACTTTAGGACAAGTTTCTACAGCAAGCTGAGAAGCAGAACTGAAACTGTCCATTCTAGGCTACCGTAAAATGATGGTATATGATCACATTGTAATTTATCTTTATTGAACCATTTAAAATTTCTTGTTGTTATAAGAGTGATCGTCAAATTCACACACTCTTATCTGGATCACAAAACCTGGGCAAATATTTCCAAACCATTACTATGGAGAGCAAACTTTTATTGACTAACATCTTAACACTTTATTTTCACATGTTTTCTTTTCCTTATTTCTACCTGCGATATTCTCCTCCAATGTGCTACCTCCGCCTCTAGACGCATGACTTCTGTGGACAGCCTGTTGATTTCTTGCTGCGACCACAGAACATCACTGAGGTCCACTTCGTCGCCTTGGAAGCCATGATGAGACCCTGTGTGACGTGTCAGGAAGGTGGAAGGAGACGAGGAGGTAGCAGTTAGGGAAGATGTGGTCACTGGCAGCACGGCCGCTGACGAGGAGGCAGACTGCGCAGACTGCTGCAGCTTCTGGACTTCTTCTTGGAGGCTAGTTTGTCGTACTTTGAGGTGGCTGATTTCCACCTGGAGGAGAGCAGACATAACTTTAAAGACTTTGATCGACTAAAAGATGTTTGCCAAAAAAAAAGTAGAAATTAAAAAATATAAATAATAAATATGTATGAGCACACATCTTTCTGTTGCAGCAGGGTTCTGTATTCAGCAGACTGCTGTTTAATCTGGATCTCTGATGCCTCCAGCTTCTCCTCCAGCTCTGAGTGAAGTTTTTTCAACCTGTCATACTGCAGACAGAGAAGAACATGAAGGGTCACCAAAAAGCACAAGGAAATCCAGGGAATGTATTCATACAGGGTATGAGAAACTAGGTTTCATCCAACTGTTCACTTAATTCAGATCTAGTCAAATATTCACTTATTATAGAAAAGAATGTCCTTATTTTTTTAATTAAATTTGATGAAAAAAATCTAGAATAAACAACTATAATATAAAAAAAAAAAATAAATTTATGTCACTTTTTACATTGCCGTTTTTTACATTTAAAAATAATAAGACACTGACTTCTTCACTCCAGCCATTAGGTGGCAGTAATATACTTGAGGTGGGTTTGCTTCCACAAAGAAGAGAAGAGCAAGTTGCAGCTAGCGTGCAGATCCATGCAAGCAAGTACAAAGTGAGCAATTTTTCAAACTAAGGTTACAGTAAAGTTCTGCAACAACAGACTTGAAATATTTAAATATTAGTTGAAAATAATTGTAATTTAGATTTTGGGGAAAATTGTTCAGCCCTTGTTTCCATAATAATAATAATAATTGAACTTTATTGATCTCACATTGGAGAAATTTATCTCTGCATTTAACCCATCCCCTTGGGGAGCAGTGGGCTGCCATTGTGCGGCGCTCGGGGAGCAGTGTGGGGTTAAGGGTCTTGCTCAGGGACCCAGAGTTGCAGTCTGGAAGGCTGAGAATTTAGCGGTGGGGGTGGGCTGACCAGCTGACAGCCTTGGTTCGGCCCAGAACAAGATAAACTTGTAGCCCCCACCTGTGATATTCCTCCAATTTCATTTAAGTGTACTTCTTTCTAATAGGTTATCATTCTAATAACAGAAATATAGGTCTTAACTAAAGTACTGACCAATAAATGAATGTAATGTTTAAATTAAGAAATCTAACAAAAATCTGATTCAAATATTTGGTAAAATGTGTAAAATTTTGCATTTCTAAAAAAACTTTATTCTGTGTGCTTAAGCACATATTTAAGTAAGCTGAAAACCTACTAACAAATTTAAATCCATGGTTGTTTTATGGCAAGGCTGATTTTATTTTTAAAGGATTTTTAAAACCATGGTGTCCTTATGATATGGGCATGAAGGGAAACAATATTCAATAATCACTAATAACCCTAAGAAATAATATCAGTCAATGATTTATTATTAAGAATTAAGAGGTTTTCTAAATTTAAGGATTACATAAAAAATAGATCATGATCTGCTTCAAAGCCTCTTATAACCAATTTATTATCAATCTGAGGGGGACCTTTTGGGTCACTATATAGAATTCTTTAGTTTTTATTTTTATTTAAAAAGATACGTCTCATAGAGACAAACCTTTTTTTTTTAACAAGAGAGGCCTGACGCAAATCAGTTAATATACACAATATAATAGTAAAAGAAAGAAAAATAAAAACAGCCATAGATATAAACATAACTAAAAATATAACTTAATATTAATCAAGCATTGGCAAAATAAAATACTTAATGTACAAACTGATTAAGAGCGGCCTTAAATATATTAAAAGAATTTTCTTAAAATTTCCAAGCAGCAAAAGAATCTAATTTGGAACCTGAAGCAATAAAATGCTTAGTAAAGCGATCCAGCATATCATACCAATTAAGAGATAATGTCCTTCATCATACAAATAGGGAACCTCTGAGTGGCTTATCTTGCTATTGAAAGTATTTATGATCTTCCAGAATTTCTGAGTATAAGTTTCTAAAAATATGTGACTGTTGCCTTCCTTATAGCAACTATGAAAGCCATAAGTCTCCTTAAACAAAGCAAATCCTGAAGCTGTCCTGAAAGGCTTCAAAAGTCAAGGAATGCTAGGAATTAAGCTTAAAAGTGGGGTCTGCACCAGAGAACTGCCTAATCTAAATATGTGTTCTAATCCTGGTGAGAGGAGGGATGGAATAGAACCTCTTTTGAGCACCAGCTGTGTTGCTGACAGGAATGATGCAGTTTGCAGATCATTCATGTAAATATTACAGGGGAGTGATTATATTTGAGCCTCTATGTAATTTTTTTAATAATGAGTGGCTAACAAAAGTTACATGTCATTATCATTCCAATTGCAGAAACACGTGTGTCCTTAAAACCCAAAATGTGAGAAAAATCCACACTAAACTACCAGCTTCGTGCAATGAAGTTTAATTCTCATCTCTTAAACTTATGTCAGAGTGCTTCCATATGTCGTCAGTGGTACTTTAAGCCAATTTGCTCCTTTGAGAGACTTCAGCTTCTGAGATTTCAATAAAGTAAAGTATTCAGCAAATTCTCCATTTCAGCTCTTAATTAAAACAGCGGGGTACTTTCTATTCCAGCTACTTCTCTTTAAAACAAATCAGCTTATGTTGGGTTACATTTGCAGGCAGTTATTTTTAGGCATGGATTATTCCTCACCTCAGTGTTTACAGCAAGAATGAGGGACTCGCTGAAAGCAGTAATCTCTGACGGAGAATATTTGTCATTTTATTCACCTGTTCTGCTCTTTAAAGCCTCAGTATGAGAACATAGTACAATTATTAACATGTTTCCTCTCATATACAGGATCAGGTTTGTTTTGCATAGGATATATTTATTCTGAACTAAAGCAGATTAAGGTTTGAATTTATAAGAATTTCTTTCTGGGGAAACCTGGGAAATTGTTATGTTTTTACTCTGTTAGGCTGATGTTTTTCCTTCTGCAAGAAGTGAATCTGTAGAATATGGCTGAGAGGGAAAAATAAGAAAAAAATCTGACCTCAGATTTTTGAGCAGTGAATGCAGCCTCCAGCTCAGCCAACTTGGAATTGGACACGTGTAATTCTGTTGTAGCGTCTGTTGTCACATGGAAAAACAGCATGAAGGAAACTATTAACACAGGAACAACCAAATAGGCATGTACTAAAAAAAAGGTACCGTAGTTAAAAAAAACAAACAGTTGTTTAACCACATAAACACACTGCACATACCATTTAAAACTTTTATTAATCTCTTTCTCCAATAAAATGTTTGAAATTCATGTTTTTTATTACCAACCTTAAAATATAAAATGTGTTGTGTGTCTGACAGTAACAATCATCAGATCCAGGTGAGAAAAAAACACTTTACAACTCAGCAAGCGAACATTGGGGTCATTTTAAGATAGTAATGTGAGCTAACAGTGGGTAAAACTTAGCAAACAATAAACATTTAACACAACACAAACTGAGTCATAGATTAGTTAGCAAAAGTATTTAGGTCCTTTTAACATTTTCACAGTTCCTCACATCAAGAACCACCAAATTTTCTCAGACGGGCAAATGCAAGGTAGTGAATAAAAGGAAGATGAATTAAAAGGGTTGATGGTTCCATCTATCAATAAGGAATCTGAAAAGTGCAGCCATTTTTTAAACAGATTCTGAAGCATCTGAAGTCAGGATGTTTGGAAGATCTCTGTGATTTTTTAGTTCTTAAACACATTCTCAACCACACAGAGATTGGGACTTTGACTAGGCCGTTCTAATCAGAAAACATTTATATCTGGACCAAATAGGTATGTTGTAGGATGTATGTTTAGGGTCACTGTTCTGCTAGAAGATGAATGTCTAAAGCCCAGGCTCAAGTCTTTTGAAGCATGTTACAAAAATTTTTAATTGAGGATTATCCAGCTCCCTTATTCCTGGTGACCCAAAGCATGATTCCCCACCACCATGTTGCACAATTGGAGTGATGTATTCGGAATTTTCCTCTTAGCCATACAGACGACAGCAGAGCGCTCACCTCATTGATTGTTTCAGCTAAAGCTGTCCTTTCTGTAAATAATCCTCTAAATTAAATTGTCAACATTAAATTTCCCTTTGGGATTCATAAAACATTTCTGAATGCAACTGAATAAACATTAGGACCAATTTTTATGTAAACTTGTTTTCTTGTTTTTTTACATTTTAGAGAGTCTTCTTTAGTCTTCAAGTGCTATGTCCAGGCACAATACTATTTTAGTTTTGTATCGATACTGAAGAGTTTTTTTTTTTTTGCATTTTTTGATCTCGTTAATTTTAGATATGTGGATTATTTTTACGTTAAAAGAATAATACCTTAGACGACCCTAAAATACTGTTTTATTCTGCTTACTTATTTAACCAGCATCTGTGATTCTGATGAGAAAGCATGCGCTATGTGGACATTGACAGAAGTAAGCTTTTCATGTTAATTGAAATATTTGTAAGGCTTTAATCATTTGATTTTATTTTATCCTCATGGAATCAAAAATGGTATCGAGTATAAAACATTTTCTTGGGTATCAATATTGTGTTTGAAATTTTAGTATTATGACAACCCTAAAGGGGTATAGTTGCTTTTCTGTGGGGAAGAGTAAGTGCCTAGAGGAAAGATGATAAATATTATAGATTTTTAGGTAAATATGAAAGTACTTGAAACAGATGACAGCTTGAACCTTTTGTTTAGGGCTGCAGTGCTGAGTTGGAAATCTGTGGCCAAAGTTCTTCCTCAGTCAATGTTTTATCAGTTTGCTTTAAACCGACAACACATCCGTTTTTAATTAACCATATGGGCTGAGATCATCCTTTTCAGCAGTAATGTTTGGTCAATCTTTGCTGCAATTTGACCAACAGCAGCCTTGATTTTACAGCCAGGATTTTGACTGCTAATTCCTCTAAACTATATTTAAGAATATCTGAAAACAGAAACTCTCCAAACTCAGCTTGCCTGCACTCCCAGTATCAGCACCTGCACCCTGTAATGGTAAAAATGGGACACACTTCAAATCTCAGTAACTAGTTAACACAACAGCACAGAACCCACATTTTACAAGTTAAGAGATTAACTGTTTTATTTTTGGTTGTGTAGTGTGAATATTTTTCATGTGAGTCGGGCATCTGTGCTCTGATAGAGACATTTCATTGGTTATAAATTGTAGAGGACATATTAAAAGATTTCCAATTTTTTTCAATAAAAAAAATTACTTTGTGTTTTCAGTCGAGTTCACTGACAGATTCCTACAACACAGCTAATATAAACGCACAACAGAATGTAACTTTGTCACTTTGACAGAAAAGTCAACCTGGGGGAAAATTGTCTGTTTAAAGGAATAGTACACCCAAAACATGATTAGCCTTCATTTTCTACTCACCCCCATGCTGAACAAAACTCTGGAGTACTTTTTTGATATCTCAAATGCATCTGGAGATCTGGGAGGCTTCTTGCTGTCTGCTGACATTCAAATAATGGAGGTCTATGGTGACCGAGACAGAAAGGTCCATAAAAGTCCACAAAAACGTGTCAATATTCCTCCATACTGCTCGTCCAATTTAATCCAAGTGTCCTGAGTGGGTAGCATCCAGAATTTACTCGAAACGAAGTCATTTAGAATGTTTTTAGAGCATAAACAGTAGTGTATAGGATTTCCTAATAGCGCCCCCATGCGCGCTCACGATTCTACGGAGGCAGGCAGACCAAACCGGAAGAAAGTGCGCATTCAGCGTCTGCTCTGCCGATAATGCAAGCGTAGAAGAAGAAATGTGCTGTTTACCTGTGCAAAGAAAGAAACAACGAAAGAAAAATGTCTGAGGACTTCAGTGTTGAGGAAGAGCATGAGTTCTTTGCCGAGCTGAATGCGCTGGTTTGGTCTGCCGGCTTCCGTAGAATCGTGAGCGCGCATGGGGGCGCTATTAGGAAATCCTATACACTACTGTTTAGGCTCTAAAACGTTCTAAATGACTTCGTTTCGAGTAAATTCTGGATGCTACCCACTCAGGACACTTGGATTACATTGGACGAGCAGTATGGAGGAATATTGACACGTTTTTGTGGACTTTTATGGACCTTTCTGTCTCGGGCGCCATAGACCTCCATTATTTGAATGTCAGCAGACAGCAAGAAGCCTCCCAGATCTCCAGATGCATTTGAGATATCAAAAAAGTACTCCAGAGTTTTGTTCAGCATGGGGGTGAGTAGAAAATGAAGGCTAATCATGTTTTGGGTGTACTATTCCTTTAAAGGATTTCGAGAATTTCCACGGATTGTATTTATTTTACTCTCTACCATGAAATGAAAGATTTAGGACATTTTCATAAGGAAGTGATTGACTACGCTTTGGTTTTTGTTGACTGTAATTTATTTTTTTCTATGCTCATGGCAGAGATTTGAGATATTCATTTGTGGCCGCTGTTTGCAGAGATTGAATTGAAACACGATTATATGTTTGGGTAAATTGAGTGAGAACAAACATTAAGAACTTATAAAAAAAAGTAGGAGTCCCTCTTATTCTTCTATCATGAGCTGAATCCTACAACCTAAAGAGGAAGCTGATTTAACCCGCGACCATTCAAGCTCTTCTGTTGGTAACGATCCATCTGTCACATAAATTAAATATTTGGAAAGCTATCTCAAGCCTATTGTTAAATAGATCAGAAGGTCTTTTTAGCTGTGAGGCTGTATCTCAAACCAGGAGCCCTGGAAACTTTGTTAGTGGGTGCTGCATAGCTTGTTATTCAAGAAAGATGGGACATTCTGAATACAAACCTGCCGCGCTTAATCAAGAAACAAAAAATATGTCATAGGTTGGGTCTTTCAGCAGCATACAAGCATAACGATCCAAAAATTCATGGCATAATCAAAACAGATGCGCTTCACCATCAGACAAAAATAACTACGGCTGCATCTAATGGTTATTTTGCTAATCTATCAATTTGTTGATTATTTTATCAATATATAACCGAATAAGAAAGGTTCCATAAAGTTCCCTAAACCAGGAGAACCTAACACTTTTCCACTTGAGGAGTTGTGGATAGATGTTTTTCCCTTAATCTTAAACTCAAATGTTATATATTTATATATATATATATATATATTTTTTTTTACAATTATGAAAAAAGGACTGGTCTACGTGGGTGCCTCGGTCAGCAAAAGGCAGAATTTCTACACTCGAGTAAACAAATAGTTGATGACTAATTCACAATAACAATAAAACACAATAAATCTATTTATTTGTTTCAGCCCTTAATTCAACCTTGGCCTAAAAGGAAATAAGGGAAGATTTTGAACAATCTAGAAATGGTGAAAGAGACCTCTCTCTGTTGTATGCTCAAACCATGTAAAATACAAAGCAAAGACTAAGTTCTACCCAGTTTACAAAACCAGATTTATAAAGTGCTTTCAAGAACCACAAGCCTTTTTTTTATCATTATATAACCACAAATGTTTGTAGGGCACCAGCTAAGAATGCAAACAGCAGACATGTTAGAAACAATTAAGTTAAACTGAGAATCCACATACTTAGAGGAGACCTCCAAGGAAAAACAAGAAAAGAAAAAAAAAAAGCACTCTTTACTAGTCTCATTGGAAAACAGCATGCATTCATGAACATCTAGTCTTTTTATAAAGTCCAGCTGTGAAGAAATTGTCTTGGAAATTCATCGGTGGTTTATATGATTATCGGAAGGGGTTATGCATTTATTAGATCCTGTTTAAATAGGTGTGTGAAGTTGAGATGGAGTTTGAGTGTCTGTCTGCAGAGAGACTATTGCCTTTAAAGCTTTGGGAAATAAACTGTCAGAGCAGGTGTTTTGCAATCAGTGGAAATTTTAAAGCAAGTATCTCTCAGCACAAGACCCTCCTGAATTAATGTTATTGAACTAAAAGAAATATGTTTTTATTAGTACTACAATAATGGTTTTATTTTGAAGTTTGATATACAATAGTATGGTTGCCAACCATGTAATAGACAGTTGGGATAAGGAATAGGTTCTGTCACCTGGATTGCTCATTATATTCCAAATACAGGAAGAATGGGTAAATTCTTGTGTTTGTTTGGGTAAACAAAAGTTTTTAAAACCTTTCAAAAGTCTGCCACAGGTATGCTAACCTTAAATGTAGACAACACAGAGACAACACTTAAGGACAGTAACTTACCACCGACTTCTTCCACTCCTTCCAGAAGCATGTCTTTGGTAAAGTTTGATATCTGCCCGGTGAACGATGACAGACTCCCACCGACATTTCCCAGGGACTGGCCGAGGCCAGAGCCTAGTCCACCCAGCCAGGAGGACATATTGAGGGGCTGTTAGCCCAACAAAAACAAAACAAGTCCGAGGGAGACAGGAGAGCTAGCCACGGCTTTAGCTTTACTCTTACGAGGTCAACTCGGACATTAAGCTAAACTATAAATTGTACAATATATTAACGTATGTGGTATTAAAATCCACTTATTTGGGTGCGTAACTAAGCGGGTTTTACTACTATTAGGAGCATTTAGCAAGAACTAAAACACCGGCTAACAACAGCTGCTCGGTGTCCAGGAGGAATTTATCGGGACAAACTAGTCACGAGACATTATAGTCGAACAAAACATTGACTTATATGTCGGTTTCTGTCAAAGACGGTTATATCCGCAGGCGGTTTCGGCCATACGTGTTGAAGTTGTTTTCCTTTTTAGCGATCTATAGACCTGAAAGTGCCACCTCAACTGCAGCCATTATCAGCTTTGCTCTGCTGACAGGTTTGACGTGGACACGGACCTCCGCAGCGGTGCATTGTGGGATACTAGAAGTCCTCCAGTGGAGGACCAACAAACAGACCTAGAAATAAGTACCGGTAAAGAACAGGAAATAAAAACAGTAATTAAATCTTATTAGCGGATGAAAATATTTTATTAAAAATAACTCTTAATTTTGGTTTATGTCACATTTGGTCAAATTAAGACATCCAGCGTGTCTTAATGGTATTTCATTAAATTGGTTTGGTATGTGTTTCTTAAATTCTTAGACTTAGATTTATTTATTTTGTCATTTTGTATAGACATGTGTAAACAAAAAAAATTTTTGTTAAGAACAGCTCTCTAGACAATGTAATTTTTTAGAGTGCAACCTTGAAAACAGTAAAAAAAAAAAAAAAAAAAAAAATAGCACACATAAAAACAGTAATATAAACATATGACTGTATATTTACAGTTCTAACATTTCAGTTTTTTTATTTTAAATTAAAAAATATCTTAAAATCATGGCATGGATTTGTAGCACGTCAGTTTCACTTTGACACTAAACAAAAGTTTACAAATTGGCTTCATACTTCACTTAGTTAGAAAATATTCTGATGCACATCCTGATTGACAAACCAAACACAGCCATGTTTGTAATATTGCAACAATTAGTAGGGAAATGATGCTCAGATGAAATTAAACATTGAGCTATTTGGCCTACATAATGACCACTGCTGTCGGGATGATTTTAACTTACCACCCCAGCTGTAAACCATGGTGGTGGTCATATCATGCAGTGGGGAATGGATGCTTTTCTCAATCTAGTAGAAGAAAAGTTAATATAGTAGCCAAAACATACAGCCAGAGCTACCATGAACTATCTGGGTTTGTTATATTTTGTTGAATGAACTAGTTCAAAGCCAGAAAATGAATTTTAGGATCTCGGCAAAGAGAGTTGGAGCCCTTTTCTGGAGAAGTGGAAAAATTCAGTCTGTAGAATCACAAAGCAGGAAAGGGGAAATTTTGGAAGACCTGCAGCTATATATATTTGTATATATATATATATATATATTTTTTTTTTTTTTTTTGATATATATATATATATATATATATAGATATATATATATATATCTATATATATATATATTGGTAAAAGTACAACAAATTAAAGAACAGCAGGAGTGAATGAAGATGCATCCCACACTTTCCAGTTCTTTGGGAAAATGTTGAGAATCATTTCACTTCCCTGTTACATTACTGTACTAATATAAAAACAACCAAACAATAGTGATTGTATCAAAACAAATAGGAAAATGAATGAATGCTTTTGCAAAGCACTGGACATATAAAAAGGTTTAGTAATTTGAGGCAAAACTAGGAGACATTTGAATGTTTTTTAATCTTACATGTTTATTAAAAGCATTTTTTTTTATACATAGTGTTACATACAATCTCTCAAGGGAAAAGGAGGAAAGTATTTTGAGAAGAGTAACAATGTCAGGTCATTTCCAGGAAACCAACAAAGAATATCACTTATTATCACGTATTAACTTCAACATTCAGCTGTTACTCCAAGAAACCAACAATGAATCTGAATATCATCAATTCATAGCATATCTGTGCAAAACGGGGACAGTCAGCTCCCAGAGCCCATTATCCAGCAGCTTCCTTTCATCGAAGGCCTTAGAAAAACATCTCAAACTTGAAATGTTAAGTCTTCCTCTATCTTCCATCGGGGCGACCATGCATTTCTGGTGTGTAAGTTAGAAGAACAATCATGACCCACAGGTGCAGCACCGCCTGAAGAAAGAAGATTGGATTAAACTCCAATATCTTTGACCAATCTGCAAACAATGTTTTCAATGAGCACTCACCATGTAAAGGATGACAAAAAGCCTAGCCATGGGGTAGCGCCTCAGAAAGATTCCCAGTCTTATGCTGTCGGTCGCACAAATATTTTAATTAAGGAGAAAATATTTTAATCACAGCTGAGGAAAGAGTCAAATTCAGGCTTACCTGAAGCGATCAATAGTGCTGGCTGCCTTCCGCACTTTTCCATAAACGCCTGGGCTTTCCTGTTCACTGAACAGAACCGGTGTGTTTCTTTGACGGGTCCCTAATAGTTGTTATAAATTAGCAAAAAAATTGTTATTTTCTAATATATTATGGTTAAACATAGAAAGCAATAAAATGTTAAAAGCTGTTTATTATTATCTTTAAAATTGTAATGTAACAAAAGCAAAGAAAGCTAACCTGGGCCCTCCATAGCGCTCATATTGATGGCTGGGCCTCCAGTTTGCCCTCCCTGAGCGTTCTTCAGCTGCTGCTCCAAACGCTCCAGCTGGAAGACCAGGGAGCTTTTCTCAGTGCCCAAAGCCTCCAGCATGGTTTGCTTCTGGATCAGTGTTTCTGTCAGCTGGTGGAGTCGATTCTCCAGCTCCATCTGGCTACTGCTGCTCAGAGTCTTATTGGTCAACTGAAAGAGTTACAGGTAAATCGAAAGAACCCTGCTTTATTTTAGTGATGCCACTAAAATCTCATTGTTTTCTTTCTGTGAAGGAAAAGTAGCAGACCTGATTCCTGAGTTTTTGGATCTCATCTTCTCTGTCTTTGATTCGGCTCTGCAGGTTCAGTTTGGCCCGATGGTTCTCATCCTCAAGGTACTGCAGCTCCTGCATGCCAGAAAAACATATATTTCAAACATTACCACCCAATCAATGTTGTCTTTCATGTGATCATCAAACATGGTTGTACCTACCTGCTTGTAGCGCTCCACCTCAGCTTCTAACTCCTGCTTGGCTCGATTCTGCATAGCCTGTTGCTCCTGTAGATGGACCTGCTGCTCCCTCCAAGCTTCTGCCTCTGACAGGGCTTGTGTCTCAAGATCCTATATAGAAAAAAAACATTTGTGTTTCATAACTAAAACATTTGTTCTCACAGAATAAAAAAAATTGCATATTAGGCAGAAGTTACAAGTGGGTAAATATGCAGAGAAATTTGTTGTAATATTATTGAAAAGAACATTAAAAGAAAATGCATTTCAAAAACTGAACTGTGGAAAACTTAGCTTTCAAAAGAAAATGGTTTTGAGAGTAAATTAAAATGTGTATGCAAAATTTGAATCAAAATTTACACAGCATATTTCAGATTTTATCTTTTCAAGTAATTTTCATATTGCATCACCTACAAATTCAGATCTATAGATTTAATGCTCTACTCTTGAGGATGGAACAGCAGTTTTATTGGTCTGGGCACAGAACCAATAGAAAGTCTGCTCTGCTTTAGCAACAGCCTTTTTTATTGGGGCATGAACAGACCACTTAGAAGTGCAGACAGGTAGCAGGATTTGAGAATAAGGCAAATTCTGAGAAAAAATGCCATTTGTAAAATACAAGCTGAACCTTGACTCTCAAAACCTTTTCTTTTCTTTTTTTAATAAGCAAAGTTTCATTTTTTTTAAAATGCGTTTTCTTCAAGCTTCCTTTTTAAACAATGTTATTTACTTTCAGTAATACTGAAACTAATTTCTCTCCATAAGGATCTGAAAACATCCTGCAAAAGCAGCAACAATCAGAGAGTTTTCCCAAGTCCAAAAACATACAACCATATAACAAGCTCACCTGAATTTCTGCCCGTAGAGTGCCCACTTGCCCCTGCAGCTTTTGGATCTCTTCCCTCTGCAGGTCTTTCTCATGACGAAGTTCCTCCAGCTCCAGAGCCATGGTCCCACTACCATCTCCAATCTCGAGACCCGACCCCTCCTTCAAACTGCTTATTAACTTTTCTTTGGACTTAAGAAAAGAAGCAGATAAACAGATAAAAGCATTTTAAACAAACTTTATGTGAAGATATAAAAATGCTACGTTGCATATGAATACTTGCAGAAGGATCCACACCCCTGGAATCTTTTCATATCATCTTATGTAACCGACCAATAAAACGCTTTAGAGGGAAAACAAAATGAGGGTTCGTTTTAAAATTTGTTTCTTTGATTCTTTGTTTTCCAGTCTTTGCAGAGGTTCTCCATTATATTTATACACCGACTTTGACTGTGATGTGCACAAATAACAGCCATCTTTATGCTACATTTTTCCACCTGAGCAGTGGGTCTCAGCAGCTGCTCTAGAGTTGCTATATTTTATTTATGGGAGCAGAGAAAAGGGCCACTGCAGTCATTCTACAAACATACTTAAACAGAAATGGGTATAACTTTAAATGTGTGTTTCTAATGAGATAAAAACGAAAAAATGTCAAAGGCTGTGAATCCTGAGCATGGAACTGTGTGTATTTTATTCCTTTAAGGCCAAAACTCAGCCTTACTTGTAGTATGCGTGAAGCTTTGTGCTTGTAATCTTGTAGTTCCTGCTTGGCAGACTCAGCTAAAGCTTTGGCGCTTTTCAGTTGCTGCTGGAGGTCGTCGACCCTGAGCTTCTCGTCTGTGGCTCGTCTCTCTGCCGCCATCACCGTCTCAGCAAGGGTTTGCCTCTCAGCTTCTAACCTGCCCAGCCGGTCAGCGTACTCACTCTTTGAGAGCAGGAAACTCATGAGTGTTGATTTTTTTTATGTGTTCATTAATTCCATCCAAAATTGTCGACAGTGTTTACCTGCATCTGCCGATAGCTGTCCTGTTCCCTCCTGACAGAAAGCTCTGCTTCCCGCAGCCTCTCCTGTATCTTTTCCAGAGCTTGGGAGTGCATGCTGCTCCCTTCTGTGTGGTCTTGCATGATTCTACCCACACACACAGAAAAAGTAAAATTAAATACGGGAAAAAATCCCTATCTAACAGGATTTTAATTTCAAACAGCAATGACCAAAACGGTACCTCGACTTTTCTTTCTTTGCTTCCTCCAGTGCAAAGCTGCGAGATTTCAGTAGCTGATCGGCTTCATCGAGTCGGACTTTTAAGACCGCCAGTTGGCCGTCTTTGGCCGAAAGTGCTTCTGTGAGGTCGTCAACCTGCGATCGAAGTTCTCTCAGTGTTCGGTCAGTTTGTGACTGCTCTGAGTTCCACCGATCTGCTCGCAGGCGGGCCTGGTTTAATTCTGGAGGGATGCGGTAGAGCAGCAGTGTAAAAGCAAAAATGGAGAGAAGTGGAATGCTAAGGCCTTTCTATGTGCTCTGTATCACTCACCATCTTGTAAGTCTTTGGCTCTCTGGATAACTGAGGCCATCTCTTGGTTGAGGGAGGCCACCTCGCTGCGGAGCAGCTGGTTCTCAAGGCGAAGGCTGGACAGGATCTGGCTCTGCGGCTCCTCTGTGGGTACCATGGGCTCCATCCTAGTGGGCTCCTGCGGGGGAGCTAAGCTAGAGTCAGAACTCTCAGGTGTGTCTGTTATAGGGAGGAAAGAGGAAAAAATAAAAGGTATTAATATTGGAAACATGAAAAAAAAAAAAATGCAAAAAAAGAGATAATGCAGCTTTTTATTTGAAGTTTTCAAGCACCAACCTTGACCTTGCTCCTTAGACGAATTCTCCTCTGAGGTTTTTATGCTGTGGGCAGAAAGAGAGCTCATGCTTGAGGCCCTTGACACCCCGCGTGTAGAAGGAGGCGTGGAAGGAGCTGAGAGGTTGCTGTGAGGAGTAACCGAAGGAGGCGGCGTTGGGTTTTGCACCTCCATCACCGGAGCCACGGCTTTCACAAACTCTCTCCTGGAATCCCTCCTGGTGCTTTCCGGAGGGTCCGAACTGTTCAGGAAGTTAAAGAGCATGTCATCATCCACGTCCTGCTCGCTCTTTTTGGGCCTCACAAAGCCTGCCGACGTTTTGGCGGGGTTTGACCCGGAGGGGGTGTTGAGCACGTTGGCCGTCCCAGCCAGGAGAGTAGCGCTGGATTTCTTAATGTTGCCGGCTACAGCAGAAATGTAATTTGGCGCATCATGGGAGGATGGGTAGGCATGATGCGTGTCAGATGGCTCAGTCTTGTATGCTGGGGAATTGTATTCATTTTTTACAGCCAGTTCCTCTCCATGCAAAGAGGAAAAGGAGGATGTCCTTGCCTCGCTTTTGCTGAGGGCGGTAGCAGCTCCTTGGTCCACTTTATTTAGGAAGTCCTCGGCTTTTCCAGCCAAATCAGTAAACCAAGACATGTTGCACCCTGAAAGAACAAACAGACAAACTTTTTACTTCCTCATTACAAAATTGGAAAACTCTCTATTTTATACAGTCATCTCTCCCTGCAGTTAGAGGTGCAGGTCATTTAGTCTAAGTGCAAAATGTTTCACAAACTGTTTTTTGCAAAAAAACCTGAAGTTCTATCAGATTTAACAGACAGCTAAAGAGAATCCTCAAGTCTTGCTGTTAATTCTGAAAAATTCTCATTCAGACATAAGAAAATGCTTTAAGAAAATAATTCAACCTTATTGTCATTACACTGTCACATGTAAAAAGAAACGCAATTCACTCTCTGCATTTAACCCATCCCCTTGGGGAGCAGTGGGCTGACATTGATTTATATGTATACCTATATACATAATTATATATTCAAAATCAATGTCATAATTTCCATTTTGAATTTTATTTTATATATTATTGCTTTAGTAATTTTATATTTATTTTACTGTAAACTTTCAAGCACAACTGTATATGTCTGAGGATATTATCCTTCTTGATTTTGAAACTATTCCCCAATTTTTTTGCAGCCCTCAACAGCTTTTCTTCCATGATTTTTGACAAGCTCCCAGAAGGGCAGCGCCTTTTATGGCAACAAAGCCTCGGCTTTGGACAGGCTGCACCAAAACTGAATTTCCCTTTGGGATTGATAAATTATTACTGAATTTATTTGAATTCCCTGTTCCCATTCAATAGTACCAACAGACTTTCCCACCTGAGCTGTCTTCATATGCAGCTCCTCCAGAGTTGCCATAGCTCCACTAGCTGCTTTTTAATAATTAAACTCAGTGCCTCGCTGGCAGTTTTGTTGGATGGTCATGTCTTGGATAGGATGACCATCATACCATAACTTTAATGAATCAAATATTTCTCAGATTGTGGCCTCTGAGGCCCTCACTTAACAGCTGTTATGTTGAGATTGTTAACTGGAGTTTAGAGACTCTAAAACATGCCTTTAGCTGACATAGCAACCTCCTTGAACAGCAATTATACCAAAGTTGTAAAAAAAAATGTAAAAATTTTGCATTTAAGATCAAAATCTTCCTCTTATGTCAACATGCTTTATCCAGAACTCCTCAAGTGGAAAGTTTTAGTTGCACCTGGTTTCATTTCACAAAAAGTACTCTTTAAAGAATCTTTTGCTATCCAATTATTACCGTAATCGATTAATTGAAAATAAAAATCAACAGATTAATCGATTTGCAAAATAATCAGTACTTGCAGCCCTGGTTGAACTAGATTTAATTATGGAGCATAAGATATAAGCAAAGCACATCGTTTAAACCCATTAATTTCATTTTTAACCACTTTGTATTGTTAAGGATCACTGAAAAATCCAAATAAAATACAATCTTTGAATCAAAGTCTTTAATGTTAGATATGATGCAGATTTGTGTGCTAAACTTTTAAGTAGAGATATACAAATGACCAACCTTTAAAACACATCAGTGCCCTAGCTAAAAGATGTGTTAAGTCTTTAAAATTCAGTAAAACCAGCCATACAGAGGAAACTCTTTGTAATACACCAATTATTCACAGCTATAATGCTAACCTTAATCCTTACTTGTTTCCATAAGGTATATTTTAAAGAATAAATAAAAGGCATAAATACAAAGAAATTACATGTATAATTATAATAAACGGCATAGCAGGTAGCTGTGCAACAAATTATTAAACTTGTACTTGAGAGTTACACTTCAAGCTAAAGCTAATAAGCTAAGCAGCTAGCAAAATTAATATTCAAACGTACCGTTTGGTGAAAAGTCGCTGCTTGCTAGCTCTCCAGTCTCCTGGATGTCGATGATTTTTTTAATGTTTATACATCAGGGGGGATGTTCGTTTGGATAAACACAGTCAAATGTCATTATCTGTCAAAGAGGATATTTGTGAGCTTTTCCATACGTGGACCAGGAACTGCTCCCGGAAGTGACCCACCTGCCTGAATTGTTGCAGTCACACGTCAACTCGTTCGCCATATTGGGAGGGGAGCAAATCATTTGAAGCAAGTTTTTTCTGTTGTTCCTTTAAGGTTTCCCGGCGGTTGGCAAACTACCGGTAGTTAAAGTGCACTACAATACCGCCACCAACTGGTGAGGAGTTAAACAAGGAGCCCGCCCCCCTCAAAAAAAGAATGAATTAATTAAAAAATGTATTACAACTTTCCAAACTGTTTAACCCAACATAATAAATAACAAATACTAAAAATTCGTCCTCATCATTTCTAATTTATCTTTAAGTTATTGTCCTTCTACCAGCTGCTGATGGTCCAACTCGTTTTTCCATCATACTTTCAACTGTTTCCCACTTTAAATCTTTCACTTCAAGATACTTTTCTGCAGCTTTCACTATTATTTCTATTTTTTTTTCATTTTCCTTTGTTGTCTGAGCACTGCAAATTGTAACTTCTGACATGAAAAATTCAAAATCCTTCTTTTTAGCAATCAATGAATCCTCTGCAATTTTATGACACTCCTCCAAAGGTTTTGCACTTTTCATTTGCGTCACTGTTGATGTGGGTCTTTCTGAAATGGATGGGATTCTTTTTGCAGCTTCAGCATAAGTTATTCCGAGATCTAATTTCAGTTTTCTGATCTCTTCAGATCTTTTGCTCACTTCACATCCGCCATAAGCAGCAGTCTGTTCTCCACCACAGTTACAGCATTAAATATTTACTTTTTTCCCCACACACTTTCAATATTTGTTCTCTCCAGCACACTTTCCACATTGTTGTTTTCCCTTCCATACAGCTTCTTCTACATGTCAGAATTTTTGGCATTTGAAACATCTTCGAGGCCGAGGATTGTTGATTTTAACATTGTATTTAATATAACCAATGGAAACCTTACTGGGTAATAGCTCTTCTTCACATTTGATTAACACTGATGAGCTATTACACCTTCTGAATTTCTTCTTGTTTTTAACCATTTCACATCTCTTATTTTTGCACCACCTATATTAGCAAGAATCTCTTTACTCTTAGAGCCACTCTTGCAAGGACTCCCCTGCTAATCTGTGCTGCATTTTGGTAAATAGGATAGCCTTAATGGCAGATTGCATTGATACAACTCAGTGTTAAACGAGCCCCAAGCCTATCCTGCAGTGTGTTATACAACATGTGGACATAATTTTAATTTGCCTGATATTTCTGTGTTCAAAATCAAATGTTTTTTTTTATAGATACTTCTATTTTCAGAGGAAGTGAATCAGGTATATTTATTAAGACATATCTCTCAATGTATAATGCGCCTAAAAAATAAAATCTTAGCTTTTAAACCAACTTAGTAGAACATTTCATTGAGCTTCTAACTTATCAAGATTTGTATATAAAAATGTTAAAAATAATGTTCAATTCTGCAACTTTCATCCATTTACAAAAAGTCCTGAACAATAATAAAAATACTAAATGGCTTTTAGTTATCTTTGGTCTTGTTGCCCTCTAAAAATTGCACTTTTCTTTTGGATGATAAGCAACATGTGGATTTAAATTTTTCACAACTACCTTCAACAAACTTGGTTTAGGTAAAAAAAAAAAAAAAAAAAACGACAATAAAATATGAAACAGTGCCTCTTTATTCTTTTCTGCACTCACTTGAAAATGCATATTTACAGGGCATGCCACATCAATACAAGAACCGACTATTGACACAATCGATAACATGGAGAATCTGCTCTGGGAGTTCAACAGCAGAGGAGGTAATGCCATGAACAACCAAACAAGATAAGAGAAATTAAGCTTCACCTTTATAACCAGGCTAAAGAAAATAGTTCCTCTGTTTATCTATTTCTGAGACCTTAAAAGTCCCAAGTGTCCAGCCCACATATACTGAACTTTTCATTTTCAGCATGGATGGCCATGCTATGCTGGAATCAGACTACAATCATCTACACGGCAAAAACCCACAAAACTGTTCGAATTCAGGATGGACTTTAAGGGCTGATGATTGTACATTTATGGCAGGTAAAAGGTATATAACATTGTCTGAGTGATGGAGAGGGCAAGCGACTCACTCCATCAGATGTTTAGTAATTAAAATCAACTAAAGGCTTCTAAGATAGTGTCCTTATCTGATGTATTAATCCAAATGTGCCATCTTTATCAGACTTGCGTTGGAAGTGGGAAAACAGAGGTTAAATAAAAAGTAAAGCACAAAAAAAAAAAAAAAAAAAAAAAAAAAAAAGGTACAACAGCTCATTTGGGCTAATGCAAGAACAACATATATTTGGACATTTTTCTTCCAAAGGTGATCTTTGTTGCATTTATTACATCAGTAATTTATTCCTCGTTTTAGATGAAGAGTCTGTTCCTTTCCAAACACGTTTTTCTAGACTCACTCATGCGCTCGCACTCTCTCACTCACCCAAACAATCATACTCTTTCTCAGAAAAAACAAAAACAAAAAACAAAACATAAACCCACATCCACATGCAAGTGTGGTTCCGGCGTGAAGAGCTTCCTGAATCAGATCAGGCCCCTCCTCTTCTTGTAGTCTTCCAGGTTAAGTGACCGACGGGGAGCTCCGTCCTTCACGGGCAGGGCGTTGGAGCTCACTGAGAGAGATTTTGCTTCTGTAGAAAAATGTGTGGAAGACATTTATACTCACATTGCCTTGCAAAAGAACTTTCCATATTTTAACATTCCAACATGCATTTAGTTATAAACGCCTAACTGTGCATAATTGCAAACACTTACATGGTACAAAATAGGTGTAAATTTAAAACCCCGTATTCTGACACCCTTTAATTAAAATTTAGTACAACCATTTGGTTTCATGAGTTAGCCATTTAGGAAGTAGATTCCACAGTGAAAATAAATCAAAATAGAAATAGAGTTGAAGGCCTAAACATGGAGATTAAGGAATGGATCAGATGGGTCAGGCAGGGAGCTGTGGACAGGTTTAAAGCAAGGTTAAGTTTAAAATCTGAAAAATATAATTATTTGGATAGAGAGAAAACAGTTAAAAAAAATGCAAAAGGAAGTCCAAAGATGTTTCACTTGGGGTTTGCAACAAACCATAAGGAGGCAGACAGTTAACGTGGAAAAATTTGGTCTATTCAGATGAAACCAAAATGAATACCAGAAAACCAGGATGCAAAATATTATCATAACAATGAAATATGGTGGCTGGATTAAGCTGACGGGATTATTTTCTTTAGTCAACTTGATGAGAGGTAAATGGAGTAGAGATTCAGGGACATTCTGTAAATAAACAACCAGCCAAAGCCTAAAGTCAGAACTACAAAGAAACGGTGTAGATTAAAAAGCACAATAAAGTATAAAGAAAGTTTAATCCAAGTCTAAACTGAAATAAAATGAGGGATCTGTGGCAAAAGTCTTTTGCAAATGTTCTTATCCTGTCTGGAAATTTTAAGTCTCTAGACAGGAAAAACTGGTAGAGACCCCTGTCACGATAACACATATTGCTTGACAATACATTGTCCCAGAAATCATCATGAGAAACAGTATTGTCTGTGGTTTTAAATTCAAAGTGTTCCCACACTGCAGCTGTCATGTTCAGCTTTGAAAGGGTTTCCCTGTTTTTCCAAATCTCATCCAGCGTTTCTCTGCCTTGCTTTTCTTCAAACACAAGGTTCTTATGCTACAACTACTTTGGCAAGGAAATTATAGGAGAGGGCTGAGTGGAGAGCAATGCAACCAAGTGAAACATTTTGTCATCCTTAGCCATCTTTAGTAGAAAGAGAGGAAGACACAAGGAAAGCAAGCCTGCAGACGGAAATTATTGAGCGTGTATAAAAGGATCCTGTGATTCATTTTTATCAGAGGATTAGTTGATTTATTGTGACAGGCCTAGTCAAGAGCTCTGAATGTGTTTGCAAGGCACTCATAGTTCAGCACGAGACATGAGTAGAACAAATCATCTCACCTGCGTTAGGAACCTGTAGGTCAATCTTAACATCAAAATCATGAACTTTAAACAGGTCTTCTGAGAGGTCAGTGGTTGGCTTGGGGACATCTTTGTCTTTAGGGTTTACTTGGCCCTGTTACAAAACAAACAAATTAAAGTGAGATATTAGGTTAAAGCGGTTTGGTTTAGCTTTCTAAGTTCTGATGATTACCACTAATGGTAATGCTTTATAATACTGCATGATTGAAACTAAAGAATTATCAAAAATAGTCAAATGCTTTCTTTTGAAAACATAAATGTCTATCACTTCAATTCATTTTTAATTAAACTAAATCCTGCAGCTTAAACATATTTTAAGCCAAGATCTGGTATCAACAATCTTTTGTTTAACATATTATGAGATTTTATCAGGAAAATATCTAATAATTAAATTTAATAATTTCTAAATGTGTCGAATAAAAAAAACAACTAATATATAACTTCACATGTATTAAGATTTCCTGCTTACCACTTTGTTCTTGTCTGCACTAGCAGGATCTGCACCCCCTGACCCTGAGCCATACTTCTGGTTCAGGTGAGCGAGAATAGCTGCATGGACCGACGGATCTCTGGCCTGAAAAACAAAGATCCAAAAAATAAGCAGAAGCTAATCACTGTATTAAATACATAAAGCCAACTTGATTACGGTTACCAGCAGATAGCCCAACAAATCAACCAGGTAATATTTGTTCTTTTCCCCTTAAAACACATGTTATCAATTTCTTAAATTCTTTCTTCCCGTTTTACAAACTTGCACACATAATTGCTACTATTTAAATCAAATTGCACTACCAGGTCAAAAATCAAAGACATACATTTGACACCATGGTTGGTTTGCACTGTCTTCGCGTGAAGGGGTCCATTTGTTGATTTTTGGAATTCTGGCCTTCAGCCTAGAAAGAAAAAAAAAAAAAAAAAAAAAAAAAGGTAAAACTTCTTAAACAATAAAAAATCAACATGACAAACTGCTATGAATGTTTTAAAACACCAAATGCTTTTGACATCCAGTTCCAAACCCAGGTACAGAACTCCGACTGGTCACACAAAGTCCAGATCAGTCCAAGAGGATCTGATTCAGATTTGTTTCTCGGTCATTTTAGCAAAGAGGAACTCAATCTGTGAGATCTGACAGGTAGCTGGGACAGAAAAGACTCATAATACGAAGAAGAAACTGCTTAGATGAGTCACATTAATTTTAAACCTCTCAGTACGATATGAAATCTAAAGGAAAGGAAAACCTTTAAATGTTTAACAGAAAAGCAAAACATACCAGGCACAAATGAACAAAGATATTTGAAAAAACAATATTTTTTTAAAATTAAATAGAAAAACTTAGAATAGAAAATATAATCTCAAAGTAAACACTGAGCAGTTATGTGAAATGTCAGATTCTGATTAAATGAGAAAGATTCACAATAAAATAAAGAGCACATTCTTTTCTCTTTTTAACAGACTTTACTTTCATTTGCATCAAAGATGCAACAAGGAATTATCCAGCGAGCAGTCAGACGATTTTCAGCTTGGTCGGTCGTTTGGCTCCAAAAACATCCAATCTCTAATGGAGGCGTCCTGATGCAACTTTTTCCATAACTGATGCAATACTGATATTAGGGATGCACGATATTGGGATTTTGGCTGATATCCGATATGCCGATATTTTAAAACTCATGTAGCCGATAACTGGCTACAGCTTTTGTCGATAAGCTGGACAAAAATAAGTAGTCATTCAAAATAGCAGTTTTATTATCCATTTCTGACACTTTGAAAAATAATATACTCAAATATATTTTCATATGCTGATATCAAATAGATTTTTAAAAACGAGGTATCGATCTATTTTACTTTCAAAATCTCGTGAAATTTCATTGTTCTGTTACGAACTCTCGTGATATTTGGAAATTTCGTGAATTTTCAGGGGATTTCATAGCATAACGATGACATATAGCAATATTTCATTAGTAAAAGAGATTGATATGGTGTTTTTAAATGGCAATATATCAGCATATGAAGATACTGTGATATTTTAATGTATCAATATTTTTTCCCTTGTCTTTAGAAGTTTTTAAGTCTGTAAAAAAGAAGTTTTTGAGGAAGAAGAAGTAGTATTTTTTTTTTTTAGACTTTAGAAACTCAGAAGCTGATCAAATATCGGGTTAAATATCGGTGTGGTGGCCAATGTCCGATATTCAGCTTTAAGGCCGATACAGGCCGATACCGATAGGGGGCAGATTATATCGTCCATCCCTAACTGATATTGCAGCTTTGGTTGGCCAATACCAATATTGACGTGATACAATTATATATAGATATAAATGTATGTGCATGTATGTAAGTATGTGTCTGTGTCTGTGTGTATATACACACACACAGACACATACATAAAATCTTAATCTGAATTTTAACAATTTGCTTTGTCTTTCCAACCTTGAAAGCTTCATTAGGTACTGGAAACTTTCTTCTTGATTTCAAATGAAAAGACGTCCCTGAATGAAAAGATGGTATATGCAACAGACTAGAAACTTACCACAAGTGCTTTCTCAGATTCAACAATGTTCCAGCTTCTGTTCCTCTGATTAATGTAGCTGGACGACACAAATAATACATTATAGTTTAGATTTATTTGCTGTAAGTAAAAAACAAAACAAAAAAACACCACTAATGAGGTAAATCCCTGCACTTAAGCTGGATCAATACAGTTTGAATATATTTGTACCTGATGGCTGAAATATTCTTGGTCCTCTGTCTGTCCAGTGCCTCAGCCCTCTCCTCCAGCTCATTTAGCTGATCCTGGATAGTTTTTACTCTCTCCCCATCACCACTTTCTTCTGCCATAGCCTTTATTAATAAATAATACATATAAAAAAAGATTTTTAGGAAGATGGTCTTTAGAATTTGATGTCAAAAAGCGAAAATCTGCGTCTATTTTACCTTGTCTTTAAATAGTTGTGTTTTCTTCATTGCATAATTAGGCGGTGCTTTTCGGAATCTGTCCTTCTCCTTAACGATCTGTGGAGGATTGGGAGAAAGGTTACGGGGGGGGGGGGATTCAGTTTACTGCAGAAGATGGCAAAAATCCACTGGAACTGATTAATAGACTCACATCCTCAATGTCCTTATCATTAAACTTATAATTCAGCGCTTCTTTGATGGACTGTTCCTTCTTGGTGATTTCATCCAGAGTTGGTACCTGCATCCCAGCGACAATCATCTGCATCAACAAACGATCAGAGCAGAGGGTTTAAACGTTACGTGTCCAGCATTCCTGTTAAGCTTGTTCAATCTAAAGATGAACTTACCGCCTCCTTCCATTTCATAAATTCATTTTCTGTGAACTCTTGATTTGATACAAACTCAAGTCTGAACACTCGTGTGTCACCCCCATGCCTAGAGAAGATTCACAAGAATAAAGCCCTTATTTAGAGAGGGACGGAATAAGAAAATGTTATCAAAGGGCTCTAAAAACAAGGCCCTGTATAAGCATTTTTCCTTTTTTTTTTTAAACAAACTTCACTGTTTTTGTTCTGATTTTTGTGGTTTTGTTATTCTGTTACATACATGACAGCAGTGCTTATGTAAATAAAACACATTAAAACACAATTAGGAAAGATAAATGGTTTTTAAATTATTTTTTTATGGATCCAGAAGTCCATGATACATAAAATCATGTGTAAATGTGGTTCAATTAATTGTCTTGGAACAGAAGAGTCCAGGAGGCAGGCTGAGCTTAACTTTGCAGCCAAGAGGCTCACGGTAGCTCTGAAGGAGCAGACAGAGCCACAGCTCAGGTCAACAGTTCAATTATGAGATTCCAAAAATCTGCCCTATATGGACCAAACTTGAATCAAACATTGGAAGAAAGCCACAAGAAGACACATTTATAGTGTTTTTTAAAAGTCACTGAAGTCTCGAACCTTTGCTAACCTCCAGGGTGGATCTAACAGCTCACAGGCTTGGTTTGCGGTTCCCTCTAACTGTGTAAAGCTCCTCCTACTTTTTATTTATTTATTTTTTTTAGAATAAAACCTTTTACACGCTCTGCTTGTCAAAAGCGCATACATTGCTGCAAATATTTACCAATTTCTTTCCAGAGCCACATGGGTTCAAACTGTGATAATTTAGCGACTGAGCTTCAGCTCTTTTAAAAGCAGAACTGAAAACATCTCATGTCTCTAGATGTGCAGAGCCTCTCAAGACTTTATTAGTTATATTTGCAGCAAAACAACAGAGGGATAAAGGGTTACTGCGGAAGTGTTTCTGTTTTAACTGCCTGCCATCGATGACGGCATTTACATATGTTGCTGTTGGTGTAATATTACCTCCACTAATAAGTAGATTTCTTTTTATAAGCGAAGAATTTAATATTAGTTTATACATAAAGCTGGGCACACGTATGCCAAGCGCCATAACAGTCTAACATTTTGGAAGTACGGACACCGGTGAGGGATAGAAAAGTACTAACGCACAGAATAGCAAACCTTTTCCCTTTTCTGGCAGTTCAGTGTGATTGAGAAAAGACTAAAACCGGCGACATTTAACAAGGACAACGAGAAAGCCATCTCTAGGTGGAGGGAGCTAATGAAGAAGAAAGATTTTAAAAGGGATGCTGAAGTTTCCATGTTTCTCCTTATCAAGTAAGTGAATTGTACTGCCTTAACTAACATAAAGCCAACACTTTACACTCGGTTTAATTAAACAATGTTGCTTGTTACCATAGAAAGCATAACAATGGGACAGAACTGTAGGTCTACATTGGTTTGTAGCTTTAAAAGCAAAACATTGTCCTTTTGTAATGCTCTATAAATGATTAAAAAAGAGGAGCAACAGAATAAAATTAAATTTCAAACTTAGCCCACTGGTAAGTTGTTCTAGTTTCACAAGACTGAGTGGACCCCATGTGGTCTTTGTGGTGCCCACGAGAAACACATTGACCCCAAATAGGATAGTGGTTTTTTTCTGAAATACCCCATTTGGCCCCTAGATGGCAGTAATTCCTAAAACATAAAATTGCTTTTTCCATGTAAAATCCTTTTAAAAACCACAAAGCTTTCTTTCCACTTGAAAAATATCCACTCCTTTATGTTGGTTTATTACAGGAGTTTCAAAAATGTGGTTTAAATATGATTTATGATTTTCAAACTTAATAGGAAATATAAGGCACCACATCATTTTTTTTTGTTTGGGAAACAGACTCTGGAGGCCCTGTTTATTCAATTAGGCAAAATAAAGCTAGATTAAAACATATGTATCCTGTTCTTGTTAATGAAAATAAACTCTGAAGAAGATCCACACCATGAAAGTGAACCAGAAAACATTGTATCCAAAATTTTATCGTAAAATCAGGCAAAACCTGTGAGGCAATCACAGGTTTTGGATTATAAGATAACATCCAGTGAGGTTTGTGGCTGTGACGTGACAAAATATATCTTTTTTTTCCAGTGATCATTTAACCACTTTCAGCAAAGTGATCAATGTCTGAGAATGATCTTTAGCATTCGATGGAAACCTACCTTAACTGTAATCCCTTGTTTGTCCGCGTTGATCCAAGTTGATAAACCTTTGCTGTTTCTACTACATTCACGATTTCAGCAACCTTTACAGGGAACAGAGCAGAAATAAAAACTTTACTTGTGGACTTGGCAGAGATACAAAGCAGGACATTGGTATCCAGTAGAAGATGAAGTGACGGAGCTAACCCTATAAACTGGTTTACTGCTGCTGTTCCCAATCCCTATTCTGACAAAGCAGCCTGTCACTGTCTTGGCGAAGAAGGGCATGTGGCACCAGCGCTCCAGTTTGTGTCTGGAAAGACGGACCCTGTTGAGCTCTTCGGGGAGCGAAACAGGCTGTGATTTTGGAGGAGTCTCCTCTTTTCTGGGAGAAGAAAACAGATTGTGAATGTGTGAAGCAATTAAAAGATTGGGATTTAAGGAAAAAACCAAAACGTACTCATCGTCGTCAAAAGACGATGAACGTGAGCTTCGGTCGCTTTTAACAGATGATTTATCGTCATCTTCCTCTTCTTCTTCCTCATCATCTGAATAGACTTCACTTGTTTTGAGGGGCTCTCTTTTAGCCAGCAGTTCAGCTGCAGAGGGGAGTAAAGTCAGCTTTTACTGCTAAAAAGTAGAAATCCCAGGGTCACTGTGTGCTCAGAGCAAACTGACCTGTTTTATTTTTTTTCTTTTCACGTTCAGCTTTTAGTTCTTCCATGGCTTGGGACTTTTTGTCCAGTTTTTCATCACGTTTGGATCGCCGTTCCTTATTGTGTGACATAGACACCTGAACACAAATAAGAAAAAAAAAAACATACCGAACTATGTTGCAAAATATTTACTACAAAACCTATGCTATTTAATTTTAGAATCACCCTAAAAAGTAGATTAAAAAAAAAAAAAAAAAAAAAAAAAAAATATCTAAAAGGGTTCTTGTGATTATCTTTAGTAAAGCTGGACCCACCACCTGAGTGTCTTGAACCTGAGATTGTTTCCTCTTTTCTTGCTCTTCCTCCTGCTTCTTCTTCTTCTCCTCTTTCTCTTTTTTCTTTGCATCTTTCAGCTTCTTTTTAATTTCAAACCTTTAAAACAAACAGATTTAGTCAAAAAAAATGTTAAGTACCAAAACAAATGTTTATAAGACTTTAATTGCAAAGAATATTCATGTGATTGTTCCCATAAAATGTAAACCTCAAAGCTAATTGTTAGCATATCTTTAAAGAGAAACAGTGGCACCACCTAAAATCAAATTGCTCTGGATTATTTGGAACATTGAAAGAGACTGAATGTTAGCACTTACCGTCTTCTTAGCACCTCTCTCTTCTCAATTCTGTTGAACAGCTCTTGCTCCCTCTCCTTCTCAGTCATCTGTTCCAGACGCGCTCTGTCCTCAGCATCACCCATCAAGTCGTCATCATAACCGTCTTTAAACACCTCATCCTCTGAGGAGTCAGAGTCTGAGCTAGACGACGAGCTGTTACTTTCTGAATCTGAGACCTCTCCTAAAAAAAAAAGAAAAGAAATCTAAAGGAACCCATACATTTATTTTTTATGTGGTAATTTTTCACCTTTTTGGTTCAGCCGAGGCACAAACAAAAAAACATTTTACATACAATAAATGTTAGACAAAGTGCGTTCATTTGATGTTTGCTTTATTTTCATGGAAAACCCTCAGACTGTCATTAATACCAGAAAAATGCCTTCTAAGGTTGTTTTTTTTAAGATCCAATTTGTGCAATTTACTTGAAATTTATCAAGCATTAATAAAATACTTCACTATATTTTTTCTATACAATTTACAGAAAACCAACTTAAAATATAAAGATTTAAAGATTAAATGGTATTTCCTGGTATGTTTTCTTCCATCTGAATAAAAAAAACATCATCCATTTTCTCGATTATCGAACACACCACACCAAAGCACTACCAGATCACATTAAGACTACATTGTGGAATATGGTTTAATATATTAAGCTTCTATAGAAAGCAAAACAAACTACTCTCCTACATAGGCTTTTTAATCGGGAGCAAACTTCTAAAACAGCGTATTTATGTAGATAGCAGGGAGCTAACTAGCTTACTGTATATTTCTTTTATTCTCCTTTTAAAAAATATTCAAATTTGTCACAGAAAAAAAACAGATCAGGAGGTGTCAGAAGACTAGGGAGCTCATTGTTTAGGTGAAGAGCTGCTACCTTTCTTAAGTGTATAAACAAGAACTGGTGTTTGAAGTTGGTACTCCAACAATGCTAATTGTGCTAATATGAGATGCTAAAGAAATGTAAATGACAACCATCTTAATGATCAGTCATATCAAACAAGGCTGCTTAGGTCCTGTATAATTACAGTAAATAAATTAAGCTATTAATTGAATGCTAAACAGAATGTATTTTTGTCAAACAGATCGTATGGGGAAAAAAGGACTATCTTGTCTTATCACACTCAACAGCCATATGAGAAACGGCTAATCTCTGTTGTTTTCTTTGTAGTTAGTTAATGATACAGTGATTTCATTTGTTCTATTTTAAAGAAGCATGGAGAAAGTGTTTTATTATCGACATAGTTCCTGATGAGAAATCACAACCAGATAAAACAGGTTTGGCAACGTGTTAAAATTGATATTGATAAGTGATATTCGTTGCACCTCTAGTGTGAATCGAGTTTTGTTTTTGTGCGAGACAAAAAACAAAGACGAATTAACATTATCCTGAAGAGATATGTCCTTGTGCCACCAGGGATAAAGGAGATGGAAGAGTGAGTCATGTAATCCCAGCCAGTTGCCATACCAGGTTCATATATAATCTAGACTTCACTCTACAGAAACCTACCTACACTGAAACCTCAGTAGTTGACCAAATAAAAGGTCAAAATTCAATAGATGCACTTTTCTTTTTTTACTTTAAGTCCCTCCTTTGTAAGGAGATCTGGGATCTTACCCTCCTCTGGAGCAGAGCTGTCCGCTGAGGTGTCGCCATCAGAGCTGCCAGATGCCGTCGCCTTGTTAACTTTCTTTTTTGAAGCGCTCTTCTTTTCAGAACCCTTCCCCGGCTTAACCTTCTTCTTGCCCTTGGTGCCACCAACGGTCCACTGAAATAAACACAAAGACACATTTTCTCTCTTATTTACCATTTCCCAACTCAAAAAGACAGAATCCCAATCCACTCAGTTGAGCTCAATCTTACCTCATCGTCGCTGTCGGATGTCTCAGAGTCTGTGGAGGCTGCTGGTTTGTTCACAGTTTCATCCTGCTCGCCCGAATCAACCCTCTTACCCTTGGCAAGGGACAACAACTCCTGAAGCGAAAAAAACAAAGCAATGGATCTTAGAATCAAATGAGCATTATAAGCTTGCCTTTAATAGCTCTTCTTTTATAGAATAAAACAAGCACAAAAAGCTTAATCTGTAAATTATCAATGCTGTTAGCCTTCCCACTGCTAACGAGACATAGCTCACCAGCTGTAATCAGGGAAGATACTTGAGTATGATGGACGCGTGACTGAGGTATTGTGTGGAGCTATTCTACATCTCAAACAGCTGGACCAAAATCTGATCACTCAGAAACTTTCTCTGGAATATCAAAAGTGGACTTTGAACCAAAGGTACCGTTAAGGATTTTGCAGCTTTGAAATCAGTGCTTTTGAACAAGTATACAATGATGCCACCACATCGAACGACGGGGCAGAAATGTATCTATAACAACAAAAATATCTATCAATTATTCTTTGTTAGTTGGAGGTAAATAAATGTGAAATGGTTTCTTCTACAGGTTAACCCCATATATATGGGGACGTCACTACATCAACATGAATGAATACACTGTGAGCATTTTAAAAAGCATTTATCAATCAAGTCTAATCTTGTTGTACAAAAAATATAATTGAAAACTCGTCAGAAAGCTCAAAGCTTTCTAAACAGGCAGAGTAGCCAACACCAATAGAAAAATTCTGCCTTTTACTGACGGTAGCTGTCAATTATTTATAGATGGTTTGGTCTTATAGAAAACAGCTCAATCTGTTGAGGCATTTCATAATGTAGATAAGTTGGTGCATTAGAATCCAATACATTATCAATTCAGATACTTGAGATAAACTGAAAGGCAGAGAAAAAATTGGACAATGCTAATTGGACAATGGACAATGCTATAATTGGACGAAGATAATTGGACAATGCTAATTTCAACAAAAGTGGCTAGAAAATTATAAAACTTCATGGCTGTCCTGGGTACTTGTTGATGGTATTAAAATTATTTCTAAGAGCATTATATTAGAATTACTCATTCCTGTATAAACCCTGTAATAAAACAGCAACCGACAACTAACAGCAATAGTCAGTAGTAGAGCTGTTTGTACTTCTGTCAATCTGGATCTACTTAGATCTTTCTAATAAATAGACACAGATTATCACAGATCTTGAGAAGATTTTCGTTTAAAAATAAAACGTTCTCGATTTACCTGAAACTTTTCATTGAACTTCCGGGCCAATTTTTTAAAGCCTATATTTTTTTTTTGTCCCCAAAAACACCCCAATTCAAACAAACAAAAAAAAAGCCCTGGTTTCATCCCCATTTTAACAACTTCACCTATGAAAAGGAAGATACACTTTTAGTTATTCAAAAGCAGGATAATATTGGGTGACTGGTCCAACCATTTGACTGAACAAAACAACAATCAGATGTCAGTGAAGTGGGTCAGAAGTTGCACTTTTTTGTACATCCAAATTTCAAAAGTGTTAAAAACGACAGGAAAACGATTTCAGGTTTCTTTGTTACACCTTATTCTTTGAAAGATATTTTTTTACCATTATGTGCGGCTTCTGAAACAGTGACTAGTATTTCTTTTCCATCTTTGGACATATTTTAGTCATTTGTAAAAAGAACACATATGCACTGATATAAGAAGTTTCCAGTTTGCATGCACAGCTATTAGTGTTGTCATTTTAGACTGCCAGCTCTTGTTTATCAACAACACAGAAATAGATCTTCAGATCCCAGCCCATGACGTCATTAAGCAGATACTGTTTAAGCTAAACCAAACTAGGCTTCTTAGCAGCTTTAATTTTAATGCTTTTTCCCCTCTATTATTCTTTAAACACACTAACAACCGTTCCATCAGCCCACAGACACATAGCTAAAGACTGGAAATCATTAGAAGGTGTATGGCGCGGTAAATATCACTGCATGATTACCATTAGCATTATGCAACCAATGATTCTCTTAGTGGCATAAGAACAAAAAACTGCTTCATTTTATTAAATACGGTATATACAAAGAATGGTGAAGGTTAACATAAGGTTACGCAGAGTGTAAAAGTAATACAGGCCCAATTTATGGCTCTTATACCGAGGCCAAACACATCGTAAACCGTTAGCATCCGCTAGCTTTATACCAAATTGTTGACTACTTTCAGAGGCCAGCGGAAGAAGCAAAGAGGGGAGAAATGAGCAACCTACCTGATCTAAATTGTCATCGCTACCGCTATCTTCAGAGTCGGAGTCAATTACTCGTTTCCGTTTCTTAACATTCACCATGGTTGACTACGCGGCTAACCTACTAGCTGCGCCTGTGTCGTCTAACCGCTTGAAGTAGCCTCCGATGCTATTTGGCTTCTTGGTTCAAAGGCAAAACTGAGCATGCGCGCGCACGGTTTTACATTAATAAGCTACGATTATAATGTAGAAATGTTGAAATGAAAGCATGATTCTATTTTATTAATTGCTTTTTTTTACATTCTAGTAGCTTGCTTTTGATAGACATAAATGGACACAAAGACACAGAAAAGGGATCGGAACTATAGTTCAGCGAGTGAGTGCTTCAGTCAGGACCAGAATCGCAGATGCATTAGAGCTATGTTCAAGAACCACAAGGCTGCTGTTAAAAAAGCCATGTGACTTTGTCTATAACATTTCTACTGTATATTTGTTGTCATCGAGACATTTTTGAACGTAGCTCTGCTGTTTCTACTCAGATGGTGTTTCCTGTGCACAGACAACCTTGGATTTATTCCGAACTGTTTTGGTAGCATAATTTCATTTACCGGCTCATCTGTTAACCCCTAACAAAACTATTGATGTACCCGGCACCCTGGTTTTAACGGCAGACAGAGTAAGTGGGAGTAAATACATTACAAAATTGGTATTATTATCAAAGGTATACGTTTGAGTACTTCAGCAAACCGCAGTCGTGGTTATATGATTGTTTTAAGACGATGCCTTTATTCAGCTTGAATTTATTGGTGCCATTGTGCAGATTACTTCTTATTTTTGTTTGGGGTGATCAGATGAAATTAGCTGTAAAGATAAATGTACGTATATTACAAAAACGAATTTGTGGTAAGTCTGGGATGAGGCGGGGGTGTTACTCTACTATAACAATTCAGAAGCGAGTAAAGGTGAGTGTTTAATGGACGATCAAGAACTTCAGGTAGTTGTCCTGAAAGGATCATTACCAGGGAAACCTTCAAAGGAAGGTTCAAGTAAGAGTTTATGTTGCCTCCAGTGCAGTGCTTGCTCTGGAATGGCAGCAAGGATGGAGACTATTTGAAAAGTGATAATGAAGCCTTTTCTCCTTATGTTTAAAAAAACAAAACATTAAAGGCTAATTAATAAATTGGTAGGAAGTAGGAGTTGGATAAAATGTCCTTCATGCTGTTTAAAATACTTGGATAAATGACAGCTTGGGAAACTGTATACTGTGTTGACTTATAATCAGACTGAGAAAAGTACAATAAATTGGATTTTGTTGATTGTAAGTGCACTGCCCTAATCACGAGGCCACAGCTCCTCTCGCAGTGGGCTGCCATTGTGTGGCACCAGGGGAGCAATCGGGGGTTAAGGGTCTTGCTCAGGAACCCAGGGTGGAGGCTTGAACCAGGTACTCAGAACCTTCTAAGAGCACAAGCTCACTGCTCTAAACACTAGGCAAATACTCCCCCTTTTACAGTATGTACTCCATTTAAAGATTAATCATTTACTAAATTAGTTGACGATTATTTCAATAATCACGATTAATCTGATTGTTTCCGCCCTAAATATTGCTACAAAAAAGAAAGATATTTATTTAATCCTGTGCTCTAAATGTTAGTTATCAGTGCTTCCTGATAATTTCCCTCTGGAATTATTAAAGAATTTCTTATTCCTGTGATCTATCCTGACAGAGACTCCAGATCACAAATGTCACTGCAGAAAATCTCACGTATCCCTGCCTCCAGCCTGCTGTGCACCGTCCATGACATCCGCTGGCTCCTACGCTCTGTCACGCCCCTTGCTGTGCCCAACAGAGCTCTGGTCCAGAGTGAGTACCGTCGGCCCGGCCAACCCAGAGAGGACAAGCCTCCATGGCAGAAGATAAAGTTTGACCTCTCTAAGGGTCTGGAGGGCGTAAAGAAGCACTTCAAGCTGCTGAGACAGGAGTTTGCTGACCGCTTGGTCGGTCCGGAGGGTAAACCCATCATCGAGCACATGCTGGAGCAGAACAGGGTGATATGGGAGTTCAGAGGCCCTGAGAGCCTTCAGAATTGGACAGTTTCTTCTGACAGGGAGATTGGAGGCCAAAGTGAAATTTATCTAAAGCATGGAAGAAACAACGACACCTGCTTTCTGTACGGGACCCTTTGTTCTGCACCTCCTAGAGATGGAGAAACGCGCTACAGTGGATATTGCACCATGCGCTCCAAGCAACCTCTGGTTCGTGATCAGCCGGGCGCTGCTTCCTACTCTGTTTCTAAAGTCCTTTAATCTCTTCTGGTGCACAAGGCAATGAAGCAAACTGAGGGCTAAAACGTTTCCTGTCTTCTAGGTTTCATTTGATCGGAAAACGCACCATGACTGGTCCAGTTTCAACACCCTCCATATGCGGATTCGGGGTGATGGCCGCCCATGGATGGTCAACATTGCGGCAGAAACCTACTTCTCTCATCAGAAAGACGACATCTACAGCTACTTCCTGTACACCAGAGGAGGGCCATACTGGCAAGATGTAAAGGTAAGGAGGACAGAACAGAATGGGTAGGAAAACTTCAAATAAATCTTTTTTCTCTTAGATTAACAATACTTTTAAAATGAGCTGTGGAAATGGGAAGCATTTTCACATGGAGGGTTTTATGTTAAAAGAATCGGCAGTGCAGATAAAGTGAAACTGAACATCCTACAAAAGAAAAAACTTAAGAGCCTCACGCATTAATATTTAGCACTCTGAACTTCAGTGCTTTTTTAGGATTAATATAAAAATAAAAAGCACCAGTCTTTTAGCTTGATGCATTCTGGATTCCATCTGCAGACTATTTTGACATAATTTATCAAAGGCTATTCGTCATAGTACTTCATTAATGACTTTTGCATTGGGTGGATTTAATGTATTTTTCACCAAACTGGTTTAAATGCCCGCTATTATCTACTACCTAAAATTGCAAAAAGTAGTTAAAGTAGTTAAAGTTTTGAAAAGATTCTTCACGCAGACAGACATGGATTTTATGGAAAAAGACCAGTTCCTAAAGCCGATTTTCATTTGCAGATCCCGTTCTCAAAGTTCTTCCTTACTCATCGAGGGAGAATACAGGATGACCAGCATCCTCTTTGGCTCGATAAGGTACCTCAACTTAAATGTGGCCCAAACCACAGAATGAAATTCACTGACACTCATTCATTACCTCAAGATCTTCCACCATCCAGAGGTCTTCAGATTATTATTAATCTATTCATTCTGTTTACAGATTAATACCATTGGCTTTACTCTTGGAGACAAGGCAGACGGTCCCTTCCAGCTAGAAATCGATTTTATCGGCGTGTGCAAAGACTATGCACACACAGAGGACTTTGCATATGAGGTGTACAAGAGAAACCCGGAAGTTTGAGAACACAACTGATTTTTTTTTTAACCTCTTTTGATTTTATTTTTCTGTAATATAAGTAGTTAAATAAATCTATACATCAGTTCGGGAAAGTGTCGCTTTGTCTCAATTAATAAATGGATTTTGGAGAAAAAACATTTCAGATCAAAAAGACTATTTTTAATTTATTTTTAAAGTCAAAGTAGGAAGGAAACCTGCTGATATGCTATCAGGAGGCAACTGAATAACATCACAGATGGGGAATAATTAGGAATTTTATTATAAAACAGAGCAATAAAAGACCAATTAAGAAATACAGAGACCATATCAAATGTTTTTTCATTAGTCTTTTGAACACCAAATGTCTTTCATTTAAAGTTAATAAAAAACACCAAAACAAAGCAGAAACAAGAGTTAAAGTACCAATATAAACAAGCTGGACAAAAATGCAGCATAAGGTAAAATAAAAAAAATGAAGATATCATTTCTACATCAAAGCAAGCTGGAGAAAATATCATGGCTCTTCTACGTTCCTTTGACAAAATATTTAGACTTAAAGTTTTCCCAGTGAGCATCAGCGGAACCACGCCCTGCCTACATCATCACAAGTCCTCTCCTCGCGCCGAGCATGCTTTCCTTTTTCTGTTTCCGGGTTTCCAGCTGTCTGTTTCTCCGGTCGTCCCTGAACACGACAGAAGATGACTCAGAAGGGCTGTACGAGCTGATCATGTTTAGAGGTTCGTCTGTAGCTTACCTGGAGAGGATTTTGGGCTTTTTGTAGCTCTCTTGCCGAGGATTGGAGACAGACGTGTTTGTTGCTGCGTTTTCCTTCACCTCTCCGAAAGGTTTCAGTTTACCTGCGGAGCGATTCAACCATCAACAACCCCATCTAGCATTAAACCCCCCTGGGAAGCTTCGCATAGCTTAGAACAGTCTTGTTACCTTTATGAGGTTTGTAGCAGAGGGGCCGCGACAGGCTGGCCTTCAGATCAAAGGCTGGTTTCTTTTGGGTTCCAGGAGTTGTTACCGCACTTGTGTTTCCGGTGAAAACAAAAGGTCCTGGGGGGAAAAATAAAACTCGTCTTTACACAAACACTTCTACAATTACAGCTCCTAACATGGACCACCTTATGAAAGTTCAATGTTTTGACACAATAAAACAGAATTGAATATTTCAAGCTTTATTACTTGTTTCTGATTACAACGTGCTTACAGATGATTAAAAAAAAATAATCCAACATTGGGAACTCAAGGTGTTACGCCCTAATAAGTTAAATCAAAGTTCCCTGGTCTGTTAGTTTGAATTATTGCTTCATGTGATTTATTTTTCGGTAAGGACAATATATAATAACCGACCTTATGTAAATAAACCAGACCTCACCTCTGTTGTCCCTAGACAAAACAAAATTCTCCTCTCTACAACCCAACTAAAGTTATCAAACACAAAATGACTAAACTACACAAATGTGTTAATCAATAGAATAAAAAAAAAACAAATAAGGAAACTACATGCAAAAAAAATTATAATTAAAAGTAACTTAACTGTTCATATTGGTGGCAAAAGAACATGGAGAAAAATGGAAAAGCCATATTTATTTTCTGGCAAGAACTGATACCTGCCATCGTATCTAAAGGTACCAGTAGCAGGTTCAGTTACCGTGGTGATACTGAGCCCAATTGGCCAACAAACTATCCTGATCTGACGCTTATTTAAAGATTTATTAAGAGCAAGATGAGCAATAACAGAAGCATCACAGATGACCTGAAGGTGGACTCCCCATCACACCTCAGCATCACTACGGGCTGATCACCTCCATGCAATACCATACTGAAGCTAAAGGCGGCCTAACCAATTAAGGGCGGTTATTTGTAACCTTGGCCTTAGCCATTTAACTGTTCACACCAAGTGTGATGGTCTTGTCTGTATATACTTAATGTATATTTTTTATATATTTTAAAATATTTTTTATACTTTTTCCCCACTGTGGGACAAATAAAGGATTATCTTATCTTATCTTACTCCCGCAGCCGTGTGGCAGTAAACTTGCCGCAGATATTTTTGATTTATGCCTAATTTTTAAACGTGGTCTGCGCTATGTTATTCCTCGCCACAATGCAAGAGGGACAATCAGGAACTAGCTGTGGTTCTAGATACGGCAGAGGCGGTGAGGAAGTGGGGGCAAGTTTGTGCGACAACGAAGGGAAATGAGGGCGAAAAACATCAGGGATCCAGGTGGAAATAGGGTTCCAGTGTTCTCGCGCACCTCACTCTACTAGCTGGTCCAACTTCACGGGTCGTTTTCGGCAATGGCAGTCATACAAACAAAACAAGCCAGTACAGTACCAAACAGGAATCAGAGGCCTCCTGTCTGCGGTCACCTACAGTTTGGAGAGGTGCACCAGAGTGTTGTGGCAGGGGCTGAGGTACATTTGCATAAACTGCGACACACATGCAGACGGCCCTGTTTCTGATTATAAATCAGACTTCAGTCGGTTACAGAAAAAAAACTGTTCAAAAGACAAAACACTTAGATAAAAGAACCTTCTCTTGTTTCCATGTTCTGCAAGCTAGAATCATCACAATGACAACAGATAAAGGCTTAAAATATTGAATCTAAAACATAAAAGAGTTTTACTGTGAAATGAGTGTATAGTGGATCAATGAAGAGGTTGAATTACCTGGAGTCTTCTGGGCAGAGAATCCTGACGTCTTGACCATGGCGGGCTTTCCTGCATCTGCAGCTGTTTTTTTGGGGGTGCTGGAGGTGATGGACAGTGAAATCCGAGCTGGGGTCTTCACCAGGGATCTCTTAAACTCATTATCAAGTGTAGCCTCTGAGAATCTACAGGGATTTTAACAGGGTTCACTGCGGAGCTCTGAGAAATAAGGTAAATGTGAAGATTCCACTGTATTGATTCTAACTGACTCACCGGACATTGATCCTGCGAGTAGAAAGGACAGTAGGTCTGAAAGGAACATAGTCTTTCCCAGCAGGTTTTTTTGAAGGAATTTTACTGGCTACAGGCAAAGTGTGCTGACGCTTTTCTTCAGCGGGCGTCTTCTTGACGGGGCCTGGACTGAACATAGAGGCTTGCTCTGACTTCTTCTATAAAACAGAGAAAAGAAAAAAAAAAGAAAAATAAGCGGAGACTGGGGAGTCTATAGAAAGGCGCTCTGCAGAAGTAGCGCATTTCCATCCTATTACAAAACAAAGTAGATGTTGTGCACTTTTCCATAACATCTTGGATGACGAGTCAGGCTGTTGCATTTGTCTCTAATCAGCAGCTTTTGAAGTTAACTTAAAGCAAAAATAAATGTGCACTTTAGCCAAAAGAGCAATAAGCAATAATGACGGCACAAATAAGGTTGCCATGTAAGAGACACTAGGACGTAGTCCAGCTAAACTAAAGATTCAAGTTGTTCTGCAAATACTTTTAAACGATGCTGAGGCTCAATTCCTTGTTAGTAAAAGGGAGCGCTACCGCAGGTCATTCATCCCTGCTGCTATGAGACTCTACAATGTATGATGTGCAATTATTCTATACCCTGAACAATACTTATATCT
Organism: Cyprinodon tularosa; assembly: GCF_016077235.1. Classification (NCBI taxonomy): domain Eukaryota; kingdom Metazoa; phylum Chordata; class Actinopteri; order Cyprinodontiformes; family Cyprinodontidae; genus Cyprinodon; species Cyprinodon tularosa. Next base: position 21,342 of record NW_024039228.1, on the reverse strand, counting down.
ATATAAATATCCATCTATATAAATACCCATGTAAACACCCTCTGCAATAACCCAGTATAATAATGCTTCTAAAAAATAATAATAAAAGCTGCCATATGTGGACACACTGCACCTTTACTTCCTTTGGCACCTTCTTCTCCTTTGACTATTGGAGCTGATGTAACGAGAAAATTTCTCCACTGTGAGAACAATAAAGTCCATCAATCAATATTGTTCAGAGTTGTTTGCTTCTCTTGCTAGCTTTCATGTTTGCAGGCTGCTGCAAATACCAAATTTTTTGTTTCGGTAACCCCGGGAACGTTTTTATTACTGGCTCAGAAATCGGGAGGTAAACGAGGTAAACACACTGCACCGGCAGTTTCAGTTTGATGATGATCAATTTCTTACTTATTGGTGAATATTCTCGGTTAAAAAACAAACCACTGGACTTGTTTTCTAAAGTTTGAAGAGGTTTCACTTCCCACCCCAAAAGCTTTCTCAACTGAAAATGTCGAAAGTAGCATTGAGTTTCAGGGTTATAGGGTAGCCCAAACAAAAGCCTTGTTATGGTAATGGCGAATTGTTAGGGTCGTTGTTGGCCTGGCTGACCAGGCGAGATGTTGTGATTCCCTGCATGAGTATGAGGAGTCAGATGATAGCGGCAAGGAATCAACTCTATCGCTGCATTGTAGGTTTTTGAGAACTCATGTTCCAGCTCTTAGCGTTTTATTAACTTTCTCGCTTATTGCACTTTTAACAGAGAAAATTAGGGAATACTCACAAGTCTGGATTTTACTTATCTGGTTATAAAATAAACTAGAAAAAAAATAAATAACCAAAATTATAACAGACCAACATCATCAAATTACCTTCAGGTCCTTCGCTGGAGTTTTGTAGGTCTCTGTCTGCTTTTTCTTCCTCTGAACATAGCTGTCAATGGATTCCATCTTGTTGAATTGGGCCTCATGGAGCTTTTTGAAGTCTGATGAAAAACAAAATGATCAAATTTAAGTAATTGATCTTGAAGAAGTTGTAATTTAAAATGTTGTTTCCTATCGTCTGTCATAAACCAGAGGGGAATGGGGTGAAGAAAAAAACAACTTACTGGGAGTGTTGGGTTTTAACAAAGTCTTGCTTTTCTGCTGTAACCCTTGGTAACGAGGGATCCTGCCACCTTTGGCCATTTTTGGAGCCTTCTCTGTATGTGGAATTTCTATTGATCAAGATATAAAAAAATTAGATGCTAAAAATGGTATAAACACATTTAACTCTGAGAGAAACAGCCATAGTTTGAAATTAAATCTACTGTTACAACTAGACATGAGCTGGTTACCAGGATCAAGTTATAATAATCTAACATCAAAAATATAAATAAAATAGATAAATCAACAGAGTTTAAAAGAAAAAAAAGTGACAGTTTCAGTCAGCTTGGTTAAAAAGAGATATTTTTTATGTTTTTTTGTAAAACAAAAGTCATATTCAGTTGCAGCATGCAGCTGCATGGAGATAAATAGCCAACTTATCAGACTCATTGCACTTATGTCACTGATAAAGCTTAAATGCAAATAATTCTGCACATCAAGTTCTTAATGCAATCATTATTATTTTTATTTTTGGTGAGGTCAGGGCATCAATTTAATGAATAAAGGATTCCATAATAAAAATGTATATTAATCAATGTTAATTTCCTACTGCAATAGAAATACTTGCAACATTCCTCTTTAAAATACAATCTGAGGTATATGTATGCAACTCGGGTCCGCAAAAAGTTTTGTTTTTTAACACACCTAAAGCTTATACCTAATACATATAGGATAAAATACATTGTAAGATGTTTAATTTGTCCTTTACTCAGCCCCACTGACGGACAATGCCTCATTCCGGTCTTTAGGATTTCATCTCTTCAATTAGATTTTTTTTTTGCACATTTTTGTCAAAAATTACTTATCGGACCTGATTCTGCATGCAGGGAGTTTTGCTCGCTGGAGTTAGGTTGCTGCTGGTCTTTATCAGCAGGTTGGGGCTCCAGTGCAGTCACTTCAGAGTCCCTGTCAGGGGACACCTTTCTTTTTTTCTTATCCACTGCACTGGATGGCGGGTTGCATAATTCAGATGGGCCATCAACCTAGAAGAAAAAAAAAAGAAATTTAATATAAGCCCGAGATAACATAATTGTCATTTTAATTTATTGGCTTTTCTAAACTACTAACCTCAGCAGCACCAGAGGATATCTTTCTCTTTGTACAGTTGCCTCTACCCCGCCGGGTATTCACAAACGCAACAGCACTGGCAGCTTCATCATGACCAACAGCATCCTGCAACGCCTGCTCACTCTCTGGAGCTGCAGTTGGAGGATCTTGTACAGTACAGTTGTCTTGTTCCTTTTTTAAAAAATAATGCACAAAACACCCATAAACATGCATTTTCTCTTTCCATGCATTGTTGTAGTTATTCCATTTTGTTGTCTGCCAGGTTACCTGCGCTTTGTTTTGTTGTTCGTAGTGTTGTTTGATGGCTTTCAGGAGTTTATCGGCCTGTTTCGAAAAGAATTAACGTTAAAACGTACTTAGCTCGATATATTGATGGCGCGCATCTTTCGTTAGCATAATAAGTGTGAGTAACCATTCATAAAAACATGTCAAATTACCTTCATATTTGCCTTTAGTCCCAGCTCCTTCGCAAGGCTTCGCAGCTCCGCATACTTCATGGAGTCCAAATCCATGATCATCTGGCAGTTTGGACTTTAATATAGCCTACTTCTTTTTGTTATTGTTGTTGTTTTTGTAGTTTGTATTTTCTTCTTCGTCGTCTTTGAGGAGTTAAATGGCGGTTGGCAAACAGCTTGTTTCGTACTACCTCGGCGCCCGACGGTTAAAATTGCCTCCGATTCAAAGCACAAGTAAACGAGCTGTTCGATTGGCTGTTGTCGTTGACCGGATATGACGCCCAGCCAATCAGAGTCAAGGTAGTTAGATTTTAGTTTGCGGATTAAATTTGCCAAATATGTCGACATATACAACTATTCGACAGTATTTTCATTAGATGTTTTAAATGAAGAATAAATAAATAAATAGATTGTCGTTATTTTAAGCTGAAATCATATTTTGTATCTTACACATTTTCTATTTTAAAGGTTCCTCTGCGGTAGTGTCTATTTTTTATTAAGCTTACCGTATTGTTCTTTAAACATTGTTGTTGCTCTTAACAGCACATACAATACATGTGCTAATACAAAAAAAAGACAACATAACATAACCAAGTGTGCTTTCCCGTACTAGAACATTACATTGTGAAAAATGTAAATAAGACAGTATAAAACCGGGAGGATGTGACGTACTGATTGAAAGAATACACGATTGATTAACTTAATCATATATATATATATATATATATATATATATATATATATATATATATATATATATATATATATATATATATATATATATATATATATATATATATATATATATATAGCATGGGCGTAGGTTTGCATAGGGACCATAGGGACATGTCCCTACCAAAATTCTGAACCGACCTAATTGTCCCTACCAATAATTGGATGTGAGCAACATGTTTATAATTTACAGCAGTAGTTGTTGCAGCAGTGGCTTCTTTTCCTCTCGCAGCTCCTCTGCCTGCTCTCTTCTGTCCCTTTCACGCAGCAGCGCATGGAACTGTGCTGCGCTGTTTAACTCAACTCTCATTGGTTGTTCTGCCTTAGGTTCCGCCTTCTCTCTCTCTGATTGGCTGTTTTCTAGTCCTGGTGTGCTTGGAGCACAAAATTGAAAATTTATTCACACTAGAATGATGCGGTTACTACAATAAATGGCACCAAAACTAGTCTCAGTCTCAGTCTCAGGGGATCCACGTCTACCTGTTCTGGACTAAAGAAGGGGAAAGGTATTTGTCTCACATCAAAACTAGTCCCAATTAAAAAAAATGAATATCATGTACACTAAAAAACAAAAACCTTTTTTTTTCTTTTATAAAGCGAAATATTCTGAGTCAGCCAGGAGTTCTGAAGACACAAAATGGGCAAATAAAGGCTGTAAGCCATCAACATTTCTGATTCTTATCCACAGCCAACTAGAAAAAGAAAAAGTTAGTGTTTCCTTTTTACCAATATTTAGTTGCTATTACTGGTTTAATTTTTTTATGACTCTTTGAGAAAGTTCAGGTATAATTATTAGCAGGTGTTATTTCTCTTATAGAGTACAACAACAAGAAATGGAGCCTAAACATCAGCTGTTTTTCGTTTAAAAAGCACAATTAGGGTTCCACATAATAATAGTTCTATTTTATTGACTATTTATACTTCTAGAAATAGGATAAAGACAAGAACAAAAAAAGGAAGAATATAAACATTGATTTTATCTTACATAGATTTCCACACAGTCTATAAGTAAATTAGTACAAACATTAATGTCTGGTAAAAATGCTGCTGAATCTGGCTGTTTATTTTGGATAATGTTAAATTACAGATAAGATAGTGTTATATTGTCTTTTATAATTGTTAAAAATTATTTTATATTTGAATACACTTAGGCTCATTCTTAGTGTTGTGTTTGTAGATGATGCCACTAAAAATAAAATAGACATACAGTAAGGAGCTATTTAAACAGTCAGACAGTAAGCAATATAGGACAATGATAAAAGGTTGTGTTACATTTAATCCTTTACTATTAAAATTGCACTTATACATTATATGATTATAGGAAACACAGATATCCAGTAATAATGATGCAGGGCAGCTTGTAGGTGAAGCAGCTGCCATTCAGTGCTTCAGGTGATGTCTAAATAAACCAGGTGAAATTAAAGTATTTCCACATGAGGAGTACTGGATGGAGAATATTGACAGACAAAACATTTTTTTTAATCTTATATATTATATATATATATATATATATATATATATATATATATATATATATATATATATATATATATATATATATATATATATATATATATATATATATTGTATTTTTACAATTTTGGTATAATTACTGATCTAAGTGGATTGCTCTGTAGGGGAAAGGGACATTTTACATTTATATTATATTTTATAGTCTCCATTCTCCAGTTAATGATGAATCACTCACTAAATTAGTTGATGATTATTGAAATAATCAATTAATGCGATTAATTTTTTCAGCCCTAGATAAAATACATGAATGGGCTATACAGAGTAACTACAGCCCAGATGTTCAACTTTTATAGTGAAGTTAATATTTTAATGAATGTATTATTTTTGCTTGATACAGAGAGAGAATAGTAGGTACAAATATAAGAGTGGGGTTTAACTCTGCACAATTGTATATCTTCAAAAGAAAATACTGTATTTACCTTCTCTAATAGTCATGCAAATGAAACCATTTACAAAGTGGAAAACAGTCCTAATTCCACATTCATCAGAGCCACCGATACTTCAAACAAGCATCTAATGAGTGTAGAGCTTATAACATTTTTATTAATGTAGCAAAATTATGCTTTTCTCTTTTAACAATGAATTTGTCTTATCAGTACGGATGCTCACATCGAGCATAAAAAAGGGCACGCATATTGCAGCACCAATGACACCCGACCAATAGTGTCCCTACCAAAGTTCAAATCAAACCTACGCCCTTGATATATATATATATATATATATACATTTTTTTTTGTTTTTTTTGTGGGAGAATTTATATAGCCTACTGTGTTCCTATCCACACTCCATTCCAGTAGATGGCGGTATTGCGCATCAATAAATTGCTTACCGACCGTCGTAAAATAAAATAAAAAAAGAAGAAGAAGAAAAAAGAACAAGAACAAGAAGGATGTGACGTTTCGTCCCTTTCGATTCAAAGGTTCTAGCGCCAATAAGAATCCCACCTTGTTTATGTTTTTTATAAGTAAGCATTATGGAGTTTGACGAAAGCTTTATAGTGGAGCGATTCGACGACTTAAGCATAAGTGGAGCAGCCGAACAGGGACAGCTGATGACTTTCCACTGTCTGCAATGTAACACTATTTTGGCGGACTCTTTAACCGTGTGTGGAGAAATCAAAAGCATCGACTCCATCATGTGCATACGTAGGTTCTGTTTACGTCCTATCTAATGCAAATATACCAGTAGTATGTCCATGTCACCTCCCGTGAGTGACAGAGAGAGTCCCCCTTTTTTATGCATTAAATATAAAGGTTGCATTTATGTTGATAACGTTTGCATTTTTAAAGCTGTGTCTCGATGGACTTAAAATATCGCGTGATCTTAAAGAGAAGTTATCTCAGTGTGGATTAAACTGAACTCTTTTCCTTTATCGCTCTATGTTTTGGGGTTTTTTTCCCCCTTGCAGGAGTAACCAATGATGTCGTTGTGAGCGAAGCACTTGAGTCAGTAAACAAAGGGGTGATGACTAACTGGTGAGTATGCAATGGCAGTTATAGAAGAAATCTACCAGGGGGCCAAGGAGGACAGCAGGGCCACTGCCACTTGCTGTCTCTCAAGGAGGGGTTGTATTTTTGTCATCAGGGAAAAGAACAACAAACAAATGCAGAAATAAAATAGGGCAAGAGCTCATTCTTTAGTGTGCGTGAGTCACAAAACCAAAAATCTCAGGCTCCCCATCTAACAAATAAAAACTGTGATCCTGTTTTAATAGTATTAGGCCAGGATCCTATAAGCAGAATGTATGCTGGTGAAGATTCTCAGTCATCCAGGTCGTAGTTGTTCCAAAAAGGTTGACAAAACAAACCTCTGGACTCCAAGTTTGAAGACTTTTTGCTTCCCATCAAGAAAGCTTTGTCAATTCAAAATGTCTGGAGTATCATTGAGTTCCAGGCTTATAGGGTAGCCCAAACAAAAGCCCTTTTAAGGCTTAGAAAACATGCAAATTAGTGATGCTGAGATGAAGCCTCATGAGGCATTGAACCTTTTTGGCTAATTGCTCCCCACAGTTCACGAATCTTCATGTGAACATGTCACCACCAAGTTGTGGAGTACAAAACTAAACTTAGTACTGTGATTTTTTTACGATTGTTTTTCTTCTTCTTTTTTTTTCAATTTAAGTTCCTTTAAAATTGTTAATGATCGGTGTGTGTATAAGGCAGTCTTTTGTAAGTTTTTATATGTGTAAAATGTCTTTTAATTATGAGGTAAAAATGTCTGACGAGGTACTTGGATCATCCATTGTGAATGAGGCATCTATACCTGTGGAGAGTTTCACAGTTCATTTTGTCAACGTTTTTATTTTCAGCATTTATTCCCATCTAAAGTGCCGTTCATGCAACTATGTCGTGGGTAGAGTTATCCATGCTGCTCCCTTACATCTCACTGCTATTCGCTCCATCTTCCTCCTGAACAAAGCAATGATGAGCAGGTGAGCTGCCGCCGTTTGTGGGACACACAGAGCATTTCATCATGTATTTTCTTGGGGTTTTTTTCTATATAGGACTTTTTAGAGGGTCAGAGAGTGCCGGGCCAGGAACTTAACCAAAAGACTGTGTGATTGATTTGTATGTTTGGTTTCTTTTTTCTACTTAAAATATTAATCTCAGTATTTAAAATTTCCCCCTTGGAGGAAGGGAAATGGCTATTTTTAGGGGAAAAAACCCACCAACAAGGAATCAGGAATCCTCCACCAACCCTACATTGAGAGATTCTGGAGCACCATTGTCATAGTCTGTCGTCAAGTGAGGTTTTGGATAAAGCGGGCTGATCCTAAGTTCTGGGGGGGGGGAACTGAATTAGTTTAGAACATGCATGCCCAAAGTTGGTCCCCGAGGGTCACTGCCCTGCAGGTTTTAGAGGTTTCTCTGCTCTGTAATCATCAGAATCCTCTGTGCTAGAGCTGAGTTTGGGCATGCCCCCCCCCTTAATCCACACTTAATTTGAACTTGTGGTAAATGATCATATAATCCTAAAAAACTGTTGGAGAAATCATTAAAAAGCTTCAAATGAATCCCCAGGGTTATTACGGTATTTAATTTCAGCTTTGCTTCTTTCAATGCCACCAAACTACTAAATAAATATGTATTTTTTTCTTATCCTGTCTGCTTACCTCCATACATCTTTTTTGTTTTTTTTACCTGTAGCTACATTCTCGACAGCAGCTCAATGGTGAAAACATCTTCACTCTCATTTGATCTGAAGCCCCTTCAAGAAACTGTTATTGAGGTAAATCCAAACAATTTTAGACCCACTACTTTCAGGTTTATGGTCACAATTAAGGCCCCTTTACAATTGGATATCTTTTGGCAATGTGCCATTAGAATATAGTTAGTCCCTGCTCTTATAAACCAATGCAAAAAAAAAGGCAGTGAAAATATAGCCTGCAGATGGCGCCAATGTTGTGTATTTATAAAGCTATAGGTATTAAATGGTGTATAAAAGTATTATGTAGTGATTTTAATTCTACGGCTGATTCCTTTCTCTACAGGTGAGGGAAGAGTTTGAAGAGGAGCTCAATCAATTGGCAGACAGCTGCAGCCGACTGACTGACTCAAGCATGAGCAGTCAAAGCACTGTGCACAGCTAATAAGCTGCTTGGAGTCTGTGCTGCAAATGTGTAAACTGGGACCATCATTGATGCCTTCCAGTCTAGATACTTTTTTTTTTTTGATTCCCTATTTCTTTAATAATCAATATTAAGGCCATCTTTAATATCTGTCTTGGCAAAAGCTTCCTACTTACATATGCAGCAGATGACCTGCAGTTGCTTTCTAGGAGGGATTGAGTCTAGGCCCTAGAGCCAATTTAATTGGCTCTGAACCCTTTTATTACGGTAGTTGAATTCTTACCCAAACCACAGGAAACTACAGCTTCTTATCTTTAACCGCTCCTTGAACCCATTATTTAACAACAACCAAACTGCAAAAGTACATCAGATATTTGTAATGTGGTCCAGTGTAAAATATCCTGTTGGCTCGATGAGCACTGTTGACTGAAAAGAACAGGTTTACCATCTTAATAGACTGTTTGATGCACAGGTTGAAATCAAATATTTCTTCCAGTTATATTGTTAATTCTTCACATTTCATCGGACTATTCTTAGATCTTCATATACACTTGTTCATAATTTTGAATGTTTTCAAAGGACTCTAGTTTTGCTACTCATACTCATTCAATGGATTTGGATTTCTTCTCCATTTAGGAATAAATGTAAAAAATAAAAATCAACGAATGGTTCATTTCTGAAGTATTTAATTACTAAATAAGGGACTTTTCTAGAGAAAATGTATATCCATTCCTTGTAAATATACCTAAAGTCTATTTTACTTGGGTCTTCAGTATTCAAAATACAGACCATTATCAATGTTGAGAAAATCACTGACTGCTCACTGTTGAGCAGGGTGGGTGATCTGTTATGCTGTGGGTATGTTTCTCTTAAGGCTTCCTGAGGTGTTTTTTTTTTTTTTTTTTTTTTTTTTTTTTTTAGCCTTTGCTTTTTTTTTTGTCTCAAAAAAGCATTAAAGGCTCTCTCATTTCCCCCTTTTCTTTTAAGGCTCTCAAAGTCACCTATTAATTAATATATTATGAAATAACTCCTACTGTATTACCTGGGTTTTAAATAGTTTATCTTTTATTTTGATGAAAAATATTTGCATGCAATAGAAAGCCACGTCTCCATATCATGGTGTCGCCTATTTCTGGACATCGTAGAATGCCACCACCGCTAACTGGCCGTAAAACAGATTTTCACAACTTGTAGAATAGTTAAAAAAAAAAAAAAAGCTTGCTGCCCTGTGCAAATTAACTGTTAAAAGAACCACTCTGTATCAACCATTAGCCATAATGATCACTCTCAATCCCACATTAACCTTTAATGAGCTGAGAAAGTGGGTGTTTGTTCACAGCACAGGCACAGCGTGGTTACGATTGATGCTTCCTGCTGGGTAAAATACCACATTGAAAATAAGTTGTATAAAGGATAGCATGCTAGCGCAAAGCTAAAAAAATAGTTGATTTTAAATGTTATACGTAGTTTAAATATGAACACTAGTTATTCAGTTGGGGCTTTTATATGTAAGTATATGAACTTTTTACTTATATTAGACTTTGAGTGTCTGCTGTATAAAAACACCTACAAAGGAGCTCACTGTTTAGCACATTTTCATACCCAAGTCATATTCAAACACAGAAGACCAAACCTTGACAACATTTGATTGGCACCATGCTGCTGTTTATTGCTGATTTTTTTATTTTCTGATACAGCTTCTTTTTAATTTATTACAAAACCAGACAAGAGGTTCATAGATAATAGGCATGCCCGTCTCCTCCCTCTGGAATGCATAGTTTCTATACAGCCCACCATCTCAGTGGGACAGTTGATCAACAAAGTAGTTTCAGTAATCTTACCAAAGCATTTAAGTTCTTCCTCATGGGAACAAGAATAGAGATGCACTGTGACACAACAGGGGGAAAAAAAGCAAACTGATCAACCCCTTCTTTTAGTGCTTTTTATGTTTCATAAACAGCAGCTAAACTAGAAAAACTGACCATCAGAGCTGATTTAAGCAGCAAACGATCATACCCATGTTTACATTGGAAAATCCTATATCCCTCAACTACACCCATTCACATTACGAGGTTAGGTTATTGCATGCAATACAAATCATTCATTATTCTGCTAAGTCATGCATATTTTTTTAACCCACAAATTCATATCACCTGGACGTCTACTTGCTCAAAAATCACCAGAAAGAACATTACAGGGTTGCCTGAACACCTCATTCAAGACATGATGGTGACGACGACGGTGCAAGTTGTTGTTGAAAGTGCTTTTCACGCAAGTGTCAGTCATATATATTTAAGTCTGCAACCTTTTAAGAAAGGAGAGGGTCTTTATGGATGCTACAAGAAATAAAATGTAAAGCCTTTCTCTTGTTCTGGTTGATTAAAAGGGTGTATTAAAACGACACAAAGCAAGAAAAAAAAAAGCTAAGAAGAATAGGTGGCTAACGCATAGCTGGAAATAAAAGCTTTCAAAGTTACACAATCTTTTAAACACCAACTCCTGGAGCTAAATTCATGCATTACTTTAGGGTTATTGCTTCTAAAATACTGATTAAATACAATTGTGTGGATTAAAATAGAATGCTCTGATCTCAATACTATGAGGTCATCTGTACATATCATGCACATAAACAAAAACCTCCCAGGTCGTAATCTATGTTGAATCCTTTCTGCAAATATTATCCTACCTGAGATTTGGTTCTAATGAAGATTTTTTTTTTTTAAGCTCTTTTAACTTATTAAGTTGAAACTTTCCAGAACACAATGTAGATAGACACACATAAAGGTACACCGAGAGATCCGCTTTTGGCAAATCTAATCTCTTTCCAGTCAGTGAACCCACCATATGTTATCATGACTAGGTCCAGCTCACTTCAAACGCTCTTCAGTGTGGACATTGTTTCAGAGTTAAGAGGACTCACAGTTATGTGTTTTAGAGTGACTGAGGAAGCGAGGGGAGAAGAAACCTGAAGGGAGATTCTTATGAAAGGTTCATTTGACCTGCAAAGCAGCGAGAGAAAGAAAGACAGCAGGAAGGCTCAATAAATGGCAGATTAGCTTCTATCATAAACTGAATAATCTACACTACTGCAGTTTTTTGATATAATCGCCCTCCACAATCCTTATCATGATGATGCAAATACCAGCATCATCATCACTTCAGGAAAATTAGTCTATCATTATCTATTATACACAACAAATTGTTTGGCTCTTACTAAGATATAAACAAACTTCTATTTTGATAATTTATCTTGTTACAAGAATAATTTCTAATCTTAATTGTTCAACCTGCTTTTCTCTAGATTTAAAAATCTTTAATCAAGAAATGTCAAGAATTTTTTTGCTCCATTGAAGATAATTTCACTTGATTTGAGTGGCTTTTCCTGTAATCTAGTTTTTTGCAGGGTACATTACTTTTATTCTCTTTCTGCTTGTTTTGCAAATTTACTTTGTTTTTGATTGCAGGTTTCATAGCTATCAGCATCAACATGAATTCCCCTATTGTTGGATCAATAAAATCTGTCTTATGTTAACTGTGGTTATTACTAAGACCAGCTTAAAATTCCTCTTCTTTAAGTTAACAAACCCTTTTTTTACAGTGACTTTACCCTTTCACAGAACAATGTGAACTTGCATCAACTCCTAACTAGAGATGTGTTTAAAAAAACAAAAAAAATATTTTTAAACAGCGTCCTTTAGGAATAGACTGCCAACAAACATTAGCCTATTTTATGTATCAGTATCGGCCTATACGCGCACACGTCGGCCAATTCACAAGTGCATTCAGCAGCATTGATTTAAGGTCATGAAAGGATGCATGAATTTCTGCTCTGTCATTTTATTTCAATTGTTAATGTTTTCTTTAAAATGGTTGATAAATGTAATACATGGAGGAAGAAGACCTCAGCAATATCTAAAAACTAATAAGAATAAAAAAAATATTGGCAGCACCTTTTGGATCGGTTAGATTGATTTCAAAGTAATCAGCTTGAAAAAAAAAGCAAATGTGGGTCGATTTCCTGTTTCCATTTGCTGTTGACTGTTAATATAATATTAGTATCAAAAGCAATTGTTTTACTACCAGCAATGGTAGTAAAACAAATAGTATGAATATATGAAATATGAAATAGTTTTTCCCATTTCCTACTATGGAAATGGGCAAAACTATGTTCCAATTTCATGTCCAATTACGACAAGAACATTAGAATAACATTTTGAATGCTGTTCTTATATATATATATATATATATATATATATATATATATATATATATATATATATATATTTATGTATTTTATACATAAAAAACAAATAGAAGCCACATTGGGCCAAATTCAATCAGAAGGTCAAAATGCCACAAAAGCCTCTGAATCGGTGCACCTCTACTTGTGATCATCATTTATCAGACCTGAAAACTCAACGGTATAATTTTCCTATCCCCAGTTTTTATTTTTCCTAAACATATAAATGCTTTAAAGCAGGGATCAAGCACTACCTGTTAGGTTAAAGCAATATGTAGATTAGACAAACCTAAAGGTGTAGTTTAGGAGTCTAATATTCCCCAGTTTTAACTGGGATGGTCTCCACAGATTTGAGCTTCAGCTCCGCCTACAAGTCAATACTCTCGATGAAGCAAGCATTACTACTGGTCATGCATGGCTACTATAATGTTGGCACCACAGTCCTGCTAAATAAGCTAACACACATGAGTCTATACATATCTTAATGGAAGACATTGGTGATTTTGTTGCTTTCAAACAACTTGTCACTTGTTTATACAATATACAGTTTGGTCAACAACATGACAGTTAAGATCAAATATTGCACAGATCCCGGTAAAGTGTAACTTTTTTTCTATACATGTCTATGACAAAAAGAAAAAAGGAAATCAAATGGGTAACTATTTCTAAACCGCAGCTCCTCCTGTCTTGGTGAAGGTCAGATAAAATCAAAACCTTCTGTGAGATGAGCTAAAGCTGGACCACGGTTTGGGAGCAGGATAAAAACGGGTCCCGCTTTGCTCACAGGGAGTGACCCAAATGAGCACTGCTGCCTAATTTGTCTTCGCTTGCAGACCTAAAAAACCAACGCACAGGAAGTCCCAAATGGAAAAAAAGACAAGAAAAGGTAGGAGCTGGAATTTAGAAAATACTGTCTAAATTAAATGTCATTAAAAAAAAAACCATAAAAGGGTTTAAAATTCAAAGAATCTTCCTTGGATGTAGACTTTCTTTAGCTGTGTGGAGTAATGGGGCCATGCCCCTCCCCAACGTGTTGCCAAATTTAATCTGGTAGAAATTATGGTAAATTCTGCTGACATATGTGAAACTTAAGTTTTGCTGCTCATTTAACCTAATTTTTTTAGAAGCTGATTCTTTCTAATGATTCTTTCAATTTATTTTCAATAAATACCATAAAATCACAATAGTTTTAATGAAGGTGTTCCTTCTGTGTGAGAATATACCTGCAAATAGGTTTAAAGCATCCATTTTCCTCCATCTAAAAACCAACAAAACAAAAAAAGACAAATGATGAAGATATGCAAAAGCAAACATATTTTCTACCAACCTGTCAACTAAATTACTTCGATAATAAAAGCTCTTATGGGTGAGTAAAATGACTCCTTGTTCAGAAAACACTCCTTTCCACCCTGTTGGACTTGCTGTGGCAATGAGGTAGTTAAATAAAGAATTAATCAATGAATCTCACTTTGAATCACAGGCATCAGATCTTTGCTACAGTATGTTGTGTCTTTACCTTTTACATGATCAAACCTTGAGATATTTGTTTTGTTTTTCTTGGGGAAATAAACAACCTTGTTTAGATGCATAACGGGCCGAGATTGACCCATTCCTTCAAGCCAATCAAACAGCTTCAGGGCTGCTGTTACATGAGGCTATTTATTGTGATTTTCGTCTACAAGGTTGGATGACTTTCATTCTTGGGAAGCTGTCCTTAGCAACGATCAGGCTGCAGAGAGAGGTCAGGACAAGAGGGGCTGCCGCAGAAGAGATGTCCAGTGTCCCACAAAAACAGGAGGAAAGGCGGTGAAGGCCGGTAATCTTATCTGCTGTTCTCCAGGACTCTGCAGAAGTGGAGGAGTCATGTTGTTGGTTTTGAATCTTCTCCTGGGTCACTTCATCTCACCTGTAGCATAATTTCAAAGTGATGTTTTATGACAGTTTGATTCTGTTTCATTGCAATACGAATAGCAATTCTACATAAAAAAAATAGATGTTAATGTTATAAACGCTGTGGGGAGCTTAGCCCTGTTTTGTGCAGTTGTTCACAAAACAAAAATCCAACATATATTTTTAGAAATAATTTAATTTGTTTTGCTTCATAACAATGTTTATAAATGTTAACTGATAGTGGTTGTAATGAAATTGCGTAAATATACCATGTAGTATATATAGAGATAGAAATGACAATATTCAGCATTTCTTTTATCATCTCATGACAAATAAGCACGCTAATCTCTGTTTTAGAGTTAGCATATACTCAAAGTGCACAACGTCAAATTGTATTTTTGTATTTTTCTCATTTTTCATTCAAAGGAAATATGAGACATTTCCTTATGAGACACAAACTCAATATGAGACACAAACCAATAAACCTACTCTACTTTTTTTCAAAGGTTTTCCTTGATATTTTTCCCCTTTTCTCTTCCTTTCATGGAGCTCACTGCTATCCTGCCATAAACTCTCCTGTTACATCACGACTGATGCAGTTGCAAGGAGAAAAGGTTAAAAAAAAAAAGTTAAAAGTTTGACATTTTTGGGAGGAAATGACATATCTAGGGACAGGTGTGCTTTTTTAAGAAAACATAATACTTATGCATCTTTAAAGCAGATTACATTTTTCATTAAAATTAGGAATTTCTGTCCCATTTGTCAATATAGTTAGTACTGATTAAAAATAAATTTCAGCCTTTTAAGGGGCAGAAAAGGGGCAAATGACATACAGCAAAAACTCTCGATATAAAACCATATTTTTGTTTTTAATAGATATTGTAGTTTATCTAAAACATATTTTTGTAAGTTTATCAAGTGAAGCAAAAAAATGACTAAAGTGGTTTTGTTTTTGCCAGGAACTCAAATTATTTGATGGTTGAGAGAATCACCAATAATGCATCTGCATAAGGAAGGAAAAAGGGAAAAACACATTCAGCCCTGTGTGATTAAAAAAGCAAAAATGTGAATCTCTCTTAGATGCCAGTTTTTTTTTTATTTGCTGTGCTCTGTAATAAAATGAGGAAAACAAGAAAAGTGGAGTTTAAGATGCAAAAAAAGGTTTTATCTGATTCAAAACCACATTTTTATATATAATATTTATCATTTTAAATGGTTAATGTTACACAGATATAATGATTTATTCATGTTTTATTCAAATATTTATTCACCGTTTGCAGGAATGTTGTTCATGCACGAACCCCCTCTGGAAAAATGCAATTTCATAAAGTGAACTGATCTCAATTTGCAAAATCTATAAGCAAACACTGATAGTAAAGGACTAACACCTTTATTTGTAATATAATTAACTGAACAGTTGTAATACTTAAAATAAAACTAGATCAAGAAAATTCACAGGGAAATGTTGAGTGAAGCCCTCACCTGAGGAGCGATGCAGAGATATTTCCACTTTGCCTCTGGGATCATGCAGCTGCACACAATGGTAAACAAAAGCCGGGGGATCCTTCCTCTGCGGTTCCATATTAGGAGTCCTCTCCACCTGCAGGACCGCCGGGTTTTATTTTCATAAGAACAGCCGTAAATTGAAAGGACAGCTTAAAAGTTTCGGACCCCCTTCCCTCCGCTCCTAGACACGGTAAAGGGGAGAGAAGAAGGTCCTCTCCTCCTTCCACCCTTCGCTCCTACGCCATCTTTGCTATGCTAGTACGAGCTACAGGATGGCTGCGCTGATTGGACAAAGAGCTTGTCAATCAACTCTAAGCCCCGCCCGGGATACGCACCTTTTTCTGTAGTCCTTTATCATGTTTAATTAATGGTGTGTTACAAAAAATTTTAATCGAGAGATAATTAAATGCAGTTTTGTAGGAAAACGTTTTAATTTATATAATGTCTGTTGATAAAATTTATTGTTTTTTTTAAACAAGTACAAATTTTCAATTTTAAACTCAGGCTTAATGTCTTTACAGGATATATAGTTTGTACAAATTTAAAAGGCCAGTTAAAAATTTAAACCCATTTGTTAGCAGGTGTGTTTAAATATCTACCTGTCCCTCCATGTCTTACACTGAGCAGGAGTTTTCCAAACAGGATTCGTGAAAACCTTTTTATCTGGTGGTGAAATTATTATTCTGAATTCAGTGATATAATGAATGACAAAGGCCAAAATCAATTATAATTTGTTGAAAGTTTAGGAGGTATGTCCAACATATTATTTTTGGGACTTTAGTTCAAATGTTTAAACTATTTTCATGACCTTAGTTTAAGATTTCATTTTAATTTCAGGTATGTCCCTTAAAATTAAATGGTTTACATCCAGCACTGAACATACGGTAAATCCTTATATGCGGAGACTGCTGGATGTTCAATGACCCACTGGATTAAGGACAAACCTCTGTTATTTTACAAAACATGGGATCCATTCTTAGATTACATTGACATAGAGAGTGAACGGACTAAACAGAAGGGACTCTATTGACTTATCTGGTCTAAGATTCCTGGAAGGAACAATACTTCAGTGAGTATTCAACCAATTATTGTAGTGACACTGTAATGCCTGGATATCTGCTTATGTATCCTTTTAATTGATTAATAATCTGAGCTTTAATGTTTTCGTGTTCTTTTTGTTTTGTTTTCTTAGTATCCGTACTCTATATTATTCTTTTAGGAACATATTGTTACAGGTTTCCCTGATTTAGTTTTATTTACTGACTTATTTATTTCTATTTATTTTTACTTTTCATGTCTTTCACTGTGTGGGGTTTTTGTTGCCTGTATAAGTTGAAAAATGTAATAAAGATATGCTTAAAAATTAAATGATTATTTGTGATTACCAACTGCAAATACAATAATATGAAAAGGAAACAAATGGCTGATGGTTTAGTAGGAGAACACGTGATGCATATTTATGTAATTACTGTTGAGAAATGAAACTCTTAAAGTTTTTTTTATTAAATATTTTAAGAAATAAAGCATTGAAAGAGTTCTGCTAATTTACAATTTCTCCAAAATTAAAATAAGGTTAAATGCTTTTCATTTTTCACAGAGAAATTAAATATCTGATTGTTATATATAGAGAGAGCTAACAGTTCTACTATATATATGTTTATTTTATACTTGAAAGAATATGTTTTTGTTTTATTTTTATTGTCCCGGTTCACACTTCATACCAGCTGGGGGCGATAACGCGCATCAACAGTTATTTACCAACCGCTATAGAATTGTAGAAGAAGACAAACCATTGCCGAGGTTGCCGCCGCCATCTTTGAGCGGTCGTACTATTCTGGTTCTACCAAAACAGCTGAAAATGCCTCAGCACTGCGCGGCATTATTGTGTTCAAATCGACGAAAGGCTGACGTTAGGGCTCGGGGGATAACATTTCACAAGTAAGAAAAACATATTGTTGTTTGCATTTGGTGAAAATATTATTGTTGTACTTCTATTTGTCCATCAGCGGAATACCAGCCAATGTTCTGTTTGGTTCCGGTGTGTCAACATGCGCTACCAGACCAGCATAAGCAGGACTTAGTAACACACACTAAGAAACTGCAGGTTATTAAGTAAAAAAGGATTTCCAGTTTAGTCTAATGAATGTACAATCAACCAAATAACCTGATTCATATAGTTGTTTTAAAAAAGATTCTCTATCTGTTATCTATTAATATCATATTATTATTTTGTTAAATGTCATTTATTTTCTGACATTAATTCCCATTTTCACATAATAGTTTCATTACTATGATTTTGATGTTTTAAGTTATTTAACAATTTTAACATATTAGGGTTTCTGCGGTTCATTAAAAATCATTAAAAGTCATGAAATTATTATTTTTTTAAATTAAGGCCTTAATTGGCATTAAAATTCATTAAATGTATATATATATATATATATATATATATATATATATATATATATATACACTATATTGCCAAAAGTATTTGCTCACCCATCCAAATTATTGGAATCAGGTGTTCCAATCACTTCCATGGCCACAGGTGTATAAATTCAAGCACCTAGGCATGCAGACTGTTTTTACAAACATTTGTGAAAGAATGGGTCGCTCTCAGGAGCTCAGTGAATTCCAGCGTGGAACTGTGATAGGATGCCACCTGTGCAACAAATCCAGTCGTGAAATTTCCTCGCTCCTAAATATTCCACAGTCAACTGTCAGCTGTATTATAAGAAAATGGAAGTGTTTGGGAACGACAGCAACTCAGCCACGAAGTGGTAGGCCACGTAAACTGACGGAGCGGGGTCAGCGGATGCTGACGCGCATAGTGCGAAGAGGTCGCCAACTTTCTGCAGAGTCAATCACTACAGACCTCCAAACTTCATGTGGCCTTCAGATTAGCTCAAGAACAGTGCGCAGAGAGCTTCATGGAATGGGTTTCCATGGGCGAGCAGCTGCATCCAAGCCATACATCACCAAGTGCAATGCAAAGCGTGGGATGCGGTGGTGTAAAGCACGCCGCCACTGGACTCTAGAGCAGTGGAGACGCGTTCTCTGGAGTGACGAATCGCGCTTCTCCATCTGGCAATCTGATGGACGGGTCTGGGTTTGGCGGTTGCCAGGAGAACGGTACTTGTCTGACTGCATTGTGCCAAGTGTAAAGTTTGGTGGAGGGGGGATTATGGTGTGGGGTTGTTTTTCAGGAGCTGGGCTTGGCCCCTTAGTTCCAGTGAAAGGAACTCTGAATGCTTCAGCATACCAAGACATTTTGGACAATTCCATGCTCCCAACTTTGTGGGAACAGTTTGGAGCTGGCCCCTTCCTCTTCCAACATGAATGTGCACCAGTGCACAAAGCAAGGTCCATAAAGACATGGATGACAGAGTCTGGTGTGGATGAACTTGACTGGCCTGCACAGAGTCCTGACCTCAACCCGATAGAACACCTTTGGGATGAATTAGAGCGGAGACTGAGAGCCAGGCCTTCTCGTCCAACATCAGTGTGCGACCTCACAAATGCGCTTCTGGAAGAATGGTCAAAAATTCCCATAAACACACTCCTAAACCTTGTGGACAGCCTTCCCAGAAGAGTTGAAGCTGTTCTAGCTGCAAAGGGTGGACCGACGTCATATTGAACCCTATGGATTAGGAACGGGATGTCACTTAAAGGAATAGTACACCCAAAACATGATTAGCCTTCATTTTCTACTCACCTCCATGCTGAACAACACTCTGGAGTACTTTTTTGATATCTCAAATGCATCTGGAGATCTGGGAGACTTCTTGCTGTCTGCTGACATTCAAATAATGGAGGTCTATGGCGCCCGAGACAGAAAGGTCCACAAAAGTCCACAAAAACTTGTCAATATTCCTCCATAATGCTCGTCCAATGTAATCCAAGTGTCCTGAGTGGGTAGCATCCAGAATTTACTCGAAACGAAGTCATTTAGAACGTTTTAGAGCCTAAACAGTAGTGTATAGGATTTCCTAATAGCGCCCCCATGCGCGCTCACGATTCTACGGAAGCCGGCAGACCAAACCAGCGCATTCAGCTCGGCAAAGAACTCATGCTCTTCCTCAACACTGAAGTCCTCAGACATTTTTCTTTCGTTGTTTCTTTCTTTGCACAGGTAAACAGCACATTTCTTCTTCTACGCTTGCATTATCGGCAGACCAGACGCTGAATGCGCACTTCCTTCCGGTTTGGTCTGCCGGCTTCCGTAGAATCGTGAGCGCGCATGGGGGCGCTATTAGGAAATCCTATACACTACTGTTTATGCTCTAAAAACATTCTAAATTACTTCGTTTCGAGTAAATTCTGGATGCTACCCACTCAGGACACTTGGATTACATTGGACGAGCAGTATGGAGGAATATTGACACGTTTTTGTGGACTTTTATGGACCTTTCTGTCTCGGGCGCCATGGACCTCCATTATTTGAATGTCAGCAGACAGCAAGAAGCCTCCCAGATCTCCAGATGCATTTGAGATATCAAAAAAGTACTCCAGAGTGTTGTTCAGCATGGAGGTGAGTAGAAAATGAAGGCTAATCATGTTTTGGGTGTACTATTCCTTTAAGCTCATATGTGAGTCAAGGCAGGTGAGCAAATACTTTTGGCAATATAGTGTATATATATGAGTCATGGGTACTTGTTGATGGCATTAAAATTATTTCTAAGAGAATTAAAAAGCATTAAATTAGAGTTACTCATTCCTGCATAAACCCTGCATATCCGCTTTTATTCCAAATTTCTGATTGAAATGTCCAATAATCTCTTCTAAATTGTGATTTAATTTCAGGGTTAAGCTTTAGAATAAAGCAGGGATCTGTTGAGATGGAGATATGTTAAATAGGTCTCTACAGTAAGATCTTGAACCAAGAAAGTTGCTTAATCCTAGAGTTTGAAAGTTGCTTAATCCTAGAGTTTTTCTCTCTAAATTTATAATTTAGATTACTTGAATAAAAAAAAAAAGAATTGAATTTTCATTTTTGGATTTTAGTTTTTGGAGGATATCTGTACTTCTGATTATTTAGACTAGAATACAACTTAACTTTATTGTATTTACACTGTCACAAGTATAAAGCAAAAAAAAAAAATGTAGTTTGCATCTATCCATAAGGGCTATAAAGGATATTAATATTTCTCTACATGTGCACAGAGACCATGTATTGACAATACATGGTATATATTAGAGAGTAATTGAAAGAGGCTATAAACTCAATAG